>NC_054598.1:35019374-35329708 GCF_004785595.1 Juglans microcarpa x Juglans regia | reverse complement strand
ACATGTCTTTGATTGTACATTTCATTGATTGTGATTGAACACTACACAAAAAGATTGTGAAGTTTTGTCAAATTTTTTATTATAAGGGTGAGACGGTTGGGAATTGAAGGCCGCAATAAAAGAATGGGGGTTGGCACGAGTTCTGACGGTTACAGTTGATAATGTCTCGTCTAACGATGTCATATTAGGATATCTTAAGACCTATCTAAGAGAGGCAAATAAGAAAATCTTGGGTGGTGATTGTTTGCATGTTAGATGTGCTACACATATTTTGAATTTAATTGTGATTAGTGGCTTGAAAGATGTTGATAACTCAATTGCATGAGTCAGAATGGCTGTAATATTTATGAGATCTTCACTTGCTAGATTGGAGAAATTCAAGGTTACTGTGAGGAATGCAGGCATAACATCCAAAAAAGGCCTTTGTACTGATGTTCCTACAAGATGAAACTCAACTTTCTTGATGTTGGAGACAGCTCAAGAATATAAGGCAGCTTTTGAATTATTGGGTGATGAAGATATTTAATACGTCAAATATTTTGATGAGCACGGGGGATTAGAAAAGCCTACTGATGATGATTGGGAGGTGGTTGCTATTTTTGTAGATTTTTTGAGACTTTTCTACAAAGTCACATTGAGACTATCTAGTTCTTTGTGCTATACATCCAATAATTTATGTCAACAAATATGTAAGGTGAAAGAAAAATTGAATGAAATGTGTATGGGTGACCATATTAGAATGCAGGAGATTACATTGATGATAAGAGTCAAATATGACAAGTATTAAGGGGATTTGAGTAGGCTAAATATTTTGTTATATGTGGTTGTTGCTCTTGACTGCCAGATCAAGATTGATGGCATGACATATGGTTTTGGACTTACGCACGGGGCCGCATGGGTTCAGCTTATTGGGACAATGGTTAGAGAAACCCTAGATAAATTGTTTGATGAGTTTACCATGATCAAGGATGGTAATGCACTTACACTTACACCTACCCCACCACCTCCTCCAGAAGCAGAGGTGAGGAAAAAGCGTAGGTTGACGTGAGGTGAGAGCCTCTCACAGAACCCTTACTAATCCGTCAATTTACAAAGGTGAAGTCGAAAGTAGACCGATATTTGACAGAAGATCTTCTCTCATATACGGCAAAATTTGATATATTAGCATGGTAAAAGACCAATACCGTGAAATATCTCGTCGTTTGAGAGATAGTCTGTAGTATTTTGGTCATCTCTATTAGTACCATTTCTTCAGAGTCGGCCTTTATTACCGGAGGACGCATATTGGATCTATTCCGAAGTTCTTTGTCTATTACCACTATGGAGGTATTGATTTGCACGCAGAATTGGATCAAATGGACGAAAATTCATGTTTTGGATGTTCTTGACTTTAAGGAGGCCAACAAGGAGGAGGGTGATCATCAGCCTGAATCTGGTAATCGTTGATTTCATTTTATTATTTTGATTTATTTTATTTATATTCATTTCATCGGTATTAATTTCAAATTTAATTGTTATAGAAATACATAAGATGATGTCTACCTCCATTACAGTATGACTTCACCATATTGGACCTTGACCCACCATTGCTATTTGCCATAGGTTTGTACAATTTGTATTGTCCCTTAATTATTTTTTGTATTTATATAATTTTTGGTATCTAATTGTTTTTATAATCTTACTATCATATGCACAGCTCAAATCTCAATCTTACTCCCAAGCTCAAAGACCAAAATTCAAATGATATATTCTCAATATCTCATCTTGATCCTCATCTCATCTTGGTTAGTCAGGTTTTAGTTTCTAATTTTTTCATTTCTATTGGTTCTTTGTAATTTTAATTTTTGTTTCTCGTCTATAATTCTAATTTTCTTCCTATTATAATTAAATTGTTAATATTTCAGATTTTATGATCTCACAACTCACAGCAGACAGCACTAAATTCTAATTAGTCATTCCACCATTGGTCACCCACCCTAAATGTCAAATAGCTCACTTAGTAGTTATTAGTTAGTTCAGTTGTATTTAGTTATTCAATTATTTGTAATGTTGATACAATATCATTTTTATGTTTGTAATTGTTTTCTCTTAATTTGTATTATTGTAATAGGTTAGTTATTATTATTAATTTAGTAGGTAGGAGTAGTACTTCATAGTTCATTTTCTCTTAATTTATATATTATTTTTATTGTTGTAAATTCATTTTTGTTTATATATATATATATATATATATTATATATATATTTGTTAATTTTCCAAAATTTTGAGACCATTTAGGTCATTTATGCTGTTTTTGGGCCATTTTGAACTCAAAAATAGCTTCTAGGTCGATGGCCCATTTGGGGGCGGGGGATGGGGTGTCCGCCCCCACATCCCGATATCTAAACGGGATATCCCACCCCTGCACACCAAGGACAAGTGTCGGGAGTGAAAACCCTACCTCCGGCCATGCAGGGCGGGGGCGGAGAGGGGGCTGCACGATACGGTGCGAGTAGCACCACTGTCCACACTCATCAAAGTCCCATTACCAAACAGTTCAAAAAGAAGCTTCCCGCCAAGCCCAACCGTTTCTGGAAACAGAAGATAACCCTTCCCAGAAACCAAGCCACACCTTCTTGCAACAGAAGATATGGCGGACACCTCCAAGTTCCACACCCACATCGAAATCAAGGCCCCTACACCACCACCACCAACGCTAGCTCCAACTGCAGCATGGCCATTCTCCTCCGAGCTCGTCGAGACAACAACTACTGCTAATTCTACTCTCCAAGATCAGAGGATCCCCTTCTTCAGGTCCCGCTCTCGGCGCCGCATCGGAGAAGATACCTGGGTAATCTCCGTCTTCGTCATCCTCCACATCGTGGCCTTCTTCGCCACCATGTTCGTCAACGACTGTTGGACCAACTCCCACCACGACTGCGCCCTCAAGGTGTTCGGGAGGTTGTCCTTTCAGCCTCTCTCTGAGAATCCCCTGCTTGGGCCTTCCGCTTCCACGTCCGTAAATACAGCTTCTTCTCGTTTTTCTCTTCGGTTGCATTGAGTCTCTTTGATATGTGCTTCTCTAATTGGTTTGGTAGTTTGATTGCTGAGAATATTGGGAGAAAACACACGCGCAATACATAGTAGTTTATTGCTCTGGCCAATTACCGAAAATATTGTCTTGAAAATTCATCTTCTGTTGTTGGATGCTAAAAACTCTTGGGGAAAGAAGAATTTAGTGCTGATTTATAGGTTGATTAGGGTTTTTGGAACCTTTTTCTTGGTGATGTAATCACTCATTCCTCCGTGGTTCTCCAAAAACTTTGAGTTTTAAGTATTTCTCTGTTTGGGGGCTAAGAATAATCGAAAGAAAGATTACGAATGCTTTTAACAGCAACTGTCAATTCTTTTCGCTGATTTTCTTGAAATAGGTTTCCCGAATACTTTATACTACTCACGATTGCGCTTTCTCTCGATTCTATGGCTTTATAATGTTTTAACTGTCTTTCCCAATTAGTTGCCAAGTGAGTTTCAGAAATGGAACCTCTACCAAACAAGTTTTCACCTCATTCATTTAGACGTAGACAGTTGACTGATCCATCCGATTGTGTTGATGATTTGATCAGGATTTGGGAATGGAGGTTTTGATTTCAGATGAGGAGAGTTGGTCAATTTTTTAAAGTATCATGTATATGGCGTTTCAGACTTCAGTTCTTTAGCCAATTTGATACCCTATACTTATTACTTCTAGAGACTAAGTATAAACCGAAGTCTTGCAATGCTATAAATTGGGTGCTCTTCTCTCTTTTGTGCTTTCCACGAATGCTAAATTAGTGGATGCACTGTCACAGGCTAGATGAAATGGGAGCTCTTCGACGGACATTTTCGACACAATATCACCAAATTTGGCGTCTTTTCACATCTCCATGTTTGCATGCTGGAGCCATCCACCTTGTCATCAACATGTGCTGTGTTATCTTCATAGGCGTTCACTTGGAACAAGAGTTTGGATCATGTACCTATTTTCTTCTATTTTGCCTCTATTCTGCATGATCAAATAAGAATACAGCTAGATCTTGAGAAGTTTGTACAGTATGTTTTACCTTCTTGATGTTTTCAATTATATTGGGCAGTAAGGATTGGACTGGTATATATTCTCTCGGCTTTTGTTGGTACCTTGGTGGCTGCAGTTTTTGTCCAAAACAGGCCAGCTGTCAGTTCATCCGGAGCTCTATGTGGATTGCTCGGGCTATGCTCTCTATGCTTATTCGGAACTGGAAAGTTTACACCAATAAGGTCTTTCACCTTCTCTTCTCAGTTCCCTGTTACTAACTCTATACAATTGGTCTGATGAAGTGGTCTAATATTTGCTTTTTTCTCTGATTGCAGTTTGCAGCTCTAGCATTCATTTTTGTTATTTCCACAATCAATTTCATCCTTGGTTTGCTACCTTATGTAGACAATTTCTCAAATGTTGGAGGTTTTATATCTGGGTTCCTTCTTGGATTTGTGCTTTTCTTCAACCCTCAGGTTACAAAAGTGGCTCAAAATAAAGGAGGCTTCTTTGAATATGGTGATAAAGGCTCCGTCAAGTTGAAGTTGAAACAGAAGCTAGAAAGCCCAGTCCTGAGGAGTGTTTCTCTTCTTCTTTTTGGTCTTATGTGAGTTTCTTCTTTTCTTTGCATGGCTGTCTTCCATTGCTACTTGTTTTTCATTTGAGGCCTTATGTGAGATCTTATAAGAGGATTTTCTTCCAAATGCAGACTTGCTGGATGTCTTCTAGCAGTTCTTCTAGGTGTTAACATGAACCAGCATTGCAGATGGTGTCAATATGTTGACTGTGTTCCTGTCAAATGGTGGAGCTGCAAAGACAAGGGAACTTATTGTGAGGTATATATTTTCTTTTAGCATGTTTTTTCTTTTATATATCTCCACAACCCACATACCTTGAGATTGAACCCGTTACTTCACTCCTCATCCCTGATTTTAGCAATGTGTTTGATTGTAATGTTGAAAGTAACCATGTAAATGAAAAGAATAAGTAAAGAATCAGGATAAAAAATACGATTTGGAGAAGCCTGAAAGCATTTCCTCTATTGCGGTTGAAATGACCCCCTCTTCCAAATAGGAAAGAAAAAAGGCAAAGAAAAAAAAAAAGACAGGAAAGAAACGAACAGAATAACACTAAGGGATGTTTGTGGTGGTGACTAGTGTGGTATATGCCTTTCTTCGGTCTGAACAAAAGGAGTGAAACCAATACTTCATACTGAATGTATATCCACGTGTATTACTACCATTTTCTATTTTTATAACATTTCTACCATATACCGCAATTTCTTTTCTCATGACGGCTAATTATTTCACTTTGAGAGAGAAGGTTTCTTTTGACACTTTCTTGCAGCACTTAAGATCATATTCATCTGTATCTTTGTATAAAATATATATTTAAGAATATCTAACTTGAAAACTTTTCTTATGTATGAAATATACTTTTCTTTCAAAATTCACCAAAAATGGACTATGGTATGTTTTGATATAGCTTTTAGACTCTACAGTTTGATACTCAGCATGTTATATCATAATTTATAAACCATAATTTGACACTCCATGCTAAACTAGTTATTGTTAAATGCAGACCATGGTGAACGATGCACAGTTGACATTGACCTGCATGAGTAATGGAAACTTCAGGGTTTTCCCTTTCACTAACATTTCGCAATCAAGGTTGAATGATTTGTGCAGTTTGCTATGCTCATAAAAACTAATGAGCTTTGTTGTTGTTGTCTTGTTGTTTTGGTTAATTGGTAGGACTAAACAAACTTCTATGTACATACCATACTATATCTGGTACTTGTTACATGCAAGACCATGTTAAGCAATCCGTAGTAATGGCAACTTCATGGTTTCTCCCTTTCAACAAACATTTGTGTGCAATCTGTGACATTATACGCATGAAAACTTGTGAGATGAAAAAGAAGTGAGACTTGAGAGCTTGCTTGTGTGTCCTTGAGCTCAACTGATGAGATCAACCAAAAAGAGTGTCCTTTGTTATGCCACTTTCACTATATACAAAGTTAAAGAAAAAAATGAGGATAGTGATAGTTACACCATTCAATCTCTACTCGAGCAACATAGCTTTCAAAGTTTTCAAACCAATTTCACCATGGCAAGTTGCTGCCTCAATTGGAGGACTGAGAAACCAGTAAACATTGAGTAATTGAGGTGAAGTTGAGAATGATAGTTTCTTTTTAAGCAGAGTTGAGCGTTCAAAATACATAATCTTATGTAACTAAACAGCAAATTAAGCAGCCAAACAAGTAACTTTCCAACCATTATCGGACATATGTAAACCTTTTTGGTTCCATAAGGCACTAAACGATTATCAAAATATCTCAAAAATTTGAAAAGTGTCCCCAAACCACCACTTTTTGGTTAGCAATTCATCACTTTAAGTTTATTTTAGTTTGTTAAAAAACAAAAGCCCACTTTCTTTAGTGTTTTTTCAGAACTCAGACCGCCCATAAGCCTACAGTGGACAGTCATCTGAGTTGGGCTCGAGTCCCATGTCATACTGGTCCACCTAAACCTAATGTTTTCTGGCTTTCTTCCCCCATTTCAGGAGAGACACCGCAAAAAAGTATCAAGATTCATACTGTTTTTAGTCTTAATTTATTTATATATATATATATATATATATATATATATATTCTTTTTAGATTTTTTTTTAAAGAAAGTACTTTCCAAAATTTTGAAAAAAAAAATGCTTATTTGATAATCTTACAAACATTCATGCATGGACTTTTACAGGAAATAAATATATTAAAATTTCTTAAAAGTCGGGTCCATGGAACTTTTTTGTTAATGACCATATCATTCAAATCAAATAGCAATTGAGCTAACAGCGTTCATCATACCTCGACTTATTTTGATTATCTAGCCCTACTTTATTTTTTCTCTTTTGTTTTGTTCTTTATGGGTTGTAAAAATGAAATATAAAGTATAAAGTTTATAATTCCAATCAATCCACTGCAGAGGTATCTAGACTTTCCAATTTTTTTTCTCAAATATTTTCTATAACTTAGAGAAAAATCGACATAGTATGTAAATCTTATGTATTTAATGTTAGGTCTACTATATTTACATAAATTTTGATATTGTCGTAAGAAAAGTATTACAGTTACAAATTAATATGATTTCACGTGATACGTTAAATCTATTTTATAATAAATTTAAATTTATAATTTAATATACTACATCAAACTAATTAATCTAAAAATTAAATTAAATAATTGTCTTGTAATAAATTCCAATCCATCAACAATATTAGAGTACAGTACTTACAGCGTACAGGAAGAGAACAATGGACATTCTAATAAGCCATCAATATCTTTTTTTTTCTTTTGGTTTGATTCTTTTATTTTTATGGTTTTGGGTTAGAGTTGCGCGCAGACACGATTGATTGCCGCAGAGCTTGGCCTACAGCACTAAGTACAGTGGCCGCCCTTCGAATCGCAGGACCATCCATCGCTCATACTGGGTTTAAATGAGTACACGTTTAAGTACAATGTATTCAAAACTTCCGCAAAAGCATTTTCATGTGGTCCAACTCCTTTCTCCTTTTCAAAAATATTTATTCACAACATATTCCATAATATATATTGTAAAATATTGATATTTAGATAAAATAATATTATTTTTACAAGTTAGTTTATAAAAATAACCTTATTTTTAAAATATTATTATGTAAAATATTGTAAAAAATTATATGCATTTACCATTTTTCTTTACGAGTAATGAAAAATGATGAGTGTTTATCGCCCACAAAACCTTTGTACTTCAATATTCTCAATGCTCGGTACTAAGTATCCATCAGTCAAATAACAATATTAGATATAGTCAAAGATTATGTAAATATCATGTATTAATTTTAAAAAATATTAAAATTTATGATTCATAAATTAATTTTTTTATATGAATCTCATATTTACTCACTTTTTTTTTAAAAAAGTATACAGTGTTTACATATTTTATAACTGTAAATATTATTTATCATCTATCAAACTAACTCTTTTGATACTATGGCTAGTGATCCTTTTTATTGTCTATTTTTTAATAATGTTGTTTTTTTATCTTAAACTTATATACGTATTTTTAAAGTATTTTTAACTCTTTTGATACTATGCTTAATGATCCTAACTAACAACAGTAACTGCACTGAGAAAAAGAGGAAGGTGTCTGATCTGAATGAGAACTGCGCCTTCTTTTATTTTTGGGCTGCTGCTAGCTTTTGAAAGTAGAAACATGAAAGACTGCTGCTTTTGCACATACTTTCTGGGCAAAGCTGCAACTTCAGATCAAACTTCGGCAAGTCTTAAATGGCATCTATAGCTAAAAAACCCAGAGGAAATTGCTGGACCATCGTACTTTCGACTGCCTGAAACCATAAATAGCCAACACATTGTTAACCGCTGTATTATTATATATGCGGCAGCTTTTTTAATTTGTTGTCTTATCAATGCATGTTTCTATTATTATTCCTTTTTTTTTATGTGCATAAAAAATAAACAAACAAATATTTTTATAATTGTTTACATAATTATATTTCAAATGAATGATATTAAATCTTATTATTTTACAAAAAAAATGCCATTTTAAAAACATTATATCTATTACTATATATAAATATAGAGTCATATAATTCTGACATGACATTTTGCTCATAAAATAAGTATTCTACCTATTAAATTTGAAGTGTTATGTTTATGAGCGATAAATATTTTAAAAGTAATGTTTCATTATGAATCATTGTAATTTTTAATTTCATTTCTTTTCTTATATATAAAGATATAAATCGATTCAAAACTCTACTCAAAAGTACAAAGATATTGTTTTGTGACATTCTACTCATAAAAGTAGGCATTTTATCCATTAAACTTAAAGTGTTATGTTTATGGAACGATAATCTTTTTAAAAACAATGTTTTATTATGAACTGTTGTAACTTTTATATTGTTTCGTCAAATAAACCGGCCTATAAACCGTTTCAAATTTCTCCACTATAAAATCCGGTCTCTTTCTAAATCTCTCTCACTCTTACACAACATACACAACAATATGCGCATTACACGGATTATAAGCTTGTAAAGAATATTTATACGTCGATCCTTACTCATGCTCAAAATTCAAAAGAAGAGCTAGGATCTCAGGCATCCCTTATCCCTAGCTACCAAGATGACTTTGAAAATGGACATAAAGTTGATTACCTAGTTTTTTTTAGCATTATTTTTCAAAAAGATTTTATGCATTAGTCACTATTCACTCTCACACTCTACACCTATAATTTTTTCATATGGTGTCATGGAGGTATTTTTCATAGGATACGATATATTTTTCATAGGATGTGGGGTAGTGAATAGTGGCTGATGATAAGAATTTTTCTTTCTAAAAAATAAGACTCGAACAAAATAATTAATGAACATTGTTCTTAAGCTAAAGTCCTACCACTACAATGTTTTTTCGTGGACGAAATTTGTCACAAAATTTTTCATGCGGCCAGAAAGATGATTATTTATTTTTCTCGCAAAAAAATTGTTACGAAAATTATCCTTTTGGGATGAAAAATTTAGTTTAAAAGAATTATGTTGTAGTGATAATATATTATACATATATATAGGCTATTAATTAATTAGCTTAGACATTTAATTAGTTTTAAAAAAAATTGAGATGATATATTATAATTTGGTAAAAACCTGATGCATGGTCATCATAGAGCGTAGAGGATCGGTACGTTTTGAGTTGCAAAATGATCAGATGACGAGGGAGATGATGTAGGCGCACTAATAATTAGAGCACAGGATCATCGAGTTGCATGCTTGGGGGCAAGGCTGGTTGATGCATGGTCAGGATCAAAGAACGTACGTGTCATTTGTCAAATTCATGTATTTCCTATCGATCTATATACGCATGCATGATCGATCTCCAGATTCTCCACCTGCATTTGATCAGACACCAACCATTAATTTTGTAACATTCAATGTTCCTGGCCACTAACGTCGAACATCAACATGCATGCATGCATGGTGCTGAGGTTATAGTACTGCCCTAAACACCAACTTTTCTCTTCTTTTCTTTGCCTTTTCCTCCTTGCAAACAGTCATTTTTCTTCAAAAAAAATGAGAAAAAAAAAAAAAAACCCAGGCTTTCAAAGGAAAACTCCAGAATCAAATATTTCCCAGTTGAAGGTTTTGAGAAATTGGGACAATAGCCTCGTGTCTTAAGTTTTATTGTGAATAAGAACATGAGAATTCTAAGATTGTTGTAAGGAAAGAAAGTAGCCGGATCAAGGCATGCATGCAAGCTTAAGAAAGCCATGCATGCATTTCCCCAAGATTTTTGTTAATATTGTTTGTTGTAAAGGGCCGATCGATGGTCGATCGATAGCAAAATCGACTAGCTAGGCACAATTAACCATCCGTACGTACGTGGTGGAGCTAGAGAGAGAGAGAGAGAGAGATAGATGGTGTCAAGGGTTTTGTGCATGTGTCCATGGGTTACAAAGAAATATACAAAAAATTAAAAATGTATATAGCATTACTTTTAGAAAAAGATGATGTTGTGAGATGATGATTGAAAAGGGGTCATGACTAGATTTAGGTGGGTGATGAGCGGTGGTACGTAGATCATGCACAATATGCGCTGACATCATGTAGTACGTGGCTTAATTGAGATGTGCATAAGAAAGCTATTAATTAAAAAAAATAAAAAGAAAAGACAACGAACTGGTAAAGGAGAAAAGAAAGACTAGAGAAAAACAAAAAAAAAATGAGAGAAGGAGAGGAGATGATCAGGAGGGATAAGAATTTCTTGTAAATTTCTCATAATATTTAACGTTGAAACTCATGTTACCATGGAAAGAGAATCTAATTACAATATTAAAATAGTTGAGATGAGATATTAAAAGTTGAAAATTGAATAAAATATTGTTAGAATATTATTTTTTAATATTATTTTTTATTTTAAAATTTTAAAAAATTAAAATATTTATTATATTTTGTGTGAGAGTTTGAAATAATTATAATAATAAAATAATATGAGTTGAGAAACTTTATCAATAAATAAAAAATTAAAAATTAAAAAAAAAAAAAAAAAAAAAAAAAAAAAAAAAAACCTAAGAAATAACATTTTATGACTCTCTGATCATCTTAATCATAAAGAATTAATGTGGAGAATGTATGCATGGGATTAGATCAGGAGCGTAGAAAAGGGAAGCTGAAAAAGAAAGAAGGAAGGAAGGGAACAGAAGATAGATCAGTAAATAAAGATCAAAATCATAATCATGAAAAAGGGAATTGTAAGGATCCCTTTAGACATCCATCATTTCAGCATCTAAAAGCCTAAGCTAGCTAGCTACAAAGCAATAGCTAGCCAAGCCAGCCTGATGATCTTACGCTTTTTTCATGCATTTACCATAAATGTTTAATTAGATGGTTTTGCAAAATTCATGTGAAGGTAGGAAGGAAGGAAGGTGCCCGGCCACTCTTTTAACTCTAGCCCTAGGCCGGGAGGAGAAAAAGGTGACAGTGGGAATTAAGAAGGAATCCAGAAGTACTAGGTATTGCCTAGCTAGCTAGCTGATCGACCTAAAAAGCCAAACCAGTTCCTTTGCCTTTCTCCATCAATTCTTAGTCAAACAAAGGTTAATGGGATGATTATTGAGCATATATAGACCCTATCTATCTATATATATATATATATATATATATATATATATATATTTCATTGGTTGACCCTTCCTTCACTCTCTCTCTCTCTTATCTCTCAGTGTACTTTTTGATTTGGTGGACTGACTGAAAAATATATATATTTTTTCCAATCTTTTAACATCTCATGATTTAATTTATAAGATATCTTTCTATATCAATTATTTCTAGCTTCAATAAGAAGGTGTATAAAATAAAAATAATGCATTTCAAATGAGTTGATTATGCTTAATTACCACCACTTAAATTAAATAGAGAAAAAGATGTTTTTATTTTGCATGGTTTTCTTATATTTTATTTATTAATGGACCACATGAATTGTAACTTAGCCACGGAATTAAACACATATTTCTTAAATTTTAATTAAATAAAAAGATTATTCTCTGTAAATTCATGAATCATGAATAAGAAATGAAAAGATGTTGATAGATGTTTGTGATGCACTTGACATATATATATATATATATATATATATATATATATATATAAATAGTATCCATGAGAATTTTATATGATCCATTAAATTAATAGAAAATTGGCCTTTATGATCAATAATATAAGATGATGAGGGATTCCTTTAATCATATAGAAAGTCGATCTTCAACCATCTAAAAGAAACTAATTTGGTGTATAGTAATCAAGTAAAATAAGCAATAGTATGACCCTCCACAAACTTTATACCAACTGAACATATCATTTAAATGAATATAATGATCATGATCATTAAAAAAAAGTGATTAATTCTTTTTTTATATATAATTAACCCATTCTCTGACTGCACATATATATATATATATAGCTGGTTGCTTGATTTTTATTTTCTTTTCACTTAGAATATAGATAATTAAATTAATGTGCCTGTCCAGAATCTAAGACTAATTAGGAGGCCCAGATCAAAAAGGACAAAAAAAAAAAAAAAAAAAAACCTGCTTTAGAAGTTTTAGATTATGATTAATCTACAGTTGTTTAGTTTATTGCTCGACACTTGTCCTAGAATGCATAGGTACGTTAACACTTTTACCAAACTTTAATTTTCTCTCCTTTTTTCCTTGTCTCCAAACAGGAACTTGACTTAATTGCCTGTGTCTGTGAGAAGTGGAGCATCTTAATTCCTCTGATAAAGACATACATGAATCATGGCCGTGTTCAACTATTTAATTGCAACCAATTTAGACTTTTATTTTTCTCAGTTTGAATGATTCCTGTAAATTCTAGGTGTAGTCTACGTACGTATGACATGATTCTAATTTCCATATTTAAATAATATACATGAAAAAAAAATCAATAAATACCAATATTCCAACTAATCTATAACATATGTAATAATTTTTGAAGCTGAAACTTTGCTCCATTTGATAATTTAAGTTTTAAAATAGTTTGAAAGGTTACTTGATCAATAATTATTATACAATTTTAAATTTTAAAGGTAATAAAAAAATATTATGTAGCTCTTTGTCTTTTTTTTATTATTATTTGTATTTATCTTGGTGATAAAAAATGATCGAGTCTAGATTACTCGACAGTTAGCAATGCATTGTGCGGAGGCCAGGCGTGATTAGATTACTCGAAAGTGGTCATGATCATTGTTATTTAATTGATTTATATATGAATAATGTTGAGATATGCAAATCTCGTACACTCTCTTTAAAAAAAATGAGTGTGCGAGATTTACACGCTCTAAAACTACAAATATATATATATTCAATTGATAAAGAATGTCATATCAATTTAACTATTTAAGGTTTGATGGTCTGAATAAAAGTGTTTTAATTCCGATTTGAACCAATTCACTGGCAATTTAAAGTTTGTACGTAAAATTAATGCAAAGGTGGAGTGCTGATCCCATTCTCTATGATCATCAGCTAGAACCTGAGATTGGGTTGAGATAGTGTATGCATGGCATGCCCGGCCCCCATTTATCGTGCATTTTCGAATTAAGACCGAATCCCTTTTTATCTTTATCATCAAACATCAACACGATCGAAGAATGAAAAGAAGTGTCAGTGGTCCCTGAAACACCCCAATTTATTTCTGAATTAATAGCATAAGCAACTTGTCAAGTTTAGGCATATGATCACAACCCTAACTCATTGCATACATATATCATTTTTAAGTCAGTGTGTAGAATATATCTAGTAATTTTATTTAAAAGATAGATTTTAAAATTTAAATCTTACAAATCAAATCTTACCATTTAAGTGATCATGTGAATAGTATTGTACTCTATACACAGACTTGATAATAGAATAACTCATATATATTGCTTTTTTTCTTTTTCCTTTCCCGAATGCTTCCTTATCCTTTCTTCCTTTTCTTCTATTCTCCTAATCTCAATTTGATTTTCAATGTAAACAATGATTCCTTTATATCATTTTCAATTATTTGGAGGCTCTGGACCACCCAGTTGTATACATCTAAGAGTACCAATATATTTAAGGAGAAAATGAAACATTCTCCTCCAAAGACTTCATATACAGGCCGGTGGTAATAACATGATGGATGGATGGATGAAAGTGATGTTGCCAGCCAAATCTTAGCCGTCCAATTCTTTTAATCCCATACCACCATTGGACCCACATGAGGGACGCCATTTTTTTGTGTACACTCGTGATTTTTCACTTTTCACTGTAACCCTTTTGAGCTTTGTTTCTTTGTGTAATGTAAAACCTTCAGCACCCGACATACCACAAACCAGATAATAGAATACTAGATAACTATCCCAATTTAACAGGCAAAATCTAGCTTCTAAACAAGTTGATTTATTGAAAAATTCTACTCATCATTTCTATACCATACACTAGACATGATTTTTCTAATTTATTTGTTAGTAGGGGTGAAACTTTTTTTGTCCTGACCGGATTGGACTGAATTCACCCCTACTTGGTCTCAATCCATGGTATCTCTAAAATTCAATTTTTGGTCCGGTTATGGGGTGTGGTGTTTTTGGACTAAACCAGACCTAAACCGTCCGAATCACTTACATATAAATTTTTTTAAATATTTTATATATATAATATATTATTTATATAGTAGTTATATAAGTTAATTGTATAATTTTCTCTAATCTATCACTATTAACCATATAAAATGTAAATTAATATATGCTATCAATTTACTAATATATCATACGATAAATCATATAATAATTAATATATGTTACTATACGTAGATACATACTCTACTAAAGTACTAAGTTAGTCATAAATATAATTATAATTAATTATTTTTTTAATGAGTTAGTTATATAATCTACATTAAAGAGCTCACTTAATTTTGATTTTACTAATTTAATTAATTTTTTGTATTAATTTATCTACCAAAAAAAAGAAGAGAGAAAAAGATATTCTTAGCTCATATGGACCGAATTGGACTAATTGGACCGATAACTAATGATCCGGTCCTATCCTTAGGGATAATCAATCCAAAAAAAGGATGGACCAAAATCTCCGGTCCGGACGGACCGATTACATACCTATTTGTTAGAAAGTTTAGGAGGAATCTTGCTTGGGTTGAAATTGGACCTGTTAGATGTGGGACACGTCTCTCGTGTGATGTTATGAGATAAGTGTCCACCTTCGGTTCCAAACCATGCAAGATAGGAAGTAGCTAGTTCATATTTTTAGAACAAGAATAAAGAAATCCTGCTCAAGTGCTAGCTGAGTTGTATTGTTGTCCTTTGCCAATCAATTCAAATGCAATGGTGGTGTTTGATAGGTGTATAATTCAATTGCAATTAACAAACAAACAAACAAACAAACAAACAAGCCAAGAAAAATAAACCAACAAACAAACAAAACATCTTTAATAAATTAAAAAAAAAAAATAAACAGTGAGAGAAAGGAAAACATCTTTAATATATACTGTGTGCCATTTGGAAAACATTGGATGGAAAGACTGGTTCTTCAAAGCTTAATATTGACAATAGTTGGCATCAATTATTTGGTAATGACATGTCATTGTTATGTATTATCTTAACCAGTCATCTTAGGATATTTATAAAAGATTGATCACTACCTATCACATGAAATAAATTTGAACTGTTCCCAGATTCCTTTTTTTTTTTTCTTTTTTTACTTGGTATTAAGATTGAGATAGAGACTTTGTACAAAATCTAAGTCAATGATCAATTAAATTGAACCATAATCCAATGCGACAAGGATACCATCCATTTCAAGTGAAATGGTCGAAATGGATTGTATCTATTTATAAGTGAAATGATTAAAATACGCTATGTTTTACACTAATTAAATAAATACTATCTATTTCAAGTGAAATCAGGATACTTTTATTACAATCTAAACTCATCATTCATAGGTCCAATCTCAAATAAACTAAAAAAGATTTTCATTTTTTCTTAAGGAAGACAAGAGTGATTGAATATGCAAATGCAATCAACCTATCTGATATGCACTGAATAGTCACAAGATCGCTGAGATCGATAGAAGAATTGGAGTTTAAATTTAAAAATCAATGTGATAATTTCAAACTTGTTTCTTTTAAATGTAATTTGAAAATCAAGTTTAGAAACTAGTCCAAATCTAATATTATTATATTATATGAGCTCTCCAACATGATTTTAATAGGTTCTAAAGAGATTATTGAACAAGAGAAGGTCGCCACTTACACAAATTGCTAAAAAGATTATAAGATATGGGAAGGAACAGTGGGGCATACCCATATTAGTTGGAGAATGGGCTACCTTATAATATGGTGGTGGGGGGTGGTACTGTGTAAAGCAATGAGGGTGCCCATATCAATGCCCTAAAATAATGGTACTTGGCTCTTTCTTCACTTTCCCAACGAAATCTTAAAAGACCAACATGCTCTTAAGATGTCCCATTCTCCGAAAACCCACGAGCACCCGACTAAAGTTTAAAAAACAAAGAGTAAATTGTTGCATTAACACCAAGCCATTAGCAATTTAAGATTTGATGGTCCCCCTCCAACAACCCTAGCCATATAAAAAGTACTCTTATAAATAACAAGAAATTCACAATAAATAGAAAAGACTTCTAATATAATTCTTTCGTTATGTTTCGTACACAATAGTCTACACCCTTTTATTAGGTATCTATCCCGACCGATTCGAAGAATAATATCAAAGGGGAGAAAATTTTATATTTATTGTTAAGAGAATGAAGGAAGACAATATTAACACCTTGAATCATTGCATTGCCGTCCAAATAACTAAATCCAATCGAACATTGCAAACCCATTTGACAAATGAACCATATATACTCGATCGGGACACTAATCTCAGCCGCTCTATAAGAATGGCAAAGGGACGGCCGGGATAAAATTATATACAACTAGTTGGGTTGAGTCGTATTCAATGCACAGGGCTAAAAAGGCATGACGATCAAATCCAATTAGTCCTAGAAAAGAGTGATAAAATCGTGAAAATGTGGCCTAAAAAGACTGATAATGCATAGTACAAGGTTACAAAACACATATACAAGGAACCTCATCATTCCAAATCCTCCCCTTTTTGAAAAAATCAATAAACCAAGACATATCTAGGAGAAACAAAACCACAAATTTCAATAGAATGGAGGGGAAGTAAAGGAGCAAAGTCAGTTGCTCGAGGAAGAAAAAGAGGGAAGAAGAAGCCAAAATGCACTCAAATCAAAAGCATTAGTCGTAAATCTAATTGGGAAGAATAAGAAGGTATTGGTCTCAGAAGCATAACCCCAGTCAATCCGGTCAAACTTTTTGTAACCCCATAACATAACCTCAATCTAGCATCATATATAGAACTTTGCCAAATATATTAATAGCATGCCACTTGCCTCTCTCTCTCTCTTTCTCTCTCTCTCTCTCTCTCCCCCTCTGTACTTCAAATGGGTGGAGACAAAGGAAGGAATTGGAAGGGGAGGTCATGGTCTTGGCTCATGGTCATGGTCTTACTCGGTGTCTGATCTTCTTCTCCTCTGAACTAAAATTTTCATCCTTCTTTTTTTATAAGAAAAATCTGAGGCTTTATTTATGTGTGTGTGTGTGTGTTTATTTTTCCTTTTTCTTTCTGCCCATTAAATAATGAAAATGGCATATTACCAATCATCCATTCCCCTCTATAGGAAACACCCATCATTGCTCCCAACAATCCTTTTCAACCTTAGAAACCTGAGCTGCTTCTTCTAAGATATTCCCTCCCTCCCAATTCTTTCTATTCCTTCTCCTACTGCCTTATGCTTTCCATTCACAATTTATATACCTCTCTTTGTAACCTTTTTTATTCCTCCCTTCCCTTCCTCTCTCACTTCTACCATCCCCTCCCCCCTTTTTTTTCCCTTTTTTCGTCTTTCCCCACCACAAAATGGATCCTTCTTCTACCAACTCTGTCAATGGGTTCTACTCCTTCCTCACGCGTGGGATCGATGATCTCGAGCGCGTCTACCTCTCCAACAATTTCATGTCGATCCAATTCCTTCAAAGGGTACTTTCACTTCTCCGATCCTTCCACTCCCAGCTGACACTCCTCGTCCAGAAGCTCCATTTGCCTGGGGGTGAGAAGTGGCTCGATGAGTACATGGACGAGAGCTCCAAGCTCTGGGAAGTCTGCCATGTCCTCAAGTCTGGCATATCCGGTATGGAAAACTACTACTCTGCCGGCCTCAACATAACTTCTTCCCTCGACAATCATCGTCATCTAAGCCCACAACTTACTCGCCAGGTCCATCACAAAATCACCAATCTTTTCAATTTATTTGGGTAGGATTGTTTAGAAAAAGAAGGAATTTTCATTTTTCTTTGATCGGATTCTTCAAACAGGTCATTCGCACGATCTCTGGGTGCCGCAGAGAAGCTCTGGGATTGGAGGAAGAGAACAGAGCCTTAATGGAAACAAGAATCCAACCGCTGTCGTTGCGGTTCGACGAGAAGGTCTCCATCGAGTCGAAGCTAAACGGGTTCAACGGTTTCAGGGGAGTTCTCTACGCAATGAGGAACGTGAGCTCGCTGCTGCTCATGATCTTGCTGTGCGGATTGGTGTACTGCTGGCCCGAGTCGAATTCTCTCCGGGGAGGATACGAGGGGTGCTTGTGCTTCGGATCGGGGTTCATGATATCGACGGCGAGGCTGCAACAGAGGGTAGCGGCGGAGATCAACCAGATGGGCGGGAGGCCTGGGATTCTGCTGTACGAGTTCCGGAGATCGAAGGTGGCGATGGAGGAGCTGAGAGGGGAATTGGAGAGGAGGGGCGGTTCGTCGTCGCAGTCACAGGTGGTGGAATCGGAAACAGAGGTTGGAATTAGGGAGAGAGTGGAGAATTTGAGAGGGTGTTTTGGGGCGTTGAGATCTGGTGCTGACAACATTGTTGGGCAGCTTGATGATTTCTTTGATGAAATTGTTGAAGGCAGGAAGAAGCTTTTGGACTTTTGCAGTCTTAGGTAGAGTCAGGGGGAGAGTTTCTGTAGAAAACTCAAAAAATGTGGATGAATGGGTTGGTTGTATGGAAGTTGGAAATTGCAAAATACCACTCTTACTTACTGTGGGTGTTTTTTTTCTTTTCTTTTTTCATCACATTAGTTAATTAGGATCGATTTCATTTATCATTATAATTTTATTAAATTTTTATACAAAATATAATAAATAATTTAATATTTTTAAATTTCATTTTAATTTTTTTAAATATCAAAATAATAATAATATTTTAACAATATTTTGTTCAATTTTTATCTTTTATATGAAACCATCATCTCATTTCTAAATCCAAACCAGTCCATCAATTAACTATTTAAATTATAAAAAATTATTAAAAATTAATAAATTAATTAATATAACTGAGAAATCCATCTATAATATATTTATATATATTACAAATAGAAGAAGCAAAGCTGTCGTTGGGAGAGGACGGGTTGTTGTCCCTTTGCCTTTTAAAGCCTTTCTCTCCTCTCCCTCTTTTTGTTTATTCTTCTTCTAATATTATTATTTGTTTTTTTCTTTTGGGTTCTTCTCTCGTGGTTTTGCAGTTGTTACAGTTACTACAGTTGAAGCTTTGGAGATGGCTTTTTCTTTCAAACCAAACCCAAAGAGGAAGCTTCTTGAATTGGAACGTAATGACTTCAAATGAGAACCCCAGAATAAAATTTTAAGCATTTAAAACATAAATAAATAAAAAATCATATAGCAGAGCCAAGTTCCTTTACTTCTAACACCAAACCACCACCACCACCATTTAAAAATTGGGTTAAAAGAAAGAATAGAAGCTTCTGATGATCCCCACAGGGAAGACAAAACAGCAATATTCCCACTCATTTTAAATTGTTTAATGTTTTATGAGCTGTTAGATTATGGTTATATTATTAAAAAATAAATAAAAAAAAGAAAATATTTTGGGAAGTGATTTTCGATCTTGGTTTTGCATTTGCTTTCAATATAGGTAGTAGTGCTGTATAGTTGTTATAGAGGAAATGAATGGGTGGCTAATGATTCAAGGTGTGAGAGAATGATGAAAAGGGAGGCTTAGGACTGTAGGAGGGGAGGGGGAGGGCGACTGTGAGATTCCTTGGCTGCTTTAATTTCAAAAGCAGCAGCTTCTTTTTGCTCTTGTGAAGCTTTTGTCTGATTCTGTTTGCTTTGAAAGCAATGGAGTCGATGATGAAAGCTTCCTCTTCCTGACATCTCTCTCTCTCTCTCTCTCTCTCTCTCACAGTCAAATTGTCTGTATTCTATATTCTGCTGAAAAATTTCTTCCCCTTTTTTGGGGTTTTGGGGATATTAAAATACTCAACAGAAAATTTCAAGAGGGTCACTTTCTCAATTCTAACCGTATCTCATGCTTTTTGTCCCTTGCCGGAAATTCATGCCTTGCCTCCCTCAAGGAGTTCCATTTGAGCATTGGGTAAACAACAAAATCATATAATAATGCCAAAAAGCAGAGCATAAAGGACAAACACAAAATGAGTAAAACTCATTAAATTAAAAGATAAAAAAAAGGGGGGGCTGGGCTTACACTCTGGATGCCAGAAATTCAGGTAGCAAGCAGACTTCTGTTCTAACAAACCAATTGGTGTAACGTCTTGGGCACGTCCATTTCCCCTTAAAACAGCACCCCCATGTGTTTTACACCCATCACCAGATACCATCATCATCGATGCTCTTAACAAATAAATAAGAAAAAAAATAAAAGATATATCACTGAAATAATTCTGGTTTTCCTGACTTGACAAAACTCGATAACTACAAGATTCAAACCACAGATGATGCAGGTTGGTCAAGATTACTAGCAAAACCAACCAGGATGAAATAGGTTAGATTTTCAAAATCAGAACCAATAACAGCTTTCAGTACTGAAAATAAAACAGCTTCGGTAGACACATAAACCGAAAAATCTGAATGGCAGTTGCAATCAAGAGCAAGTTCAAATGGAAACATTCTCATATTTTTCACGTATAACTCCTTTCAAACAGAAACTGTCCGAATCTACCCCAGTTCTGTAATTACACATGTATTCATTAAAAAATATTCACTACAGACCACTAAAACTTTGAGAACTTTGATAATGCCTTCACAAATATATCAGAAAATAAAAGGACAGGCTTTTTTTGGTATAAATTTTACAATTTCACAAAAGAAGTCACTCTGGGACTAGGTGAGTGATGCTTGTAAAACTTTTGGGAAACATAATCTAAATGTCGACTTTCTTTTGGGCGTAGTTTACCGGAGGAGATGGGTGAAAATGGATGGGTTACCATGTGGAGTGACAGGTGAGGCCCAGAAGCACAGAATGATGATTTTACTGATGCAGGCAGCCTGCCTCTTTCACATTTTCAAATGTCAAATCCTGGCATTGCAAACTGGGAAGCAAATTCCTCAACTCGATTTCTGAGCTCAACAACATCTCTATTGTTCAGCAGACCCTTGAGAAAATCTCTGTGTAACTTTCCATGTTCCCTCTGCAAGATACTTGTAATCTGAGCTGCCCTTAGTAGAAACTCTGCAATCGTCTCAAAATCAGCCTCTAAACAACCTCTTGATGTCATAGCAGGAGTACCTGAATAAGAATAACAAAAAAAGTAAGAAAGTATATCCGAACATTCAGCAGGCAACAACAGATATATGCACTATCCAGCAATTTCAGTAAGGGAATAAAGTCTGCAGGTTAAGATACTTGTATTATTTGCCACGTTCTAATTCAGAAAATGGTAAGATAGTGTGCATATATGGAAACCTTCAAGAAATACTTCCACAGGACACCCATAGAGAGAGCAGCATGCCAACAAAACATTAGTTGATGATGATTTAAAAAACATTACATTAAAATTTTGGATACCATGTTAAATCACTAATTATCCCAAAAGTTTAAGGTGATAGGTAATGAGGATTTAGCTATTTAAACTATATCCTCTAACAATACTAAACAAAGAAGTGGAGAAGGTTTTCTTTTCTTTATTTTAAAGTTACATAATGGGTCTTGAAACTACAACTTCACCCTCCACCCCCTTTCTTACAAGGGAAAGGTAGTGGCATTTTCGCTAGAGTTCAACTGCAATATAAGTTGATTAGGTTATACATGATAAATTAAAAAGGCGGGGAACAAGCGTACATTACATGTTTTCTAAGCCTACTTGGCTATTCAATATGACCAGATTACTCACCAATTCTTACGCCTCCAGGTGAAATAGCACCATTATCACCAAATATAGCACTTTTGTTGAGAGTGATGTGACACATCTCACAGACCTTCTCATAATTCTTGCCTAAAAACACATTTTGGGGAAAAGATGAGAACATGCATGCATATTTAAGCAGGTAGTTTATACACTTTTACCCTAGCAAACAAAAAGAAAAAGCTAACAATTAAAATTGTACCACAAAAGCCAAAAAGCTAAACAAAATGTCCCTACAAGATGTTGAAACTTTTTTTATTGTAAGCATACAATATATTTAACTTTTCATTTGCTTGTGGGTTTTTTCCCCACCTTGTACACTTCTCAAGGGAAAAATAGTTTCTTTTTCATCAGTCTCTGCTAACACAATCACAGATGCGTAATTTCTCGTATATTGTCAATATGTCAACAAAACATACACTTTTCATACAGGTATGTAACCAATCCTTAGATTCCAGAAAAATATGCATTCAGAGCCAAACAACATGGCCTGAGGAGAATGCAGCTGGCTTTTAAACATTTGCAGATCATATGCTACTAAAATTTTTTGACTGTCAACATAAATTATGCAGAATATTTGGACTGAATTTCATAGGCAGTCAACCTAAACCTAAACCAAATCAATAATAGACACCAACTTCCACAGAACCTCAAAAAATTAGATCAAACCACAATATATTTACCATCAATGCACCATTACAATCAGATGGTTTGCAATTAAAGTACTATTATATATTCATCGTCGTCTTTAAATTCATAATTTTCATCTCCTTCCACAGCTAAATGGACCAAATTGATGAAAACGGAGGAACAAGAAGCAATTGTTTCAACAATATAAAGTAAAGTAACTTCTCATGAAAAGGTATAAAAGTAACTGCCACAAACTTGTTCTGGACAACATGTATAACAATAATTGTATGCCTATGAGATTACTCTGCCAGTCTGTAAACATAACAAATTGTGCTAATTGAAAGGGGGGGAACAAGAAAAAAGTTGGGAATGTAAACCACAACCAGAAACTTCATGATAGCTTGATACCAAAAACAAAGCTTATTAGCATAAACAAAGATAAAGCTAATTACCAAAAACATTTTTAGTGAAGTTCTAATCTTAGAATCAAGATGGGTGCAACTAATGTAGTACCAAAATATAAATAAATAAAAATAAAAAGATAAGAAGTATAAGAATTAAGCAGGTAAAATACAGCAGAGTTTATCCTATCCAATCTATTTTTCGTTTCTTTCTTTTTTTTCGTGGAAATTGAGCAGGTAAAATCAGAATACCTGTCAAGCCTAGAGCAGTAAGATCCCAGAGCAACAAATGATTGTCAGTACCCCCAGTTACCAGCTTGCATTTTCTTCTCAGCAAAGCAGATCCTAATGCCTGAGCATTTTTCTTCACCTGTTGCATATAGGTTTTATACTCCGGAGTAGCTACTTGTTTTAAAGCAATGGCAAGAGCGGCAATGTGATTATTGTGAGGACCCCCTTGTAATGATGGAAACACGGCGAAGTTTAACTTTTCCTCGAAATCATAATGATTACTACCATCTTCATGACTAAGGTTCAAATCCTGTTTTCTTGATTTTGTACCTCTCCTGTAAAAAATAATACCTCCCCTAGGGCCTCGGAGACTTTTGTGAGTCGTTGAGGTAACTATATCACAGTACTCGAATGGACTTGAACATTCCTGTGGTAAGCAACATACAAAAGTTATGGTAAAAAAATTTGGATTATTTTTAGATAGATATGTGTTTGTAAGAAGAAAATATACAAACTGCACAATAGATGCCAAACAAAATAATTTGAACTCATCATAATTGAAGGTCTAACATTTGAAACCACTTGAATATATCCCGGGTACTTGGGCTACGCCTATTTCCATTAATAAAACTTGCTTATTGATAAAAATAAATAAATAAATTGAAGGTCTAACAATTTGAATGGGAACTTGTCCATCTTCATTTATATCAAACCATTAAAATAAATCAATAAGATGCATATATTGACATCTTTTGAATTGGTTTAAGTTGATGGAGTTAAATGTCTCTGTATCTCTGATTTTTACTTGAATATCAATGCTGGAAAACAGTGGATATATGGGCAAAAGTAGAGCACCCACTTTTCATAGAAAAATACCTCTATTATTATTTTTCTTTTACTTTGCTTTCTCTTGTATGCAAAATCCTCAATCTGTTTAATATTTTAGATTGTGAGTAAAATATGATGTCATATTTATGACAAGTGAATTACTTTGGGGTTCTTAGCTTTGAAAAAGTTTAATGGATGATTTGCATGGTGTAGAAACAAGATACTAAAGAAAGAGCCAGCCACATCAACTAGACTTCGATACTCGTACAAGCCTATAAATATCAATGAGATCAATCTGACTTCCGAATTGACTTCTATAATATCAATCAACATCGGTTTTATCATGGCAACCAGGTGGTAACTGTTAATCATGGTGGAATTGATCTCATGAAGTTATATTGCCAAAGGTAATTTGTCTAGGAGAGAAATCGATCATAAAAGAGTTCTGCATCCTGAAGTTTCTACCCTTGAGATGAAGCTGGGCAGAGGATGCAGGTCCTTATTTCCACAAGAGCTATTTCCTCTTGCACAGTTTTGAAAAAAGCATTTCAGTTTGAGAAGAGTGCCTTCTCAACTTGGCTACACAACTTATTTTATTTATACCCTTCCAACTTTTGCAACTTATGGAATAAAATAAATCTCCTGCCAAAACTTTCAACACATCTCAACAAACAAATTATTGGGAAAATCCCAAAAATTGATATTTCAGTTTTCTACAATAAGAATAAAAACTGACTCCAAATAAATCTATTTAGATAGAATAACCTAAAAGCAAGTCAAACGTGTACTTTTAAGGGAGGTTTGGGGATCCAAAACTTAATTATATTCAATCGAGCCCTTTTAGGGAAGTGGTTATAGAGGTATACTCCCGAGAGTGAGAGTCTTTGGATGCTAGTGGGGGCCGCAAAATATGGTTGTCCATGGGACAGATGGTGTTCTGGGGAAGTTAATGGGATATTTTGGGTTGTACTTTGGAAAAACATTTTTTTTTTATAAGTAATAAGAAATTTTATTGATATAAAGATAGGCGTAAGCCAGGTACACTGGAAGTATACATGTGAATACACCGCTTTAAGAAACTTTGGAAAAACATCTAAAGAGGTTACAGGATTTTCCCACTTTGCTATATTTGTGATGGAGATGGATCGAGGATAAGGTTTTCACATGGTGTGGTGTGGTGCAAAGACCCTTAAGGCAGCTTGTTCAGAAATTTTCAGTTTTGCTCACTTCAAGGAAGCTTCAAGGGCAAGCCATTTATAGATCTCAAATGGCTGTCATCGATGGGTTTGATTTTATCAGAGCAGTAAATGAGAAGGAGATGGATACTCGTACTTCATTTTTTGAGAGTTTGAATTCCACCCATTTAAGCTGGGTTGGTGAGGTGTACCCAAATTATGTATAGAGAGAGGTGATGGATGAGATCCTACATTGCTTAGAGGAAGAAGTTCAAACGCTTTATAATAATTCCAAGGGCGAGGCCATTGTGAACATGACTGGTGTTTTGGAGTATGGGTATAGATGTGGCTTGGGCCTTCCCTGGGTTGACAATTATGTTGGGTTCCCTCCAAGCAAGAAGTGTTAAAAGTTGGATAACAATCTAGATGTTTGTCGTCCTTTGATGGATCTTCTTTCTCTTGGAAGAAAACCTAGCAGAATAAGACCCCTTTATATGTGGCTTTCTTTGTCTGGATCATAGTATTAGGGAAGATGCTCACTTTTGACCGGTGTAATATGACAAACAACTATGAGGACTTTGGCCTGCACTACTCCTATGACTATAAGTATACTCGTGAAAGAATAAAATTTTATATGACAAACAACTATGAGGACTTTGGATCATGATGTAAATATCGAGTATATGACAAACAACTATGAGCACTTTGGACTGCACTACTCCTATGACTATAAGTATACTCGTGAAAGAATAAAGATGCACCTCAGACTACAAGGAAAACCATCTCCTTGTACCAATGATGTAACTAAATCAAAGCTAGCTCATAATGATCCACATCGACTTGTATATAAAGTAAGAATGCACTTTAAAACGCACCAAATCAAAAACTTAAGTATTAAAAGGTCGATCAATATTAAAATTAGATTTCAGAAATATATATTAAAATTGAATTTAAATTTCCAAATCAAGAATAAAATGACCAGAAGAAGCTTAAACCTTAGCTGCCACGAGACCGCTAATATGAGCCATGTCACACATCAACACCGCTCCACATTTATCCGCAATCTGCCTAAACCTTGCATAATCCCACTCCCTCGGGTACGAACTCCCACCGCAAATAAGTATCTTGGGGCGAAAATCAAGTGCCTTCTCCTCCAGCTTTTCGTAATCAATGTAACCCGTTTGTGGGTTCACTTTATAAGGGAGACTCTCAAAGAATATCGAAGCAGCGGAGACCTTCTTCCCGCTCGTAGTATAGTACCCGTGACTCAAATGCCCTCCGGATGGTGAATCCAAACCCATAATCCGATCGTTGGGAAGCAAAAGACCAGTGTAAACCGCGAAATTTGCGGAGGTACAAGAGTATGGCTGAACATTCACACCCCACTTCTCGGAGTCAAGACTAAACGCCGCCAATGCGCGCTGGCAACAGAGAAATTCAATCTGATCAATATGCTGGTTGCCGGTATAATATCTGGCTCCGGGCATTCCCTCCGAGTATTTGTTCGTCAAGTGACTGCCCAGAGCTTCCATCACAGCCCGGCACACGAAATTCTCCGAAGCGATCAGTTCGATCCCTTTGAACTGTCTCTGCTTCTCCTTTTCCATAATCGCGTGGATCTCCGGGTCCGCCACCCCTAGCGGCTGGTTTCCCCAGGCCCGCACAGCAGCTCGCCTCGCCTCGAACCCCGGTTCGTCCACAACACGCTTTGGAGGGTTTGTACAGACCAACGATTGGCCATCTCTCGGCCTCTTCAAACACACAGAGTGCCCCAGAATGCTGAATTTCTCATCTTCACTTTGGTCATCCCCATTTTCGAGCTCAATTTTCTCTTCCTTCCGCTCGAGCAGCTGTAGCGGAACGGGCGGAACCGGGTTCAACGAATTGCAAAACCTCGAATCGATTTGAAGCGAAATCGGGCTGTCCACCTTAGAGGTTCTTGAAACAGGCGATGAATGTGTATTGAACTCCAGATAGAGGCCCGGTTGAGCATGCGGCAAATCCATAAACCCTATAAACCTAAAAAAAAAGCCCAACTTGCGCAAGGAAAAATGCGAAAAATCCGAGCCCTCCTACGGATAGGTGTAGCAGCAACAGAAACAGTGACAACAACGCCTGAAGCAGCGGCAGTGAAAGTGACGGAACGATGATCTGCGAGACGTTTCTGCTGGAGCGGAGGTTTCCATGAAATTTCAAAAACCCTAAAACCGTAAACCTTAAAACCGAAGGATTTTTCCTTTTTTTCTGAATAGGAAGAAGGGGATGACGAATGATATAGGAAACAAGGAAAGCGGAAGAAAAGGGGAACGGGAGATGATGAATATGGTTCTGAATTCTGATTATGAGCCCACTGCCTATTTTTGTGGGAGGAAGGGGCCCGATTTAGGCGACCGGGGATAGCCGGTAGCGTGGGGTTTATGTTCCGGTTAAGCATACGTGGACGAATTCTGCGGCTGTGGGAAAGGCTGGTTCGTCCACCTGGATGGAATGTCATCTAGGTTCATTCGGAGCCTGTGCGGAAATTTCGTACAATGGATTTGTCCTATCGGTCTACGTCTGAAAATTGGGCCATCTACTCGTCTCTTCTTGTTTGATTACCAGGTATGAACGAAGATCAGGAAAGACAACCACTTTTTACATCTTTAATTTTGTTAAATGGAAAAAATAAATAATATTTGCAACAGTAGAATATAGATAAAAAAATAATAATTTTTTTAATAATAAACTATATTTTTTTAAAAAAAATTATACGGTACTAGACTCTACGATTGTATCTAATATTACTCTTACATTTTTAAAAAAAATAAAAAAAAAGGATAAAGTATCCAATTATACATAATGAGATAAAAATAAAATGAGAGTGTAGTTTTTAACGTTATTCATAATAAATATATAATATTTATTTTATCTTAAAAGTTATCTCGAATAATTATAGATATTATAAATTTATTTTATGTGTCTATCTTCTTACCTTCAAATTAGATTAAAAACTCTTAACGAATTCAAACTCATAATGTATGATGGTGTGATACATCTAAAATCATTTATTATATGAGATTTTGTTTTTATTTATTATTTTCATCCACCGGTATTAGTATTTAGAGACAATAAAATTAAGATGAAGAATAGAGAATATTATTATTCACTATTTCATATCATAATAGCTGATATGTTGGCAGCTTTTCATTTGAGTGGTTTACTTATGATTTAAGGATAAGAAGAATAAAATATCAATAATAGTATTATTCTAAATAATAAACATTACTACATAATAAAATAGTATTTTTAAGGATAAAATTTGACAAGAGAGACAAGTTTAGGGTTTTCTTTTTTAAGGAATAAAAAAAATGGGGGATGAGGACATGATCCCTATCCGGATGAAGGATCAGCTTAGAGCACTGGCATTGCATCTTCAAAAATTAAAGAAATATAGATAAAATGATTTATATTGACTTCTTCAATAAGTAAAAGCTTGAACTATGAGCTATAGTAATTTGAAGTATATCTTTAAAAGTAATATTTTATTGTAAAAATTATCCCTTGCTTTTCAGTTTTCATTTTTCAAGATTTTCACTTCTCCCGAACGTCTTTTCACTTTCATTTTTGTGTTCAATTTTGAAATATGTAAAGAAAGAAATATTATTATTAATTAATATATAGTTAATGTAATTGTAAAATATAAAAAAAATTAAAAAATAATATTATTAAAAAATAATATTATTAAAAAAGAATATTATATTATTATTTTGACTAATCCAATATAAGATTATGACTATAGAGATTTTGGATTTATAAAAATTGTATACTTTTCATCAAGTTTTGAATATGATTTTGATGAAATCAATACTAATCCGAAGTGAGATTTAAATAGGCTGGCCAATGCACCCAAAATTATAAAAGGAAAAGAGAAGACGTAAAATACAAAGCTATATATTCAAAATCATGCATAGTGAAAGTCCAAAACTTGATGCATCAAGTTGAACAGCCATGTTATGGGTTTACATTGGAGTTAAAAGTCAAGATTTTATTCCCTGATAATATTTTAATTTTTTGTTTTTTCTTTATTGATTATGGAAAATGACCCACAATCATATCGTATCTTTATATTATATTATATTATATTATATTTTGGCAAATACCATGAAAGCACAACATGATTACCTGTTCTGTTCTATCATATTTTTATCATTCCTTATTCTATGTTCGCGTTTGGTGAACCTAAAGGAGAGTTGAAGTGTCAAACCAATAAAAGAAGAGAAAATACTTTAGACACAAAAAATATATATATAAAAATAAATTTATAAATTGACGTATTTTGATGTGATATATCAGATTGTAAAATTATTTTTATTATAAAATATATCTAAAAGATCTCATGAAGTCGTATTAATTTGCAAGTTTATTTTTATATAATTTCTTTATGTCTATAACAGTTCTCTAAGATAGATAATTTGTACAAATTCTGAATAAATAAACTTCTCGCGATCTGAATCTCTTCTATCTATTTGTAAAAAAAATAGATATCACATTGAAAATGTGTAAAAAACACTTATGCTTTTTTTAAATGAATTCCAATTTTTTACAAAAATTTTGTGCGAGGTTTATACCTAATATTACTCAACCAATAATATCCCAAACCTTCTTATTCAAGAAGGTTAAATTGATCACATTTATAATTCATTGCCTTATTTGAAATCGAAAATTAAAAGATTTGGTGAACTCAAATAGGAAAATCATTCAAAATTACACGTCAACTCCTTTTTTTTTTTTGGTCTAAATTTTGGACAATTTTCACCAATTATAAGAGAAGGTGCATTTTGTTTTGATAGGGGTCAAATCTTTTTTCCCCAAACAATATATTCATTTAGGAATATATATATATATATATATATATATATATATATATAGGGTTATGGAAATTTGACAACAAGCCCTACAGCCAATTCATAAAAAACACTAGCTTATATTTTTTTGTATTGAATACCAAATTTCACATGGTTGTTGTTATTATAAAAAGAAATTGGAAAAACACTTAGGAATATATATTATAAAAATCTTTGATAAACTGATACTATTGTATTGACACTATGTAAAATGAATTGCAATATCTTTGTAGTATGACACAATTTTTCTCTAATTCATTTAAAAAATTATCGTGCGTCTCTTAAATACTGAGAAGTACGTGTATTTTTAATGAAGTAGGACCCGACATTTTTTCAACTTAGATTTTTTTTTTTTTAAAAAAAAAAAAAACATATGTTTGTCATGTATTACAAATATTACTTTTATAGAAGAAATGTAGAAAATTTCCATTTCTGAAAAGTGGGCCATATGCTGCTCCCTGTTTTTTCCAAAAATTAATAATAATAATAATAATAATAGATCCCTTTAAAAAAAAATACGTTCTGGCCAAAAAAAGAAAAAAATTATATATAAAGATGTAATTTAATATTATATTTTAAATTATAAAATTATTTTTATTATAAAATAGATATAACGTATTATATAAAATTATATTAATTTAAAAGAGATAGAATTGAAAAAACTTAAATCTTGAGAGCTTCGAGTTTGAAACTATTGAGACCAAGAATTTTTTTTTTTCTTTTAATTTGGATAGAGATTTTATTCGAGCTTATTAATATTCAAGCGATTTTTTTTTATAATATTAAATAATTAAAAGATATAAACACTTAATTTAATTTTAATTTTAATTTTGTGTTTATCAATGTTGCACGCGAATTTCAAAGGAAAACGAGAAACAAAAGCCAAACAGCTATTTAAAAGAAAATAACTTTTCGTCGGTGCTTCCAAGCTCAATTTATCGGAGACCAATAGAGTAGTGCCACGTAAGGACTACATCTCCATCCCTATTCGCCGTCCTGTAGGGGATTTGCCTTCTGTCGAGACCCCGCTCCCCCACCCCCTCTCTCTCCCTCTCTCTCTCTCCCTCCTTCAAACCGAAAACCTCCTAACCTTTCTCTCTGTCTCTCTTTCGAATTTCAGGCTATCGAAGCTCTACGTCCTAATCGTCAAGAAAATTGCTAGTCAAACATGCAAGAACAGGATGAAAATTTGTAGAGTTTAATGTTGATAAGGGTGGTACACCCCAAGTAAATAAATAAAAAAAAGTTTTCATGGGAATTTTATAAATATAAAACGAAGTCAAAATTGATTTAGAAAATTAGAATATCTTTTTGCAAATTCTTCTATCATGGATTAAATTGCCCGTGCAACATGACAAAGATTTTAAACACAACACCAAAAAACAATGAATGTTACGTCTCCAAGCTATCCTTGATAATATATTTGAAAAAGATGGAAGCCCTAAGTCAAACTCAACACAAAGGCACCGGGTTCTTCTTTTTTCTCTGTTCTTTCCCCTTCTGCATGTTTGAGAACTCTTTTGTCTAATACTTATTTTTCAACCTCTCTCTGTCTTTGTTTTTCTTTTTCCTTTTTTGTTTTTGGTTCAGTTTGTTAGTTCAGTATCAGACTAATATATTCTCCCCTTCCTCCTCCTCCTCGTCTTCTTCTTTCTCTGAAAGTAACAGATAGTAATATGGCTGAAAACTTGAAGAACAAAAAAAAAAAAAAAATCATGCATGTTGTCTTTGAAAGACATCTAAAAGACATTTTGAAATGGTGGGATTGTGACCTCAAGATGGCGCTTCAAAACAACGTACGTAGGCGTATTTTTACCACCAAGAAGAAAGTGCGCACTATGGAAAAGCCTACCCACAACACCGCATGAGTACCAGTACTGCTGTGAAGATAAAGTTGCAGGATTTGAGGTACACGACAGGTAAGTTGCAAGTCTTCAAGCCACAAGAGGGAAGGAGAGAGAGGTTAGGGATTTCGATTTCGAGAGAGAGAATGAGAGCAGAGAGAGGGGGTGGGGTCGGGAGGTCTCGATTCAGGATCCTCTGACGTGCATCTCACGTTGGTTTTGCATATATCTCTTATGTGGCGAGTCTCCATTGGTTTCCGATAATTAGACTTTGTAGGAAACTCATGTTAGAAGCGTTTCTCTATTTAAAATCATGCCTAGTATTCCAAAAGCTTTCATACAAAGTAGAACCATTACATTGGAGTTGAAAATTAAGATTTTATTCCTCATTAATATTTTATTTGTTTATTTTCTATTGGTTGTGGAAAATGATTTATAATCAAATCGCATCTTTCCATATATTATTATACTTTCATTTGTAGCATGTGAAATCACAATGTGATTACTTAATTCACCATATCTTTTGCCTCTAAAAAAATAAATTCACCATATCTCTTGTGATACCATGTTTTTAAATTGGGGCTTGTCGAGGTCAAGGGAGAGTTGAAAACAGCTTGATTATGGGTGTCATTTCCTAAATTCGTTTTTTTTTTTTTTTTTTTTAATTATAAGTATTTTAAAATATTATTATTTTTCATTTTAATTTTCTTTCAGTCAGACATGACGATGTATCTCAGGCTTCATTTATTAATTACTTAAATAACATTCATTTAAAATATATAACATCACAACACATAATTGGGTTTAACAAAAATTAAGGTCCTGTTTGGTTTCACAAATAGTCTCAATTCATCTCATCTTATCTTAACATTCAAACATCATTCAAATATAAATACTTTTCAACTTTTTCATCGATCTAATTATTACAAATTTCTCAAACTTACAAATAAAACACAAAAGATAATTCGATTTCTCAAATTACAAAACAAAAGTTTTATTACAAAATTATATTTTAATAGTATTTTAACTTTATAATATTTTTATTCAATTTTTTCTCTATCATTTTCCAAAATCTCGTTAATTATCTTAATTAAACTATTTCACTACTATTTACAAATTATCTCACTATTATTCATAATTTTTTATCTAATCTGTTTAACTAAATGAGACCCTTAAAAGGAAACATTACTCATTATTTTATGCCCATGAAGTATTTAAAGATAATAAATATTCAGATGACGTGTTAAGAAAAAGAAAATTTCAACACCATTATTAGATAAAAGAGTAATGCTAGATACAATCGTGGAGTGTGCAAGTACTGCATAATTATTTTTAAAAAGAGTAAAATTTACTATTAAAAAAAAAATTTTATGCGAGTTCTGTATTTATTTATTTTTTTTAAAATATATTGTGTGATATTTGTATATTACACGACTGCAAACATCAATTATCCAGATAAAATGTGTGATTTTTACAACTCTCAATACGAAGGCTGTAATAATAATTTTAGTGTTTAAAATATCGCATGCTATTTGACTGTATTGAGATCTGTTTGACTCAAAAGAAAATTCAAGGAAATGGCTTTACAAGAACCCATTGCCAAATTCTAGGAAAATTCTAGTCTCTTTCCTTGCCCGTAAGCGAAGCTTGCATGTAGTTGCGTGTCTCGGGAGGTTATTTGAGGCTTCGAGTTCATCTCGGCCCTCCCCTCTCCCTCACTTTTTTGTTTATTTATTTATTTATTGATAATTTAGTAAGATATATGCACAATACAAAGATGTCACGCAACTACTTAGAAAAAAAAATCTCATACAACTATTTTATAATTTTTATGAAAGAATAAAACTTGCAAAACATTTGTACCTATATATATATATATTTTTATTAAAAATGGTCTAAAAAAATGATTTGTACAAGCTTAAAGCAGGTTGTGGCGCCCCCAACCCTCACGTACTGAAACTCGGGACTCGAGACGTCCGGATGATGATAATACGGTCACGCACTCTAACGATAAGTGCCAAGTGTGTGTATGTGCAACAATGTACAACAAAAATAAAGTAGTGGATAACTTAAATATGTCGACTAAGTACCATAATTGTTTAATACAAATTCACTTAAAGCAAAACGTTTTAAAGAATAATACAGTTATCCCATAAAAATATAATAATTTCAAAATATTTAATTCAACAAGCAGAAAACAAGTCTCAAACATGAGTGAGTGATCCCAAATCACTCCTCTGGCAGAGCCAAATCATCAGGCTCAACATCAGCATCATCTGCATCAAAATCTACGATACCATAAAACGATACCGCAGATAAGTAATAATCCAAACAACCCATGAGATAAAAATGTATTAATGCAACCAACAATTATACATGTATATGATGAAATATGCATTAGACCCAAAACATCCTTTTTCCCGAAAATAAATATTTTCTAACACAGGCCAAAATTCCATTTTGCCTCAAAACATTCCATTAAAACATTTCACACCATTTTCCCTGAAAATGGCCCAAAACAATAATCTATCATTTTTCCAAAAAATGATTCACATAAAATCTTTTTATCCAACACACGCTATTTTTTCAGAAAATAGCCAATTAATCTTTTTTTTACCGTATGCACATTGATCTCCCCTAAGGACCATCCGCACACCCTGGCTCCCTTCGTCACACCATGGGTAATGACCGTGTGAGTGACTTCGTAACGAGCGATGCCCAGTTCCGCTTCCAGCGCGTTCGTGGCCAAACATCCTCTAGCACCGCCAGCAAAAGGGGCCACAGAGTCGGCACTAGAGCGTTACCATCCCGTCTGATCCCGTTGTCGCTCAGCGACAACCCAGAGGGACGTCACTCAGTATATTCCTCTCCCCAGTGACCAAATGAGCTTCATCGAGATAATGCCCCATCTAGACTTGGGGTCATGATACACATGCACCCAAAAACCATTTCTCACATGAAAACCCAGTTTTCAAATATACATATGAACATGTATGTAATTATGCGAAAACTCAGTTTTTATTTACAAACATGAACATGCGTGCAAATATGCAATGCACATGACACAACACAAATAGCCAACAACCAACAAATCATCGCATAACCCAATCACGCAACAACTCCATTCTCTAATCCAACCGACCCTCTTACTCTTCGGACTCGGTCCGACACAATCAACTAGTTCATAGTAAATATGAGTTAGAACAAAAGTACATTTAAATATCAAAAGTTCTTTGGAAATATACTTACAGCGCTATAATATAATTTTTGAAGGATCACGAAAGTCTTAGAAGGGGCGGCATAGCCATGCAACAGTGTATTTTGGACTATGGTCTTGGGTCTCAAAAACCTAACTTTGAATGAAAACAAACGAAAACTTGAGATGGCTAGGAAAGAGCTTATGGGTGTTGGTGAAACTAATGGTAGTGGTGGTTGGGCGTGGGTGGCGGCGTGAACGGCGGTTGAAAGTCAAAATACTCAAATCGGAAAACGAGTTAGAGGGGATTCAAAGGTGGCAAATTAGGGCTGAGCTTGGGTGGGTTAGGTAGTTGAAGGCCGCCAATGCTGTGGTGAAAAGGTGGTAGCCAATGGCGGCGCAACGGCGGCGCAACGGCGGCGTTGGAATGAAAGAGGGTCGCGGCTTGAAGCCATGCGTGGAAGAGATTGGTGGCGCGAGAGGGGCTGAAAACAAAGGGGGGTGGCGGCCGGTCGGAGGGGAAGAAAATGGGAGGGGCGGTGTGGCTCACGCCTGTGTGTGGCGACGCACAAGAGGCTGATGAAAAACTGACGGGAAGAGTAGGGAGGGTGTTTCGTGTGCGGGAGGAAAAGCAGGCGAGGAAGAAAGAAAAGAAAGAAAAAGAAAGAAGAAAAAAAGAAAAGGGAAAAAGAAAGAGAAACAAGAAAGGAATGGAAAGAAATGAGATCTAGTCTTTCAACTCGGGGTCTCGAAACTGATCCAACGAAAATGATTTCAAAACGACAATTTAAATAAATTAATTTAAACACAGTGGCTAAATAAAAATAAAATAATTAAATCCAACAATAAACTAATTTAAAATAAAGAGAAATTTAAATAATGAACAATAATTAATAACAAGAAAACATATTGAATTAACAGTTAAAAAGATCTTAAAATAATACCACTTAAATCATCTAAAATTTAAAATAAGAAAGTCCATAATCTTAAGAGATGCAATAATTACTTGGTCAAAATATACGTAAATACGAGATATCACACATGTAAGTTATTCAAAAAATAGTAAAATTTATTTATTTTATAATAAAATTTATTTTTTTAAAATAGATTACACGAAACTTACACAAGAGCGGTTTGTATCTGATACTACCCACTTCAAAATGGGATGGACTTCTTGTTCCTTCTTTTTCGGTAGTTGTCATAATTGGCACTAGTGGACCTGGACATTGAACCAGCTGCCAGGCCCTTAAATAAACATACGCATATGGTCTTCAAGCTCATCTTGACTCCGACAAGAAGCCCAAGCCCACCATACTAAGACAGATTCGAAGAACAAAGGAACCATAAAACAATTCCTCAAAGACACAAAAGTCATACATCGGAGAGACTTGTTCAGGTTGTCTATGGAGTCCTCCTCATCTTCTTATTCAAAATATTCACTTTCTCCTTGGGATTACCTCTTGCTATTCCTTCTCCGCCCGGTCCTCGCAATCGTATTTGTGCTCTCCCTGATTTCTATCGGTAATTACCTCTCTCTCTCTCTCTCTCTCTCTCTCTCTCGCAGTACTCTTACAGTCTCCCACTTTCTTCTCGAGTATTTGGCTTTGTATCGCCTCCATCAGTTTTAGGTAGAAATTAGGATCTGGGTCTTTGAGGACTTTTCTTTTATAATTTTGAAGAAAATTTTATACCCGAATTTACGAGTTATTTGATGGGGTTTGGCTTTTCGTATAGGTTGGTGGTTGGCGTGGAAGCTAGTTCTGGTTCACGTTCCTCTGGTGCAAGAGATATTCGGCTTGCGAAAGAAACCCTTCAAGCCGAAACCCCCGACACGTAGGCTATCTAAGATTTACAGTAGCATGAATGCCCAGAATTCTTCTTCTCGATGGTAATTTTATTTTACGCCCTTTTCGACTCTTTTATTTATTTATTTATTAAATGTGTGGATGCATAAGAATAAATATTATTCCAAGCGTTTTCGCTTTAGTTGGCTGATAACAAATATAGGGTGTAAATGCATCATGCATGCCGTTTTGCGTTTAAAATTAATGTTGTGTTAAGAGCATGGTGATATGCAGGTTAATATCTGAGTGTAGTTTTTCCGTTTGATTCATATGCTAAATGGCATGGATTGCTTTCATTTTTATTCGCATCCTATATGTATGCCTAGATGCATTTTATGGTGAGATGCTTCAAGTGCCTCTTTAGAGCTATTTGGGATTCTATCTGAGGGGATCTAATGCAGAAGTGACACCCAAAACATCTAGTCATCCTTAAGGAGGATGGAGTTAACTATGATCACTTAGTTTCATTAACTTATGAAAACCATTAAAAGTTGGATTCTAGTTGTTTGGGCGATCGATTTAACACTAAAGTTATTTCTGCTAGTCCGATTTTGTTGGTAACTCAATCCTAGTCTGTCAAAATAATGTTGCTGAGATTGAATTTCAGCTGTACAATTCGGAGCTTTAAAGATCGGAAATGCTCTCTAGATGATCTTAGAAGTTTCTTTCGCAATACCTTATTTCTTTGGGCTGTACCTATAGACTTCAATGGGTTTAGTTTTCATGACTTCTTTTATCTCTGTCTAACTCCTAATTAGTGCATTAATGTGCTTGGGGGTAATTTTTGGGGGTAAAGAACTAGTTTTAAGAATTTACCTTATAAAAGAACGTCAAAATGAAATTTTTAATATTTTTTGAAATTTAAGGGGTGGAAGCCCAGATCCTCCCCCCTAAAAAAATGCATTATGCTAGGCCGTGCTGAGAGAGAGGAAGGCAAGGAGGTTATTCTCCCAAAAAAAAAAAAAAAAAAAGTAAAGAGATGATAGAAAAAACAACCCACAAATTCCTGTAGATCTAACCAGAATTTCAATATATACATGGATAAAGTGACATTTAGAGAATCATTGGAGTCACTTTGCCTAACAAATTGCATATGCTCATCCTGTTAAAATGATTAGCTCCACAGTATATATGACAAGAGAGACGATAAAGGCGAAACAACAGAAACATTTTATGTTGATCAAGATCTTTAAACTTTTGCTTATATGGTTGAATACCCTTAGATGTTCTTCTTTCATCTTATTAGTTTTTAATTTTTGGGATTAGATGATGAGTAATTTGGTTCCAAGGGGAGGAGGGGATGGGCAGCGTAAACCAGTGACCGTTGCTTTATGAGACATTGATCCCCAGTCAATTACACTACTCCAAAGGGTTACCCTTGCTTATTCTTAGTCTACAAAGGTCAAGTGAGTCCAACATTTATTAAGCATTTAATGTTGTCGGTAAGATTCACACAGGCAATAACAATTGTTATGGAACCCACTTCATATGTCTACCTCTCATCCACTCTAAACCTTAGAATTCAGGCAAAAGTTGTAGGAGATCTTGGTCCATTGAGAAGAATTGCTTAACAATGGATCATACTTTCTTTACCAGCCTTTTTGCACGTGCTTTTAGTCTTTTACAGTAAAGATTTGTAAAACACGAAGAGTTGCAATTTGATTTTCATGATACTTGCATGTAGATTTTTAGTACATGGCACACTTGAAGATCTGTTTGTGGAGTATGGAAAAATAATATGGGCATCAATGATAATTGCAGAAAAGAAAAACATCTCTGGATGGAAGGGGAGCAAACTTCTGAGTCTTTGCATGTCCTGATGGGCAAGTGGACGAAACGAAACCATTGACGCTCTAATCCAATGAACATATCTTGACTTTAGAGCATCGGATTCGGTTGATTGTAATATATAGTTGTACACAAAATTTGTAATCTCTTGTAAGCAAACTGTGATGGAAAACAATCACAATTATTTACGAAATTAATTTAGTTAGTGGAATCTTATCTTCCATGTCAAATCTGAGCGGTGACTGATTTGGTTTTAGTGCTATACATGTTTATGAAGAATATTACCTATAAAAAACGGCTCTACTTATATGGGATATGGAAAACAAATTCGAGACAGAAATCAGTGCGCTCCAAGGCCTACTCAATTAAACCTTTCGTGGGTCCTGAATGACGCTGATAAAAAAGGCAGCAAACCCGGATGCCTTAGATCTTCCATTCAAATATGATTGCACATAATTGCTTTAGGCACGAAAAAATGACGTGACTTAACATAATACGTAAGTTAATTTTATTGTAAAGTAAATTTATAATATATCATATGAAATTATGTCAGTTTATAAATTTATTTTTGTAAAATCTTTTTGTGCTTGCAACACTCTTCTTTGAATGCGTAAGATGCGGGAAATGAATACATAAAATAGAATTTTTATGTAATTGGGGAGTGATTGCAAATTAGGAGATAGTTTGAGGGAGGGATTTGCGTATCCACTCTATAATGTTTTTATTCTATTTGAAAGTAGTTGAGAAAAAGGTAGAAATAAGAGCTTCAAAGTATTGATGAGTAAGCTTAGATAAAAATACTTGAGTTTGCACAAAAAACAAAAGTAGAAAGAAAAAAAAAATGGTTATGATGACTTTTGGGTGCAATATTGAGTTGAGGTTATAATTTGGATGGAAAAGATACTGTCGTCTAATAATAATTACAAGCTTTATAATCCTCATAGTACTTGATTTGTGCAACAAATACTCTTTTTAGTAAAAACGGTCATTAAGTCCATGGGTTTCACGAAGCATTTATTTAATATTGGAATCTTTGCATTTTGGGTCAAAACGGTCATCAAGTAGATTTGACTTAATTCAGACTAGGTTTATTACAATTCTCTTTATATTCCAAGCGACTCTCCAAAATCAAGTAAAAATTGGTTTATTTACTGCGATGTATATGGCATTTCAAATTTCTAAGAACTTTTTATGAAATGTCTAGCTCTGTTTGGATTCAAAACTTATATCATCTCATTTCATCATTACAATTTTTTCAAATTTTCACAATATGATAAACAATTCAACTTTTTCAAATCTCAAAACAATAATAATATTAAAAAATAATACTCAAATAATATTTTATTCAACTTTAAACTTTCATCTCATTATCCAGACCTCATCTTAGATAGAATGGTATAAACCAAACATTTCGTTTTGATTCTTATCATTTAGAAGTTACTTTCTGTTAAATTAGTGAAGTTTGCATTCATCATACATTTAAATAGATGCTACTTGATTTTTGCCAATCAATCATTGCTTAGAATTTGACAAAATATCGACTCAATGATACCTTATTCAGCAATGTGGCATTATAAAGCATTAATACGAGGAACAAGTATCTATCCAATGTTGTTTTCTTTTTTAGTCTGAAACAGACCATTTTTTTTGTTTAAAATAAATAACCTGAAACAGACTTGTGAAGGTCAGAAATCCAATAATAAATAATAAGGGTACAGCAACAAATTTAATCCTAAAGTTATTTAACATTACACCCTTCAACAAGATATTTAACTATTAGTAGGTCTTTGAGCACCTGAATGTTCTTGGAGATGCACATTGAGCCGCCTTCTTGTCGAAACAAAAGTATGTGTCGTCTTTAGGTATGGTAATCAAAACCATCATGAAAAGACTGGAACTCAACTAAATTTGCCTGTGCAGAAACGGGGAACAAAAAAGTTGGACAAAACTCGAAGAGCTGATGAAAATACCAGATAGGCTAAAAGTGGATATACCAGCACAGCGAGTTGAGCTTGCGCTGGAAAATCTATACTTCATCTACTCCTGCACCTGTTGCAGTTTGCTCGGTGGACTTGTTGCTGTCAGCAGCCACTTGGACTTTCTTACTACCGGGGCCTGAAGAAACTTTAACCATTGCTGGTCTCAAAAGCCGTTGCCCAAGCTGAAACCCACGACGGAATTCTTCGATTACAATCCCTTCCTTGAACTCATGCGACTCCTCACGTGCAATGGCTTCATGCAGCTGCAAAACCAAAATGGCAGCCCACGTTGAGGTTTAGATGGCATGGAAAGGTTTATTAAGTTGCTTATCAATTCAGATTCTAATGACTACCACTCCAAGATACAAGCCTCAATTACCACGTCTCAGTCAGCCTTGGAAATTAAACATCTCACTTGGGTTAATGATTTGGACAACTCCCTGTCTAAGAGTGGTAAACTCCCCTCATAACATGAAACCATAAGCAATAGATTTGACTTTTGGATGCATAAAGATGAAAAAAGATGGACTACTTTTTGTAAAGGATTGAATAAAAAAGAATGGTATCCAAGTAATGCACAATTCCATCTTAATGATTAGTTTTCATTATTGAATACATTTTTCTTTTAAATAGAGACTACACAAGGAATTCAACCAAAAGCTACATGACCAGAGAACCCAACCCAATCCACGATGTCACATATCAGATTCCTGGATGCATAAAATGAGTCGACAGTAAAATCTGTTATCTTTACATGGGATAGCTCACAAGCATGAAAATTCTAGCAAGAAAAATGAACTTGTAACTACTTGCAGAAAACACCACCAAGAGTGGTGGCTCAAGATCCTTAGGTTACTCTCAAGTGTTTGACATGTACTAGGTCCTGGGCTCGGATTCGAATATAGATTTGCCTTAGGCTATTAGTATTAGCCGCCTAAGGCTTCATTGAATTCCTAGATGGACTAGGGTGTAAGCTATGGCTCAAACCCGACTTGAGGGAGTGCCTATGGCTTCTCACAATCTAAGCCCCTCCTGTCCGCTTCCCAACACGTAGGGTGCTACTATGGTCAGGTAAAGAAACCACCTCCAATTGCCCCTTCTTACCCCCATTCCCCGCCCACCCCCCCCAACCCCCCCCCCCCCCCAAAAAAAAAAAAAAAAAAAAAAAAAAAAAACACTACTCGCAAATAACACCACAAAACTGATAAAATATCAAAAGCTTTCACTTACTGAGGGATCGAAAGGCTTCCCTACAGTTGCTACCGCAGCCACGTGCAAGCTCCTCATTATCTCCACAAATTGCTTGTATATACCCTGATAACTTGCATCAATCTTTTTTTCCTTTTCTGTTTCTAGTTTAAGTTGTTGCTTAGCTCTTTCAAAATTGTCCACCATGGGCAAAAGACTCTCAATTACTTCTCCTTGGGCATCAGACCTTATGGTCAGTCTCTCCTTCTCTGATCTTTTCCTAAAATTGTCAAAATCGGCTTGTAAGCGGATGTATTTCTCCTTCCCAGAAGTTATTTCCAATGATAGAGCTGATACTTTTTGGGTCAATTCATTCCATTCACTTTCTATTATGTGTACCCTGGCCTCGATATCAGATACAATTTTTTCATCTCCAACAAGAATGGCATCCTTGTAAACGTTAATGAGAGCCTTTAAACTGGATAGGTGGTTTTGATCTCCACTTTCTGACGTCTTTACACCATTCTGACTAGCCTCCTCTATACCATTTGCCTACATAAAGAAACAAAATTTGTCTATGAATTGCATCTGTAAAATAATTAAACCAGAAAAAATTACACTTCACCCCTCAATCTCAAACAGCCACTCCTTTTACAGTATGACCAGCGACCACCAGAGTGCCAAAATTGTCACTTTACCTGCAAAACTGTCACTCCTTTTGCAATTTACTCCCTCCCTTCAACAATTAAGATTGTGTTGCATCAATTTTTTTCGTATATCGCAACTTATGTTTCAGATTGGGGATCAAGTGACCCCCAATCTGAAACATAAGTTGCAATAGGGGTCATAGTTAGAATGATTAAGTGTGATTTATCACACGTTAGGTTCATGTATGCTGCTTAATAAAAATGTGAGGCCTCCAATGGGTATTTATCCAGTGTCAGATTTAGGAGCGATGATGAGTTGGGAAAGACATGGATGATACATCCCACACACACACACACACACACACACACAGTTCAAAGTAACAGAACAGAGAATTTCAATCAATGTAGACAAATTAGGATTCATAATAATCAAAATCCCTTGGGTTAAAGGTGGATAATGTAAATTCATAAATCATAAAAATAATTGGGAGAAACATCAACGGGATAGTTGATATACTGACCAAGGGCAACTGGGTCCTAGATGTTGTGTCATTGTTAGTTTGCAAATCCTAAATGTGTCCTTTGGTCTTTCTAGCCAAGAAAATTCTCCTCCCTTTATCATTAGCATAGGTTATTAACCACTGTATAGAAGGATATTAATACATTATATTTCAATTCTGAACTCATTTTTAATCAGAATGCTTGCATTTTCGATTCAGAAACAGTCATGATGGGGGATCATATTACCATGTCATGAGTCCTTCCAACAACCCCCCCTTTTTCTCTCCTATAAAGCTCTTCTTAGAATAGATTCATAAATAAACATCATTAATGCCAACTTGGAGAGGGTTCAAATGTGAAGATTACATTTTCCCTCCATATACCATCATGTGTACTTCGGAGATGCCTATTCATACAAATATAATCGCTTACTTATAAAAAAAAAAAATTACATTTTCCCTCCAAAATTACATTCCCAAGGCAATGACAACTATCAACCTGAAATTAATCTACAATATCATCACAAAAGATAATTTACAGAACGTGTCATGACCTGAGGACATACTATTCGCACCTATGTGACAAGTGCTACCTTACTACAAATCGTTTCACGCTTTCATGAAATTTTCCTGTCTTGAAAAAAAAAAACTAACAAGTAGCATTCACATCCAATTACTTACAAAAATATAAAGTTAAATTTACATCGTTAACAAAATGTTGTTGAATTGTTTATTTATTTCATTAGTTATTTTCTTTCATATTTCTAATCATTTTTTTCAACTCATCTTTTTAATCTTGCCCATGTGAACCAAAAATCTGGCTCCACCACTGGTCGCACCCTTTTTATACGCTTTTAAATGAAACTTATTACTTATATAGTAAATTTTCCACCAAGACCTATAGTTCATATCAATAGGCATCGCCCTGTGTATACAACTGTACTCATCAAGTTAGAAGCAGCAAGTATGAATAAAAAACATTGCAAAAAAAAAAAAAAAAAATAGTATGAAAACGAGAAACTTATGGAGTTCAGGCTGCAATACTCAAACAGAATAATAATATACCAACAACAGTACAATAGCAATAGCATTTAGATTATCTAGAATTACTTGTAGAGTGAGATAGAAATAGTCGCATGTTGTAAGACATTAATAACTGCCCGAGTGAATTACCGAAGAGTCTGTCATTTGCCTGTATCTCCCACTGTAGACCTCAGAGTTCCTATCCAGAGTTCGGATAAGAAGTCCGGATCCAAACTAGGAACAGACAGAAACAAGCATTAAGCAGAGGTGGGGGAGGTAAGTAAACAGCGTACCGTGGGGGCGGAGTCTTGGGAGGAAAAATAAGATTTGAAAAAACGCCTGCACTTGTTATCCATGGTGATTGGGGATGAGTTGGGGAGAGGAAGAAACCCTAGAATCGGCTTGCAGAGATGAGGACGGTGGTGATAATGGAGGGGTTGAGAAAGTGCTAGGGCTTTGGAGTGCTTAGTGGATAATGAGAAAGAAGCGGAGAGGCGAGGAGGCAACAGAGAATAGTTAGAAGGAGACACCGCCATTAGCACCGTTTCGTATTTTGCTTTGCAAAATAAGTCAGAACTGAGCTTTGGCTTTGTAGTTAGGAAAACCGCTCTTCTTTCTGGTTTCTTCGTTTCTTTTCTTATTTATTTATTTATTTATTATTATTATTATTATTATTATTATTTTAACGAAGTAATGAAACTAATTTTCCGACGAGACTCGGTGTATTTTGTTAGCTTACACTTTTTTTTTTTTTTTGTCCTTTCTTTTAGGGGTGGGCAGTGGGGTCCCCTATCCTGCCCCCGTCCGCTCCACACCCCCACATGGACGGGTGGGCAGGCATCGCCCATGCGGGGGCGATTTGGCCCTAGTGGGATCTCGCTCTCACCCCTGCTCCACACCCCTCCCATTTCTAATATAAAAAGTTATAATTTTAAATATTTATATAAATATATTATATATAGATATATACAATTTGTTAAAAACTTGAAATTGAATTCAAGTTAATGGATTGTCTTGGCCTCCTAGACCAACCATTATATAGGAGGTCAAGACAATACAATAATCATACATAAGCAATATGAAACTTAACAGTAAGCCTCACATTAATTAAGTATGACTATTGTTTTACCTTAAACTCCTATATAATGATTGGTCTAGAAGGTTAAGACAATCAAAAATACAACTCTAATGAGCGAGAGGTGGGAGGCATGGTAGAAAACCCTCCCCCTGCATTGTGCGGGATAGGGGGCGAGGAGGGGGTGCCCCTGCCCCACACCATATGGGTAGCACCCACACTTTCTTTGTCGTTTCAAGCCTTCAACTCTGCCTCTCAACAATCTACATCTATTTGTTTTATTTCCACCATTTTAATTTTGAAAATTGATACACACACATTACTTTTTACAACATTTTATACAATAATATTTTAAAAAGGGGGATAATTTTGTAAACTATCTTATAAAAGTAATATCATCTTATCAAAATATCATTATTTTACGACATGTGTTATGAAATATGTTGTTTATTTTATTTTATTTTTATTAAATTTCAAACCTTTTCAGATTCTAAGTTTTTCATTTGGGAAATGCTTGGGCCATAGAGAGGTGGTCCCGAGACATTTTCCCGATTCAATTTTTTTTTACTTAATGATTAAGTAAGTGTTTTTAAATAATATTGTAAATTTTTTTAAAATGTTTAAAAATATAAAAAAGAACGTAAGAAAAAAAAGGTTAAATGACCTTATCGAAGATTCCTCAGTAGCTGTAGTGCTATCCTTTTTATTTTTAACTATCATATCTTTATCATTATTTTTTTAATATCCATATTTTTAAAAACTCATATTTTAAGTCATATATAAGAGCTATTCTATTATCAAGTTGATATGTGAAGTCAACTTAGCAAAATACTTACATGACATAATTTTATTCAGAAAATAAATTTTAAAATTTAAATATTACAAATCAAATTTTATCATTTAAATAATATGGATGATCTGTTTTGCACGCTGATTTGAGAATAATAACTTAAATTACGAAGACTTCAAAACTCTATATGTTATATAATTGTCATATTTTTACGAATTCCTTTTTATCAATAACACTTTTTGCTTTGCATAAATTAAGATTTCAGGCCTGTGTTTTTTTTTTGGTAAAAAATTAGGACCCATCGGTGGTTGCCAACTCGATGACCCTAACATTGTGACGGCCGGATTCGTTTACCCCATAGTGGTGAACTTAGGCAAGCATAGAATGGCCATGACCAAGCCATCCTTGACGGCTAGATTCAGTAGCGTCAAGTCTCCACCACCACATCACTTGGTCCCGACAAGGAGGAGAGGCCTCCCCCACCTTATTTCTGTTTAATCTTCCATTTGTTAATTTTTTAAAACAAAAATAAAAAACAGAAGAAAATTTTACCCGACGACATATTTCCAAAACTACTAAAATGCATTGATTTTCAAAGAGTCTGAATTTTATTTTTTATTTTTAATTAAAATAGAGTGATTTTTTTTTAATCATATATTTATGCATCGTTGCGTAAACAGTGTTAAGAAAAGCTGGCCAACAATAAGCAACATAGAATTTCTACAGCCATTATAACTAGAACGCTTGCATGACCAATTAAGCACACCATTTTGGAATGCCCTAGCCATTCACAAGCAAATAAGACCAAAGAACCCTAAACAAAGCAAAAACACCACAATCTGAAAAATGTCAAATCACATCTTAGTTCGCCATCAGCACTTGATTCAAACATCCAAAGCCAAGTTTGCAATAGTTTCAAGTTTCCAAAATGGCAAACTAAAACAAACCACCCTAACAAAGTAACTACTGCAAGGGTCAATTAGTAGAGCAGCTTCCTGCCTGCCCTGCCTTAAGTACCTGCATTATAGAGGAAATTTTATTTAAAAAAAAACAAAAAACCTTGGTGGTAAATGGAAGTGACTCACAGTATGACTGTTAAAGATGCATGATCGGCCTCATCCTAGTTAAAATGGTTCAAAATAATAATGACCTCTGAAAGACAATAGACTGTATCTTTAATCTTCCTATTAAAGGTGTATCTTCTGATACAAAGACATCTTGTTTTGATAGGTCTGATCCAAAGACAATTAGAAGTGTTCTGATACCTGTAAAGCTCCAACACAGTTTTTCAGTCAAATTCCGATCAAATGGTAAACAGACCATAAGGCCAATCAATCAAACCGGCTGTAGTTTATAGACTTGGATCTCCTATAGTTATTGCCCGAACTCTAGGGCTAAGAGTAGGAGAGAGAGAGAGAGAGAGAGAGAGAGACATAAAATGTACTCAACAGCATTTGTAGCTGCCCTAGTGAATTTCTCGGGTAGTATTAAATGATCAAGGCCCACTTTATGTGTCTATTTCTCTTCTACTCTAGACCCTAGAGTCCAGTCAAGAACCCTAGGAGATCTCTATCCGTACTTAATGAATACATGGCAAGAGATTTTCACGGCTTAGTAATTCACAATATCCATCTATCTGCCGGTGTATATGGGTCGTTATGAACAAGGCACTCCTTTTAGGTATGAAATACTGAAAATGATAGTCTTTTTTTTTTTTTTCCATGCAGGTCACCGAGGTCATTACTATATAGTTTATAATCCTTAATGCAGGCCATAAATAGAAAATATTATCACCAACGTAATTCCAGAATACATACCAATATCCAAATGATACACACCAAATTAAAATAGAGAAGATTACCACTGATGTATGCGACAGTACAAACCCCCATGAAGGCTTCACATATACTTCCTGTACCAAAAAGACACTATTAATATAATTAGATTTAGGTTCACCATATCGCAGACAATTTAACAATATTGCTAATGCTTTTGTCAAGAAAATTGTAGCAACTAATACTCTAAATTATTAAAAATGATCAATAAATTGATTGGAATCTAGTTTCCCTCCTTCATACATCTGGAGCTTTCCAACATAGGAAAGGAGAAGGTAATTGCATGGGATGATAAGTAATATAAGTTTTGTTAATTAGCAAAATGGCACTATCCACATATACATTTTTTTTTTTATTGGCACCGGGTGTCCGAGAACAGCGTCAACTATCCACAAGACACACATAAATGAGATGCTAAAATTACCTACATGCAATTTTGGAAATAAAAAAAAAAAAAGCATGGCTACAATGTTTATAAAAGCGAAACTTCATATACAACTTTTAATGGAACTGGTCGTCAATGCCATGGCAAAATGGAAGACACTTCTACAACCCCAAAGGTTACAATAAGGCTTGGATAAATTCTAACCAAGGAAAACATGTCATAAAACTTATCACAAGTTACCAATAGGCCAAACTCCTAAGAATCATAATCAAATTTAAGGAAGATTTATATGACAACTATACAAGATATCTGCGGGAACATACAGATAAAAAATAGAAACAAGATATCTCTAGGAACAAGCATCAATTCACTCCATCATATAAAGTAACAGCTTAGTTAAGTCCAGTGAGTGAAAAGAATACCTGTACAGCTACTTATCAGCATGACATAGACGCAATCACTAGTTCACAAAGTACATGCCTCAAAAACAGAGGCTCTATTACATTGGACATCAAGCCTGTCAAGCAGTTTTGTGTAAGTCGAAGAAAGATCCTGTGGGTTGTTTATGCCTTCAGTTTCATTGTAAGCTTTGATGCTATCATCTTCTGTACTATTAACATCATCAAAACCACTTTCAACCGGTTGCTTTATATGAATGATCTTACCAAACAACTGAAAGCAACTACCACCAACTTTTGTTGAGCTACAGCACTGGGTTCCAATCAATTCTGTGCCAAATGAATGCACACTGCTCTGGCTATGTGGTGATAAGTTTTCAGACTGTGAACTTCCAATATTCAGCTCGGTAGAAACAGTACTCAGCTTTGGCACCATGCTGTTGCCATAGGAATTATCGACCAACATATTGTTTTCACTTAAGACGTTGGATAAAGTAGATTTGGTGAATAGATTTTGCCTGGCTCCCTGCATGCCAGCAGGAAAAGAGTAAGAGTTATAATTCAACAATGGTTGGTTCATGTGCCCCATTGTTGAATTAGTAAATCCTGTGATGGGAAAGAAAAGGTCCCCCTCTCCATCAGTCAGCAGCCCAGAATTCTGCAGGGCTCTGCATTTCTTTGCGGGAGGAAATGTAGTATGGAGTGGTGATACTGGCGAAACATGTTCAACTTGCCAAGGACTCACTCCCTTGGCATTCTGCAGAACTCCAGGTTCATCCCATGTGACCTGTGATACACAGACAGAATAATAAAAACTAAATCAGTCAAGAGGGAGAGCAGGTAAGATATTTTTGCGATATTAGTAACACAAAACTATCTAAACAACCCTACAAGCTATGTGAAAATTCATAACCTCCTATGGCACCAAAACTACACTAGACACACATAGTTAACCATTACTAACGTAGAAGATAATTGTGGTTATATTCCAGAAATGAGTAATGCCTAGATACAAGCCTAGAGCGTGCAAGCCCTGTACAGTCCCTTCAGAAAAAAGTGGGACCCACAAAACAAAGTGGATTTTCTCAGGTGGGTCACACTTTTTTTCAAAGGGCCTGCATGGGGCTTGCACACCCAAATCATTTTCTCGTTCTCCTGTCAATGTTTCACAACAAGAAGTGATTAAAAATGCTGCCAAATAACCTGATCAACATCAGTTCACTTCCGTTCTATAATCTGCAATCAACAGCATGAATTGGGACAGTCGGAACATACAAATATCAAGTATAAACTCTCCAAGCATATGTTTAATCGACCAATTTGTATTAATATTCTCAGCATCCATGTATGAAAACTGAGCAACAAAGCTTGGAAACTTCAAAGTCTTGAATGGATCAGTGACATATAATCAAATAGCACATGAACGGACTAAAGATAAGTTAGTTTATACAAACAATCGATACAACCCCAATACTGTTTAGTTCAACCTTATCTTATAGTGATGAAACAGGGTCTATGAGCTGGCCCTGACTAGTATTGTGATTTTTTATTATCAGAAGGTATTGTGAAATATCACCAATCCACTTCATGGGAAGCAAAAAAACCCTTGCACAAAGTAAACAGTCATGTTCCCTTAAAAGACCTGTTCACATCAGACAAATCCCAAAGTAAACAGAAAATAAAAGGAAAAGACAGAGAAGAAAATCTGTTGTCCTCTAATAAAAAAATAGAGAGACAAAATAAGCCTCATTATCAAAAAAATATTTGCTTTCAATGGTACTGGTATTTATTAAAAAAAAAACAGCGCTACCGGCATGCTGTCATCATGTCAACACCAAAGGAGAAGTCATAATCCTCCATGATAGTATTTCCAATTCTGTGTTCAAGATCTTTCTTATCAAAATGATAGTATTTCCAATTCAATTCAAAATCACCAAAGGGAAAAAAACAAGAAAAGAAAACATGTTGTAGTCTAATCCAAAATTAGATAGAAGCGAAATAAGCCTCATTATGTCAGCACATTTAAAGATACGTAGCATATATCTTTTTTTTATAAGTATATTTTTAAATAAGTAGATTATATCTCGAAAGCTCTTTCTGGGATATAAAACTTTATTGAAAACCAACTCTTCTCCCTTTCATTTTTCATCATCTATTAAGAAATTGTAACTAATGCTCAGGAAAAAAAATTACGTTATTTTCAGCCCTACTTATAAAAAAATATGTATTCAGTGCTACTGGCATAGTGTCATCATGGCAACACCAGGGGACAAGTCATAAGCCTAGTGGTCCCTCCCATCTTCAATTCAATTCAATATCAATTACATCATATAAGCACACATGCTGGCCATGGACTACTTCAAGAGCATTCCGATCAAATTCAAAGACATTATCACAAGATTTTCATAATTAAACAAGGATTTTCGTGCAGTGTCATCTCTTTGTCAAATATCCAAACATGGAGCTATATTCACCTCAATCTTCATCGCTAAAACTAAATATTACTAGTTTTTACCTGTATGTTGTTAGCATCTCACTTATCAAAAAAATGTTGTTAGCATCTCAATAATCATAATAGACTATGAAGCAAAGAAAAATGACACATCAATCCGAACAATGTACTTGGACTACCCATTCCAACACATCAATCGATGCAAACTCAGAGCTGCATCAGCAGGCAAAGAGAATGCAGCAGCTACAGTTCTGACATTCTATCTTGGATGTAAAATCCTTGAAATCAAAATGAAAAGTCTATCCCGAATCTAGACACCATATAGCCTATCAATAACTAGTTAAGGAAATGCAGAAACAACCCAATAAAACATACTAACAAAGAAACACGAGACGTATGCGACACAGTGTGGATACCATGAAACAAAAACTCTTGTGACGATATGTATGCGATACAATATGGATGTGACACGATATGGCTAGGACACATTAGCTGACTAAACGATAAATGTATATCTATCGTTTACACAGCATTATATATTATATTTTTTTTATTAGGTATGTATCATATTAAATGAGAACACAAATAACAAGCGCCGAAAGATCAATAAAAGATTCAAAACTAAAGCTCAAGCAATAATAGATTGCATTACCAATAAAAAAAATAGATTGCATGTCACCAATCAATTTGTTATTTCAAATCTTCTAATATTTAACACCTTAGAATTTTCAAACAACAATTATAACTCCATTTTTTATATTAAGAAAACTTTATTTTATCCGACACGTTCTGAGTGTCCTGCCATGTACCAGAAGTGCCCAGACTTTGAATATTCTTATTTTTTAATTCGAGGACACGTATGCGGCCATGTCTAAGCCGTATCCGTATCCGTATCCGACACAGTACTTCAGCGGTTCAGCCCTTTGAAAGTGCTTCCTAGCAATTTCGTAGTGTACATGATCAAAGAAATCAAACTAAAAAATTGCTCAGACAGTATATGCAAAAGCGATATACACATATACCTGAAGCATGCGCCAGGGAGAGCCCCGCCAAGGCCCGCTGTCCGGGACGGAAGCGGAAGAAACAGTTCCCTGAAACCACGTCATCCTCGATGAATCCTCAGTCTCCATTGCCATCTTCACTCTCATTCCGGCGGTCCAAAACATATTCAGCGCTTCTTCCACCACCTCCGCCTTTACCACAAAGTCTGACCACCCTGCCTTCGGATAATACACTACCTCAAAGGGCATCTCCTGCGCTGCCAACTCCGCGGCCTCCGCCACCGCCTCCGCAGATAGCCTAACCCTCCCGCTCCTCGAGAATCCCTCTCTTCCAGAGGCATTATCATCATCCGGCGTCCCTTTCGTTGCTTCTGCGATCTGCAAGCTCCACCTGCCGCCGCAATCTGCATTGCTTGAACGCACTGCGCGGCGGACCCCGATAAACATCTGGCCCCTAGAGTTCCTCATGAACACCACGGAATCGCCTGCAACCAGCTTCTTGTGGTTCACAAACTTGCTCCAACCAGTAGTGAGCAAGTGGCGCCTCGGCGTACCACGATAAATGTGCCGAAAGTCCCAGACCACGCCGTGAACGTCGGTAACGGACAAGTTCTGGACCGGAGGCTCGGCTTGGTAGTTGAGCGGCGGGAAGATCGAGTCGGCACAGAACCTCGGGACGGAGAAACCTCCGCCGTTATTGGCATCGGACGGTGTGAGAATCTTCGAGAAGGAGACGAGCTTATCTGGTTCTCCCGCGCCTTCGTTTCGATCGGGCTGGTTAAACCGAGAGGAGTCGAGAAAGGAGGAGGAAAGCTGGGCGTTAAAAGGCTGGAGGAGGAGTTTCGCGAACACCTCGTCGGTGATCGGATCAGCGAGAAACTCGACGGCGGAAATCTGACAGGGAATGAGAGGCTTGGAGAGGACGAGAGGGGAGAGGAAGGTGGGACGAGATGAAGACTGCTCAACATGGCCCTGGGGGAAGTAGTAAACCCTAGAATGGACGATGGGGATCTGAACGGAGTTTCCAGCGCAGGCGCGCCAGATTTTGGGGTCGAGGCGGCGGAGATTGTTGGCCGGAGATTGATCCCGAGGCGGCATCTTCTAGGAATTAAGGAAGGGAAAAAGAGAAGGATATGAGGCAGAAATCTGGGGGAAAACGGAGAGAAAGTATCGGGTTAGGGTTTTTTAACATAAGGGCGCCGAGAAGATGGGACTCTCCGAGTGCGAGTATGAGAGTGAGTGTGTGTGTCTCTCTCTCTAAAAAAATAACAGTGTCTGATGAGCTGAGAGAGAGAGAGAGAGAGAGAGAGAGGGGATGTGTTAATGCGTGTGCCGTGTTGGCGTCGGAGAACGGGCACGGAAGCAAAAAGCGGGGGGAGTGGCATAACAAAAGGATGCCCTCTGATTGGTCAGAAATTTACAGTTTTTGCCACGACAACGTAACTGTGATTCGACGACACGTTCACCAATCTCACCTCATACACAGTAGTTACACAGTAGTAGTCTGTTTGCCGGACTAAAGTTTTTTTTTTTGGAAAAAAATTAATTATAAATAATTTTGCACGCTAATACGTATATTCATTAAATATAATTAATCAAAAAGTAAATTTTATTAAAAATAATATTAATTTAAATTTAAAATATGAAGATAACAATATCTATATATAAATTAGTACGTAAACTTACTTGTTCATAACAAAATTTTTTTTTTTAACCCATCTTGTAAAAATTAATCCATGGAGATTTCTATTCTTGCTTTTTTTAAATATTCTCTCTTATTCTTAATGGGATATTAAATTATTAAAAAATTAAATTAGTTTTTATTTATGTGTCAATTATCTAATAAATTTATTTGTTTAAATTCGAACCAATACATTTTAATTAAATTGACAAGATTTTGAAAATTCAGAATTTGAATTTTTTTTACCAATTTGGTATATTATTTCATTTTGAAAACTGCATTTATGAAAATTTAAATTTAAAGGAGATAGCCTAGAGTTTTTTTTTTTTTTTTTTTTTTTTTTTTTTGTGTACTCGAGCAACGCATTTATTTCTTTATGTTTCTATTAATAACTAAAGTTTCAAAACTCTAGAAGAAGAAACAAGTACGAAATGTTGTCAAACAAAAGGCAGTTAATTTAGAATAATTCATGTATTAAAGATCATTTAATGGATGTAGTAAGTTCAAAGCTTCACGTGTGAAATTACAATGGATTATAAAAAGCATAAAAAGTCTCTTTGAAAGTTGGAATTAGGATTTTCAACGTCCGTTCCCTTTCTTTTTTTTTTTTTAAGGAAAATGTCATCATTGATTTATTCATCAAGATAAACTTAAATTCATAACCGGATACATGTATAAATATTCACATATCAACTATTTAGAGCTCTATCAGCACACTACTAGACTAGTCTGAACTTCACTGCTGTTGATACTCTCTACATATAAACATCCAAAAGACAACATTCTGTTTAAATAGAGACTCAACCTCATACTTTATAAAAAGGAATGACTCAACCTCTACGGACAAATCGTCCAAGAGACAAACTCGTCTTTTTTTTTTTTTTTTTAACTATACAATAAGAAAAATAAGAACGAAAAATAATAGATTACAATATGGACCAACTCCGGTAGACTTTGACATCATATGAAGGCAACAAGTTTGTCTCTTTTCAGTCACAAAAGTCATATCTGAAAGATCTGGTGGTGGTGATTCTGGTGATCTGGCATGTGTGGCGCGTGAGGACCACGCGCAGTGATTTCAACAAAACTGCCACTATCCTCAGAATGATTTGCAGCCTGGAAGTCTTCTTGTGCTGCGTGTGTCTCTCGAGAGTTGTCGAAAAATTATAAATCTAACTTTTTCGACCTTGAAGAAAGAAAAATAAACTAAGAAATGAGGAAATGAGAGAAAAAAATGAGAAATGAGGGAATGAGTGGGGGAGAGAGGAGGAACTTCCTCCTTCGATGAAACTTAGATCTGAAGGCTTTTTTTTCTTGAGTTGTGCAGCACCACACACTCATTTTGAAAAGAATTGAAGTCCACGATTAAGAAATTAATTTTTTTCATATAAATATCATATTTATTCAGTTTTTTCACAAGAATACGCGATACTTACGCACTCTGTGACTATAAATATCATTTCTCATATATAATACATAGATTTTGCAATATTACATCCCTTGTGGGCATCATAAATCTTGGTTTTTATAGGCTTGGATTTGGATGAGTCTATCTCTTTCGGATATTAAAAAAATATTATTAAATAAAGTTTTATTTACAAATTGATATTGGTGATACTTTTTTATTATTAATATGATATAATTTGATTTGTACGATTTTTTTTTTTAAATGCTATTTTCTAACTGGTATAAAAGTCTTTCACACTATTAATGTGACATAATTTAATTTATAAGAAAAATTTAAATATTACAAATTAAATATCCCATTCAAATGGTGTAAAAGGTGCGACGGCATGGATATGTACTATATCCTCCACGCCAATATAAAAGTCTTGATAAGTTTTGGTCTATAGAGATAATAGCACAAAAAAGTTTGCAAATTGTCAAAGTTTGATATGGTACAAGCAAGTAAAATGATTCAAATTTAAATTTTATAGATGAAATATTATTAAATAGTGTAGATAACGTGTCTCCTACATTTATATAAAAAAAACTTAAGAACTGCTTCATCTACTAAGATATTTAACACAAAAGAAACTTACAAACCGACAAAGTCTAGTATCATACATCTGATTATAAAACAAATATAACATTAGTTCACGCCAATTTATCTAACCTCGTTTTGCAATGTTAGTCCTTCTATTAAAAAAAAAAACCTTAATTTCTAACTCAACGTTGTATGTCAGGGCGAATCATACATCAACCCCTCCTCGTCCTGGCTTCCCGAGTCCCTCCCAATTACAATTTACGTCTCGTTACCAGGAAACATGGCGGACCATGTCTTCCCTCCAATTACGGAAAGGCCCTTATCACATGTGTCAGAAATAAATCATCGTGGCCACATGGCGCGTATCCATTTATTGAGGTAGTGAATATGGACCCCACGTGACAAAGAGATACGGAAATCAATGGTAATCAAGACACTGACAGCGAGGGAGAAGTCAACGAATCAGGTGGTTGAGATTCGGGGTGGATGTTTAGGACGGAGGGTTTGTTCCCTTGTTTTTTGGAGGAGGAGGAAAGGCCGGAGATCAAATCTCGTGGAACGGTGGAAACCGTTGGAGACTTTTATTTTTGTTAAATAAGTGAGATAATAGGAGAATTTTATAAATAATAATAATAGTTTGTTAGTAGTAGTGAGATAGTTTGAGTTGAGTATTTATTGAGTTTTGAGAAATGAGAGAGAAAAAATTGAATAAAAAATATTATAAAATTAAAATATTATTCGAATATAATTTTATAATGTAATTTGTGTTTAGAAATTTGAAAAAGTTAAATTATCTTTTATTTGAAAGTTTATAAAAATTGTAATGATTAATTTGAAAATGTTTGTATTTAAATTATGTTTAAGAATGAGATGTGATGAGATAAAAATTTTGGAATGAAATTTATTTCCAAACAAGCTCATTTAAAAAATAAAAAATAAAAATAAAAACAAAATAAGAATCATTATTCCCTTCAAAATTAGGAATTTGGATGTCTAAAAAAGCTTCTATTTGGTGGGATTAGGGGTAGCAAATTGTGTTTTTGGGTCGTGTCAAGTCATGAACATTTGACTATATAAATCAACCTAAACTCAATCTGTTAAACTAAACGTGTCAAATTTTCAGATCCTAACCCAACCTATTTAGATAATGGGTCGTGTCGTGTCACTCATTTTGACATATTTAATAATTAATTAGAAATATGTTAATACAATACGACTCATTTAAATCTTTTTGTTTCATGTAAATGGGTTGAACTAAAATGCATAACTCATTTGACCTGATTAATGTAATTTCACATAAAAGTTAAAATCTATATTTATTAATAAACACAATATCTTAAAAAATATATATAAATATTTTTCAAATTTTAACATATAATAAAACTAATATTACAAACCATACAATAACAAATATAAGCATAGGTCTAAAATTACAATAAAAATAATAAAAACAATAAAAATATAAGCATACTGAGAAATACCAATATTACAACTTAACAATAATTAAATTTTAATTTTGAAATAAATTCAAAACATATCAAAACAGATTGATTTCGTGTTAAGCAGGTTAACCAGTTATTGACTCGTTTATAAATCATGTCTTAATAGATAAACCCGTTTTGACCAAAACCCGTTATCATCAAATTTAAACCTGTTAATTTCGTATCATGTTCGTGTAGGGTTTGCAGGTTGTGTCACATATTGACATCCCTAAATGGGATAAGTCTAAACTTCACTTTAAAGATTTTTTTTTTTATTTTTATTTTTTTTAAGATGGATAGGATGTTATTCATGCAAATCGGATCAGTACTTACACATAATTTTTCCCTCAAAAATAAATTCAAAATCTGTACATATCTTCCTCTATATACATTTTCTCTTCTAAATATGAAATAGCTAAATTTGGTTGTTAGATAAATTTGGTTGTGGAGATAAACATAAATCCTGTCTACTAAAAGATAAACTTAAATACATTCATATCCACCACTAAATTCTACATACATAAGAGTCCTTAATAAAATAAATTACTTTATTTCACTAAAAGAAACAAAAAAAATTGGATTAACATCTACTTTCCACAGCCCAAGTAACCATCCGCCCAAGTAACTGGATGGCGAATACACCGTTACATGAGATGAATAAAAGCAGCAAAAAAAAAAAAAAAAAAAAATCTCATTGATTAAAGTATTAGATATAATCATAAAATGTGTAAGTCTCGCACAAATTATTTGAAGAAAAAAAATGGATTTTATTATTAAAAAATAGATTATTTTATGCAGACTTTAGACTTGCCTACTTTTTAAAAATAAGTGTGTGAAACTTGCATTCGTTAAATTGTACATATCATTTTTCTTATTTTTAAGTTAAACAGTTTGGATTTTATCAACCTGATATTTATTTGAAAACATCATAAGGCTTTGATAAGTGACATTCCAAATAATTTATGCATTGCCTAAAATAAAATAAAAAGATGTGGCAATATTTCAACATGTGGACTGTCGAGCAGTCATTAACCCAACCAAAAATAATAACTCTTATTGCATGTCTTATTATATGGAAACCGTTTTCAAGATGATCTTTTTTTTAACCTCATATTGAATATATATATATATATACACACACATATATATATATATATATATATATATATATTTATATACACACACGTACACACACGTATTAGTATATGAAATAATGTCAATGTGGTGCAACGATTAATAAAGTTTTAGAAATTTATTCTCAATACTAATTTTCCTCGTTTCTTAGAATTATGTTATTTATGTTGTAAAACAAATTGAGTAATATTAAATATAGTTATAGGTAGTCACTACAAGAATTATGACCTTTTGCCATGAATTTTTTTCCCAAGACACATGGTCGTGGCAAATAATTACCGAATCACACTAAACCCGTGCGTGGAAAATAAAACAAGTCTTTCCTCACAAAATATTGTTGGCAATTAAAACTTTGTGGAGAAAATATGTTTTTGCGGCCAAAAAATATTTATTGCAGCAAATTTTGATCGCCGCAATAAGATTGGTCAGAAATTTGTCCGTTCGTGGGTAATTAACCTATTGCGACGAAATTATAGACTTTTTGTGTCGCCGCAAATAACTTTACTGAATTAATTATGGGTTATTTGGTTTTTGCGACGATATTAACTTATATTGCGGCGACTAAAAGTCGTCGCAAAAAGTCAACAACATTACACCCCGTGTTTTCCCCTTTTCCTTTTCTTCTTCCCAATCCTTCACACCCCGCGTCGCTCTCGTCTCGTCTCGTCTCTCTCTCTCTCTCTCTCTCTCTCTCTCTCTCTCTCTCTCTCTCTGCTATTGCGAGCGGCGACCTCACCTCTCTCACCCTTCGACTACGAGCCTCTCCCCCTGCCACGAGACCTCACCCAGTCACCTAGCACCAGTCCGCACCCCATCGCGTCCTCACCCAATCACCTAGCACCAGTCAGCCCCCCATCGTGGCCACCTCCGCCTGCCGCTGTCTAGTAGACGCACTATTTCGACACGGTGAGCCTCTCTCTCTTTTCCCTTCCTTTTCTCTCTGTGTAATTTGTGATGATATGATTGTATAATTTGTGAATCTGTGTAATGTGAATCTGTGAAATTTGTGTTGATCTTGTTGTGCAATGTGTAATCTGTGTAATTTGTGAATCTGTGTAATTTATGAATCTGTGAAATTTGTGTTGATCCTGTTGTGTAATGTGTAATCTGTGCAATTTGAGAATTTGTATACATGACAATTTGATAGACTGGTTTAGAGGAAATTCTTTAAAAAACCAAAAAAAAAACTCAATTTAAATAAGACATTTATCTAAATACAAATATCTAACCATGGCTAATACTCATGACAATTTTACAAAAGTCATAGTACCAAAAGACATAGTGCTTAACTGGTACTTGCAATGAGAAACCTTGGGTGATTTTTAATCTAACCATGGCTAACACCCATGACAGTTTAATCTATAGTTAGAATTGTATAGATTTCATCCCAAAGTCTGGGTGATTTTTTTATTTTATTTTTCACGGTCTAGTTCAAAACATCTATGTTATATCAGTTTAGCATGCATTAAATATTGCCTTCAAAATGACCTATAAAAAATGTAAGAATCACAGCCATATAAAAAAGAAAGCAAAAAAATTGAAGAACCTCACTTGGGGAACAAAACTATATACATAGAAGCACTGGAAGCTTTTGAGGTAAATTTAAAGGTCTTCTCAATTATTATTTTCAGAGGTAAATTTGAAATTTTTACAAAAAGGAAAACGCACACTTTGATTGCTGGGACAGAAACAATAAGGATAAGAAAGAAAAAGAAAATTATATATAAGTTGAATTAGGCACCTCTATCCAAAATTCCAACTGCACTTACTAAATCTGGTTGGCAATGATTAGCTGGTTGTTCCATAAGTTGAAAAAGGAAATAACATGAAGAGAATAAGATTCAAACTTTCATATTTCCTTCCTTCATTGGTTTCCTTGGTAGTTTATGACATATTCAAACTTTCATAATACCAAATAAAAATCACAAATTTCTTTCAAAATAAGTTCGTTGGTAAAAAAAGGAACAATTAGCTCAAAACAAAAAAATCTAATACTAAACTTTTCTTTGGGCCCAATAGAATTTCCCCATATTTGTTCTCATAATCCAAATTTCCCCACAATAAGCCACCTCATATTTGAGAAATCAAGTATACAAAGCAAGGGATCATTACTCAATTGATATATAAAATGTAATAAGCACCACACTTTATCAACAGAAAGCAAGAGCTTTCTACACATATTCAATGCCCCTAATCAGTGCTTTGACTAGCATCTTCTCTCATTGATAATTAAGGATCAAAGAAGAACCTTGACTTATAGACCCAAATTTGTTTTTTTGAAATTTATTTACCTCCATCCATAAAGAGTAAGTAGATTGCAACCGTAAAGAGATTTCAAGTTCAATCAATCAATAATAAGAAATTTCAACCAAGATGGGAAATAAGCCTGAGATTTTTGTTTTTCTTAAAAAAGGAAATCGAAATCATTCAAATAAATTTCAAATGATTAATTAATCCTTGTTTGTTTTCAAGTGAAAATCTAATTAAATGCTGACTTTTCAGCCAATGTGAGATTATTGTGAGAGATATATATATATATATAGTGGTGTAGTACTTTGAATCTACAAAATACTTAATAAATAATTTTTTTGTCAAAATTATGCTCTAGATGTATTATAATGACAGATGGTTGTCTAGTTTCTGATGCTTGTGTAGATTGTTCTTTCCATCTATTGAAAATCATACTTTTTTACCTATGGTTTAGATAGTAAATACTTCGTATACCCACCAGTTTTGAAATCTGTAGCTATTACCCAATGATTTAGCTATCTCAACCAAATTACTGTGTTAATTTTCCATCAATATCATTATATTTCTTGTTTTACTGCAGCCCTTTCTCAATTGGATTTTCCATATTAAAACTTTAGTATTCCAAGTCAATACCATAGGACGGATGGAGCTGCCCCATTTCATCTTTGAACAAGACAACTGTTGAATTCGTTATTTCCCTTCAGATTTGTCATCCACCATGTCCTCGTCATTGTGTATAAAATTTGTAGTTTGACATTGTTTCCCTGTGTCATATGATGTTGTTTTGGTACACAAACTTCTATTAAATTGTACCCATAATAGTTATCACTTAAGGAAAACACTTGCAAAAGACAAATGTGCAAGGCCATCTCAAATACTCCATGTTTACATCATAATTCATGAACCATCAACTAACTTTGCCAGAAGCTACAACATTCGCCATAGGGCATTTCATCAAGAGATGGTTATTTGCCTTCTCTATTCTGAAACAACTTTTCACTTAATTTCGTGAAAACCCATTAATTTAACTCTTACTAACTTGAACAATTACCAGATGGATAAGGCTTGGATGCATATTGAAGATAGATTGCAAGACAACAAATACGCTAAAGGTGTTAAACAATTCTTAGATATGGCAAAGGCGCATGCACCTTGTAGAGACTACATTAGGTGTCCATGTCGTAGATGCCAAAATAGAAGTTTCCATCCTCTTATTGTGTGGTTAAGGATCATTTGTTCATCGTAGGAATAGATACAACTTATACGAAATGGATTGTCCATGGTGAGGAGGAAACTTTGCTAGACACGGCATTTTCAGACGAGGAAGGTGATGGTGCTAATAACTACAATGACTACATTGATGATGTCGACGAGATGCTAGATGACATCCGTGTGGGGTCCTTTATGAAAAATTCTGGTACACCATCTGCTTATGCAGACCAGCATCACCAAGGTCACACCTCTGATGCTCCAATCAACCTTAACTTTGAAGAGTTGCTTGACGACGCAAAACGTCCACTTTATCCAACATATGATAAGTTCTCAGAGTTGTTCTTCATAGTCAAGTTGCTACACATAAAGACAATTGGTGGTTGGACTGTGAAGTCGTTCGACATGGTTATAAAGCTTTTGCAAGCTGCATTTCCTGATGCATTGTTCCCAGCCTCATATAAAGAGGCTTGTCGCTTACATCGTGGGTTGGGTTTTACTTACACAAAGATACATGTATGCCCCAATGATTGTGCCTTGTTTTGGAAGGAAAATGCTGAGAAAGATGAGTGCCCTAAATGTAATGCATCGAGGTGGGTATCAAGTACAACATACCCACAAAGGATCCCCCAAAAAGTCCTCCGATATTTCCCTTTGAAGCCACGGTTGCAAAGGTTGTTTATGTCAAGAAAGATTGTCCAAGCCATGAGATGGCATGTAAAAGATCGTGTTGACGATCCAAGCTGCATGAGACATTCGATAGATTCTAGGGTATGGAAAGACTTTGACAACAAATATGGTTGGTTTGCCGCAGATCCACATAATGTCAGACTTGGTCTAGCGAGTGATGGGTTCAACCCATTCAATAACATGAGCAAACCCTACTGCATTTGGCCAGTGCTAGTTGTCCCTTACAACTTGTCCCCTTGGTTATGCATGAAAGATCCATATTTGATTATGTCATTGTTAATCCCTGGACCTAAGGCACCGGAAAATGATATTAACGTATTCATGCGTCCACTGATCGATGAGTTGAAGAAATTATGGCATGAGGGAATTCGTACATATGATGCACACAAAAGACAAATGTTTTCATTGCATCCAGCATTACTTTGGACTATCAATGACTTCCTCGTATACGCCAATCTTTCAGGTTGGAGCACAAAGGATAAGATGGCATGCCCTACATGTAAGGCTGAAACAGATTCGTTGTGGCTGGTTTATAGCCTTAAACATTGTTATATGGGTCATCATCGGTGGTTGGCTTCAGATCACAGTTGGAGACGCAAAAAAAAAAATGCTTTTAATGGTAAGGAAGACCATCATCTCCAACCAGAAATCATCACAAGAATGACATTGCTGGATCAATTACATGAGGTCTCAAATGTGCAGCTGGGTAAATTTGTAAAGAAGAGGAAACGTACGCCCACTGAACTCAACTAGACCAAAAAAAGTATATTCTTTGAGTTTCTTTACTGGTTAGAGTTGGGATTGAGACATAATTTGGACGTCATGCATATTGAGAAAAACATCTGTGATAACGTGCTAGGAACCTTGATGAATATTGAAGGCAAAAGTAAGTACACTGCCAATGCGCAAAGGGATTTGGAAAATCTTGGCCTAAGGAAAGATTTGCATCTACAGCATGATGGTAATCATACATCTATGAGTCTTGCAGCTTACATGTTAAATGTAACTGAACGAAGGAGTTTTTGTGCATGGTTGTCAGAAATCAAATTCCTTGATGATTTTGCCTCAAATATTGCCCGGTGTGTCAACGTTAAGGAAGGGAAAATCATGGGAATGAAGAGCCATGATTGTCATATCTTTATGCAAACATTGTTGTCGGTTGTGATTGGTGGGTACTTACGACCTGATGTGCATCAAGCTTTGTCTGAGTTAAGCTCGTTTTTCAAAGAATTATGTTCACGAACACTGGAGAAAACAACATTGGTACGACTTTAAGCTAATATCCCCATAATTCTTTGTAAACTGGAAATGATATTCCCACATGCATTCTTCGATATCATGGTGCACCTTGCTATTCACTTGCTAGAAGAGGCATTACTAGCCGGCCTTGTGATGAATAGGTGGATGTACCCTTTCGAGAGGTATATGGGTAAGTTCAAGAGGTACGTCTGCAATAGAGCAAGACCAGAAGACTCAATTGCTGAGGCATTTGTTCATGTTGAGTACCTGACATTTTGCTCTCTGTACCTTAATGATATCGAGACTAGGCACAATCGAGAGGAACACAACAGTGATGTTCAACATGTCTCCCCACAGCCAAGTGTATCCATTTTCTCCCAAAAGGTTCGCTCGTTGGGGGGAGCAATCTTAGAAAAAATGCCCAACACACTGTTGGCCAAGGCCGAGTGGTACGTGCCTAATGATTGCACAGAGATTGAGTACTATATAGAGTAAGTGCACCGTCAAGTATTTTTTTAGCAATTCATTTTGTTATATTGTCTTTGGATCACCTATTAACACATGTAGAAAATGTAGTGAACACTATAACAAGATCAAAGAAGAGGACCCGAGTAACACCGAGTGTAGGCACCAAAGTTAATTTCCAACCTGGTTTAGATCACGCATAAGTTTGCATATTGCCCTTCCTATACGTACATATCCCTTTATTTTTTTTATTATAATTAGTAATTGTGTTATCTTTTGTGAAATATCCATGTTAGATTGCCGAGTTGCATGCAATGACTCCCCTAAGGTGACCGATGACTTATATGCATTAGTGTGTGGTCCAGATCCAATAGTCACATCATATTCCGACTGTATAATGAATGGAATTCGGTTTCACATGAAAGAGCTTAAAAGGCGTTGCCACACCTAAAATAGCGGGCTTGTTGTTCATGGTGACCATCAAGGTTTGGCCGTTGACTTCTACGGTGTTCGGAAAGATATTATAGAATTACGCTACATGGGTTGACATAAGGTATACTTGTTTAAATGTCATTGGTGGGACATTGGCGACACGAGAAGGGGGATACATGTTGGGAATCACTTCACGAGTGTGAATACTTCTAGGCAATGGTATAAAAATGAGCCTTTCGCCTTAGCATGCCAAGCGTTACAAGTGTTTTACTTAAAGGACCCAAGTTTGGAGGGAAGTTGGCAAGCCGTACACAAGATTACAAGTAGGAATGTTTACAACATTCACCATAAGACCTCAGAAGAACATGAGAATGATGATGATGAATTCTCTGATGTGTCTGCAGACGGCGATGATGACACTTATCTTAGCAACTATGGTTTAGTTGATGAAACTAACCTAGCCATGGTCAATCCACTGACCCGAGTCGATGAAGAGCACTTACTCTTTGATCCGTCAACCATTGCACAAAAGGTGCCATCCAGAGAAAGTGATGATGAGGTCTTCATTGATTATGACGTAGAGTATAACGAAAATTTGAGGATGGAGAACGTAGATGATGGGGAGGACGATGATAGTGGATCAACACGTCATTTTGATGATTATGCAGATGATGATGGTATATCTTATCGTATATATTATTTATGAGTTCTCTAATTATATATAATGTTTATCTCATCCACAAAGCTATTTAGTTAAAAAACATAGCTTCCATTTGCATCGACCATACATGCAAACTGGAAATGTGGATTTGACAGATAGATAAACTAATTTTTTAATAGAAATGTATATTCCTACATGCATTTCCATTAATTAATGTTCAGTCATGGATTATATAGCTCTTTGACTTGGTGCAAATTAATTATATTTGCAGAAAGCTCTTGTTAGTTGCTTTGACGGACTCGACAAATCTGGATGAGTCACTGCATCTATGTTGACTTTAGACTTTGGCACCCATAATTACAATCCTTGTTATGTCTAGTGCTTCCCCATTATGGTGTAACATTACAATCAGCCAAGCCTGGATATTAGTGTTTCCACGACCTTCATAGAACTGACACCAAAACTGCATTCACCCACATTTTTTTTTACATGTGCTCGTGAAATATATTCTTGTTCATGTTGTCCAGCATGCTTAGAATTTCTACTGACTTACCCAATATATAACATTAGAAGGATGATCACAGTTGGTGAGCAGATTTGGCTAGCTGGGGGAGTATAAAGTGATGATTGAGTCATGATAAAATTACTTGTGATTTCTCAATTTTTTTATGAAATCTGCCAAAATCAAAGTGATGATTAGGTCATGATAAAATTACATTTTACAGCCTCTATGGATGTGAGAAATCTGCCAAAATTAAAGTGATGATTGGGTCATGATAAAATTACTTGTGACAATCTCAAAGTGTCGAATCTACTAGTATTCTTCCTCTTTTGTCTTGTTATCATGCCCAAATAATGATGATATGCACTGGCAATATCATAAGCAATAGTCAAAGTGGGTCCTCTTCAATTTGTACATATCTGAATGTAAAACTCCCACAATTATAAAGATCAAATATGTTCACATGCAATCTATTATATATATATATATATATATATATATATATATATATATATATAAGCAACATCCTTTTTTTTAGTTCAAATATTATATGGTACAACATGAACTAGAAAATTTTTAAAAATATAAGAATAACAATTTTTGTGCATTTATAACTTAAAGATATGTCCAAAAAACTCTATAACCTTAAGGTTTTAGAACAGAAAAAGTTTCAAAAAAAATTTGGTGCTATTATAAGTCCATGAACCACTAGAACCAAATCTATCCAAACAATCTTAGAAACATCCTCCACATGAATCCATAAGTCACGCGTACAAGTCCCCACAGAAATAAAAGGGGGGATTTTAAGAATAGGAAAATGTGAACTGGCTAGATCTCTAATTGTACAGTGGTTACATCAGTAGCTCTTGGTTACAGTGTTGAATCTACTAGTATTCTTCATCTTTTACCTTGTTATCATGTCCAAATAATGATGATATGCACTGACAATATCATAAGCAGTAGTCAAAGTGGGTCCTCTACAGCTTGTACATATTTCAACGTAAAACTCCCACAATTATAAAAATATATTCACATGCAATCTATTATACACACACACACACACACACACACACACACACACATATATATAATGCAATATCCTTTTTTTTAATCCAAATATTATATGGTATAACATGAACTAGAAAATTTTTAAAAGTATAAGAATAACAATTTCTGTGCATTTATAACTTAAAGATATGTCCAAAAAACTCCATGACCATAAGGTTTTAGAACAGAAAAAGTTTCAAAAAAAAATTAGTGCTATTATAAGTCCATGAACCACTAGAACCAAATCTGTCCAAACAATTTTAGAAACATCTCCACATGAATCCACAAGTCACACGTACAAGTCCTCACAAAAATAAAAGGGGGATTTTAAGAATAGGGAAATGTGAACTGGCAAAATCTCTAATTGTACAGTGGTTACATCAGTAGCTCTTGGTTACAGTGTTGAATCTACTATTATTCTTCATCTTTTGCCTTGTTATCATGCCCAAACAATGATGATATGCACTGGCAATATCATAAGCAGTAGTCAAAGTGGGTCCTCTTCAGCATGTACATATCTCAATGAAAAACTCCCACAATTATAAAGACCAAATCTATTCACATGCAATCTTTTATGTATATATATTTTTATATATATAAAGGAACATGCTTTTATTTAGTGGGCCAACAATATTATATGGTACAACACTCACTAGGAAAAAGTATAACAATTTCCTTGCATTTATAACAGGTTTTAGAACAAATGAAGTTTCATAAAAAATTCAGTTACGTCTATAAATCCATGAACCACCAGAACCAAATCTCTCCAACAATCTTAGAAACATCACTTAACTGATGACACAAGTCACACGTACAAATCCCCACAGAAGTAAAAGGCGGAATTTTAAGAATGGAGAATTGTAAAGTGGCGGGATCTCTGATGGTACAGTTGTTACATCAGTAGCAACTTACTTTAGATACTCCAGAGGGTTGTTGAAAGTACCAGAGAACCACAGGGGAGTGTATGCACAACCTAGCCTTTCTAGAGTTGAAGTGGAGCTCTAATTTGTTCTTCATCCAATGTGAGCAGAGGCAGTTTCGAAGGAAGGAAAAGGTAGATTTTTTTTTTATTCGGCCTCATCTTATTTCCTTGCATATTTCAGAGCCTTTAATCCATGATATTAATGTGTGTTTTAACCTCATAAAAATCAATACTTTCATGAGGAATGTGACGAGTGTGAAAACATGTGAATGTTTAACTCTAGGTAAAAAATCTTAGGGACTGTTGTTGTGGGTTTGACAGTCAGCGACATATTTAGAATATTTTTGTTGTTGGAAACAGTAGTAGCCCAGATATTTTCAGCTTGTTTGTTTGCTTCAGCTTGAAGAAGGCTCATGTGATGTTCAACGTCAAAACCATAATTTGTACCTTGTTTGGAATAAATATCTCAGCTATCTCACTTTAAATTTTTTTTTTCACCAGCTGACTTTACTCCTAGTGCAAGGGTTTTATTTTATTATATCATTAACTTTGATCAGACCAGATTTGTAATACTTTTCTTTGGATTCAGATTTATTCAAATATATGTGCATGTATTCCCTGGTTATTTTAATATTTGTACATTGCATATAAAGTGTTGAATCATATTTATCTTAAAACTTTAACCTGAGGAATTATCATATCATATTTCTCTTGTCGTTTCAGAACATAGATTAATAAGTTGCATCGTGTGACCTTCCAGCGTGGGTTGATCAACAAGTTGCTGTGTAAGACATACTATGGTTAATTTATAGTAGGGTTTTTTGTTTGATTATTAAGTTGATAAGTTTATGATATTACAGCAATAGTGACATCTATAACTCGAGGACGGAGGGGACTACTTCGACCCCGACATCCACTCTGACCCCGACGTCCACTGATAGTATCAAGCCCTATTAAGGAAGCTCCAGCTGCCTCCGATAAGGAGCCTAATAGATGAGGCCGAAGATCCCCAAGTTGATGAGTCACCTCAAGCAGTACCTGAAGTGGGCCAACAAGAGTCGAGCGATGTACAAAATGATGAAAATTAGGGGGATATTATCACAGGTGTGGGGGTTAAATACATGATGTTATATTGTTTTCAGCTTGGCAAGTTATTGGTTAGGGGATAATATTCTTTTTGTGCATATCCATAACTCAATTACTAACTTCTTATTATAGTTACACCTATAAAAAAAGGATGCTGGGGCCTGCGAAGGGGATAGGATTTGAGAAGTTACGTAAGTTGGGTAAGATTCCTTTACTTATAAAGGATGGGCACATGGGTCCATCGTGCAATAATGCCGCTGTCTTCAGTAGTCGAGTGAGCTGGGTAGTGAAAGTACATGCAGAAATACGGCATGCAAGTTGGAGCGCTATAGACGACAAAAAGAAGCACGAGCTCATCAATCGTGTTAGAGTAGGGAGTTATAAAATATACCCATATTTTGAACTTTATTCACTACAGAATTTTATTTTTTATTGTGACAAACCATATGTGATTCAGATTTTGGTTTTGCAGGCAGATTTTGTGTTGGACTGGACGAAAGAAAACCACCGCGAACCTGTGGTAATGGCTCTCGTTGATAAATACAATGCATACCACTACGAACTGCACAAGCACTACCTCAAATATGCATCGCATGAGGAGGCACTATCCGGTGGGATGTCCCTGGTAGAGAAACCTGTTTGGGAATGGTTATGTGAAAGGTGGGCCAGCAGCCCATTCAAGGTACTTATGACTAGTATTGATTTTGAAATTATCATGGTCATGTCATGGTGAAGGCTTTTATTTAATTGATCTGTCTTTGATGATAACTCTGATGTTCTATTAACGTTGTGGAACAACCATGTACAGGAGCATATTGAGTTAATAAAAAATATCAATGCAATGTTGTTTAAATATGTAAGTTGATTTAATACTGCCTCATAGTACATAAGAACCAAGACATGATTATGTTCACATGGTATTTTTGTTCCCAAATGTTTGAAGAAGCTAATAAGCAACAAGGCATAAGGCCCCACAAGGTACTTGGAGTGTTTTGTAGTTTGACTTGGATTATTCAAGTATACCCAAAATGATTACTATGTCAATTTACATGACCATTTCACTTGAGTCTAAAGAGATGACAAAAGGGGTTGTCATCAACCTCCTTGAAGTAAGAGACACATTTGTGTATTATGTTATCATAATACTAATTACCACTTCTCTTTACTTTAATCTTTGGAAGTTATAATTTGGTTGGTGTGTTAGACTATGCTTCGAAGCTGCTATCCAGATTTTCTGAACCAGATTTTTTTACTGTAATAGCAGCCCATGCCATTGCATTATTTGCTGTATAAGTGTTCTATGCCCAAAGGTGTTGTTGCGTGACTTTATTTATCTTGTTTCCCAATATTTCAGGAGCAGTCTTGAATAAATACTACTAATAGGAAAAGATAAAAAGTGAAACATACCGGTGGGAGAAAATTATTTGTTAGAATTATGAAAGAGAAGGTAAGACATGTAGTGTGCAGTATAATATAAGTGTTTATATATATAGTGGAGTTTGATAGTTACATTTTACATACATTTTTTTTTTAAGAGTGAGGAGGCACTGAATATGATTGCTTTTTATAAAGAAACACACTGATCTAGGCAGAAAGGGAAATTCATAAATGCAGCAAGTGAACACAATTATGTGAGTTTGTTTTAAAAAAAATTATATTTTTTAGTTTCAGCCCAATATTTAATGGACTATGCGTGACTAACAAAAAATGTTCAATTCTTCTTTATGATATTCAAAATCTTATGGTAGAGAGGTTGAATGAGATGGAGTCTCAAGAGGATGTTGATGCCGCTGCTGCCTCTGTTTTCAAAGAGGTCTTAGGGTTCAAGTCTGGATATGCACAAGGGATGGGGCACTCTATGATTCCTGAGCCCTCTCCTTCGTTGCAAAAAAATAAGGCATTTGTGCGATTGGCGGAGGAAATTGAAAGAAACAAGACTTCTGCAGACATTTATAAGACTAAACTAGAGTCACTTTTGGCTGATATGGCTGCTCTAAAAGAATAATTTTCTGCGTATGACAAACAACTGAACATGATAACATCACAGTTGGAGTCAAGTAGGGAGTCTCAAGAAGAGACTCAAGGAGATGCTTAGGCATCTCTAGACTTGGAAAGTTTTTTAGAGTGTGGGGCTTTTGTGTTTTGTATTCCCCCTGTGCAAATGACAGTGTGTCAAATGTACATAAATTTTGATGTTTCCTGTGGGAAGTGTAAGGGGTGTTATATTGAGGGAAAAGTGGCAAATGGTTGTATAGTTTGGTGCTGGTATAGTGCAGGTAATGGTGTTCGTGATGATGTGAGTTATCTTCTCCTATACAATTCTTCATAGATGATTTGTGAAAGTTGATTTAATTTTTTACTTGAGTCCAGTTGGGTCAAACTTAGAGATTTTTTTGTTGCAGGGATACACCAGGATGCATGTAGGTAGCTGTTTTCAGCAAGGGTTCCAGCATGGAGAAAAACAACCTGATGGAAGAACATTGTGTCGTACCAGATGGAGAGACTTGGCAACCACCAACAAAAGTGAAAAATATAATTGGATAGGAGTAAGTTACCGGTATTCCCAATGTTACTTTAAACTAAAATTTCCTGAGTTGCAATAAATAGTTCATATAATTGGGTTGTAATGCATCTAGGTGATTTTAAAAATAGTATGTTTATAATATAAATAGGTGAGTAATGGTTGATGTATCCCAACACATGAACTGGGAAATTAATAAAACAGATTGATATTGGTTATGTAATTGGTATAGCTAGCATTAAACTCTGATGCCACATATTATATATAAAGTGTAAACAACCAAGTGTTTGCTAAGTATTGGTTTTGCATCAAATCTAAATGATCTGTTAAGGTGCACATTGTGGTCCATGTTTATTTATGCCTTAAAAAATACTGAAGTGATGGTTGGACTTATAGGAACTTTAACTTGATAGTATACTATCTTGTTTAAACACATGGTCTGAAAAGCTACAAATGAGAATATTGATATTAAGCCATATTTTTTGGTATTGGAATCTACTATACAAAGATATTCTCCATTATTTTATATAGGGCTTAAGCAAGCCAACACTTTTCAGGGCCTAAAAGACAATTTTTCTTCAACACCATGTAGATTCGGTTGACATAGTATTAAATATTGCTTCAAAACCTTTCAGCCATATACTTGTTATTTTATTTTAAGTTTGCTGGAGGATCTTGCGTGCTTGCATGTGAGTTTGTCTATGGCTGTAAATGACCAGTAGTATAACTTGTAGATTTATGCCATGAAATATGTGGATATAGACATTTTAAACAACAATAACAATATGGAAGCCTATTACTGCTAAGGCACAGCTTCCTATTCATTGGCTAACATCTTTGTGATTTATTTTCAAGACTATCAGCCCTCTCATGTGTGGATGAAGAGGATATTTGGTGGTCATCTGGACAAATCAAAAGTTGCTAAATTACATCACAAATTCAATGAACCTGTGTTTAATTTGGTGTAAAGTTGTAGTATCATATATGCATACTGATGACCCTCCTATCATTCCCACTCAACAAACTTAATCAAGTATTTCCATATGTGATTGGAATTTGTTATAACATATTGAGTATATAATTATGTTATAGTCCTGTGAGTCTTTATTGCAGTATGTTACATAACTGGGTGTATTTGATACTTAGGTAATCACATAATTTGAGTGTTTGCATAGATTATTATTGTCTAGAATATTGTCTGCAAAATAGATTTTATCGTGTATATATATATATAGGTGATCTTCAGTGAAAATGCAAAACTTGATTGTAATTATATAAGAAAATTTTAAAAGTATTATTGATTGGCTACAAATTTGTGAGATGTCACAAATCTAGCTATTGTGAACGCAGGATAATAGGTAAAAAAGAAAAAAAAAATTGGTTTTTCTCACAAGCTACTGTTGTAGCTGAAAGATGGTAGCTAAACTTAACCATCAAAATTATTTCCTACAACATTAATTCATGGACATTAGCTGTCATACCCACGAAAGTGTCTGTGATAAAAAGATAAATAGGTAGGAAATGTAGCAAATTATTCCCTACAGGATAAATTCATAGTAATTAATTATTACCGACGGATCAAATAGTTTGTGGGAAAAACTATTTCAGTTCTATGAAAAACAATTACCTACGAGATGTAATCATGGAAAATATGGTATTTTCTACGGAAGCCTCGGTGGGGACAAGTTTAATCATGCTTTTACTAACGAACCAATCTGGTGGGAGATTGGTTTTCCGCACCACCTAATCTCGTGCGTAATACTAACAAAAACTCTACTCGTACACGCCAGGGGAACCCCTCGCGTACCCGTCCCTCCACGTGTACAAATGAAACGGTACGTTTTATATACACCAAACGATTGTGTCTTTGCTTTCTCCCTCCCTTCCCTTCGTCTACCCACAGAGTAATACGAAGTCCTTCGAAGCCTTCCTCCCAAACAGAGTCCTTCGTCTTCGCAGCGTCGTCTTCGCATCATCTTCTACCATGTGAGCAATCTCTGGTTTTCCACTTCGTATTCTCCTTCTTGTTGCAGATCTGTGATTTCATCTCCCGTCTTGGTCTCCTTCTCAGTTTTCCTCACCTTCCTACACCATACGCCTCCACGAACCCACAAATGCCTCCTACCCCCTTCGTCTTCTCCATGGACCCACAACCACTCCCCCTTTCTCGTTCTATGGTGAAGTCAGATGTTGGTCTTCTCATTGTCTGAAAAGTACACACTAACCACTAAGACACATCTCTTAATATCCCATAAGTAGCAGATTGATATGTAAACATATATCAATAAAGAAATGGAAGTCCGGTTCGCATAAATTTGAGGTCAAGCTCTTGTTTGTAAAATTTATCTTAAAAAATCATTAATAGCTTCTTTGACTACATTTTCCTTTCTAAAAATCTTTCTTGGTACAGAGGGTAATCGACAAGCTGTAAACTCAGTACTATGAATTCTATCACTTGTTCAATACTCCCAATTCACTCCCCTGTGAAGAGTGAAGGAACATCTACTCTTTTAGTGGGAAAAAAAAAAAACTAAGCTCAAAGAATGGTATTTTACTGGTAAAATCACCATTGCAGATTCATACTAATTAAATTAATAATAATTTGGGAGGTTCTCACTGATTTGGAGACTCCCAGATCAAATCCCAGAAAATCCCAAGTTGAATCTAACTGATATAAGCCATTTCCTCGAGTGATGACACTCTTTCTCTTAGAAAAAGTTTTTCTTCGGCTGGATTTCTTGAGAGATGCTAGATGTCTTTCTTCTTGGACGCAGAATCAGCTGGGTTTTCATCTGATTTTGTTTTTATTTTTTTTAATATATTTGCTACGTGGCAGCCGATTCCCCAAAAGGTCCCCAACCCCGGGTACCTGTAGCAGTTTTGTAATACTAATACCCACAAAAAGAACCCGTAGAAATTTAACATTTTCTACGGAAGTCGATTAAGTAGTTTGTGGGAAAAACTATTTTAGTTCTGTGAAAAAGTATTACCTACGAGATGTAATCATGAAAAATATGGTATTTCCTACGGATGCCTTGGTGGGATAAGTTTAGTCATGCTTTTATCGACAAACCAATTTGGTGGGAGATTGGTTTTCCCCACCACATATTGTTGTGGGTAATACTAATACCCACGAAAAGATCCCGTGGGAATTTAACATTTTCCACGGAAGTCAATTAAGTCGAACGTGCTAATTACGGCGAGCCACTCACCTTTTCCCTCGAGATGTCTCGTGGTTAAAGGTATTTATTGTCCATGAGTTAGACCTTTCATGAGATATAACACTTTTTCCAGTGAGTTTTATCCCATAAACTTCCCACGATGAAATTTTGTGGGAAAAGAGATTTTCCCACAAAATGTCTGCTTTTTGCCACAAAAATCATCCGTGGGAAAAACCCGTATTTCTTGTAGTGAGTGCAAGCGCCATGCACTCTTTTTGTAAAAGAGAGAGGTGCACTATTAAAAAATTAATTTTTTTAATGTGGATTTCATATTTACTCACTTTTTTCAAAAGTAATGTGCTCATTCTATGGCTGCAAATATCATTTCTCATATTTTAGTAGTGGACTCCACTTTTTTCTAAAATGCGTGCGCAACGCTTGCATGACTCATGACTGTATCTAGCAATACTCATTATGCCTCCTAATTTATACCACTCAATATGTCCATTTGGCTTATTTAAAAAACTAAAATTATATGTTCAAAACAAAATAGCTTCCAAAAATAATAATAAAAATGAATATTAAAATCCTAAATTCCTTTTATCTTTTTATATTTGTGTTTTAATTTATTTTTATTTTTTTGCAAATTGTTGGTGCAAAATATGCAAAGCTATATATTGTAAGCCCTAATGTAATAGAAGTCCACAACAAGTGAAGAGAGGAGAAAAAGAGACAAAAGCCAGTGAAGTGACAAGATATAAAGCTTGAGGCTAAAGTTGAGGGACTAAAGTTGATTAAAGAAGTGGTGTAAACTAAGGGAGTAGCTAAACTGAAAGGGGAGATACTCAACCAGGAAGGGGGCTTCTTTCAAGCTTCAAATGTATTTATATCTTCTTCAATGTCTTCTCAACCAGTCTAAAACACCGTAATAAAGAGTATAAGAGATTATGAGAGCTTGTATCATCATTATACATAGTGAGTTTTGCGATCGAAGGACACATAAATGTAAGCCTTAATGTCAAATTACATAAGTTCCGCACATGTGCGCTATAAGAAAATCGCTTATTTGCGACCAGTTATTTTCAATAAAATAACTATTTTCAATTAAAATGAGTCTATTTTTGTAGCAAATTATCTTTTTCGTCCAAAAAAAAGTCACAAATATCCGTTTTTCTTGTATCTATTTATTTCTGCACGTCTCTCAATTTGTATATTTTCTTGTGTCCATTTATTATACTAGTCATAAATGAACATTCCAAATAAAGCATCATCCTACGAACGCTACCATGGATCATACAATCATATTGTTGGCATTATCCTTCGATAGGAAAATACACCAAACTAGTAAAAATGAGACAATGCAGAATGTCATACAATCTGAATGGTTTTATTAAGCGCATAAGAACTTGATTAGAATTCTTGGTTTCTTGATATTGGTTGGTTGTACATATACCATGTACGTTGGAGCCATTGATGTCAAATTCACAGTTGGTAGATGATTACATGGGGAAGGTAACAGGTAAGTAGAGAATTCTTATTCAAAATTTAAAATCCGAAGCATTCGTATATTGTGATCATGTGCTTTATATTCCTTACGTGAAAAACAATCTGACTCACCTTCAGCTACATAACAAACTGGAGGTATATGTGAAATCATCACTTGTAACAAAAGTTAAGTTGAGTTGAGTTGAGTTTTTTATGAATAGTAGTGAGTTGAAAAGGTGTAGTGAGTTTTGTGGAGTCTACTTAAGATGAGTTTGAATGTATTTAGATGTTAAAATGAGTTTAGATATATTTATGAGAATTTGAAAAAGGTTGTGGGTCCCATGTGTAAAGAGGTTTTGAGTTGAGATGAGTTTAGTGATTTGAGAGTTGGGTATTTAGATGTTAGACTCAGCTTCAAATTAGACTAAATTAAGTTGATTTCAGTACAATCCAACAACCAAACGAGGCCTAAGATGATGGGGAAATATGGATTTAATTATTTGTATTAACACTATAACTCATTTGTGGGCTAGACTCGCCCTCACCGAGTGAGCTCAACACATGAAATATTTAATTAAATTAGATAGAGTGTAGATTCAGTGCTCGAACTCAAAACCTCTATTCTAATGCTATGTAAAATCACCATTTTTCTTAGAAGTTCAACATGATGGGAAGATGTGGATTTAATTATTTGTATTAAGTTCTTTAACAATATATTCATTCCAAAATCACAGCAAACAATCATCATGAATTTATGTGTGATGAAATTTTTTTCTCTTATACATAGGTTATCGTCATGTTGATTTATGATCATTAATTTCTTGTTCTTCAAGAGTTGGTGAGTTAATTGGTGTACTGCTAAATTCATTGGTGGTGCTGCAAGAGTTCTAGTAGACTAAACGAAGTTTGTTCATGGATAAAGTTATAGAAGGGCTAGAGTTTTGGACCTGCCGTATTGCAAAGATTGAGTACACCATTCATGATGATTACAACTCCTTAAAAAATATTTAAATAATGGTTAATAGGTAATGATTGAGAATCTGGAGTGATTTTTTAAATAATTCTTTAAAAATTTTAATTTTGACTAAAATCTTTTGTGTTAATTATTTCTTTTCATAAATGTAGGTCTTGATAGCTTTATAAGTGAATAATGATTCCTTTATTCCTTAACAACAACTTGTCTACAACTCTAGCCTACGTTTTTTATTTTTTTATTTTTATTTTTTTTTAAAAAGAAACACAGCTACCTCTTACAAGTTTCATCTCACCAGGCCGAACCTCCTCTCCTTCATGTGGCCATCATTCGACGGTGCCTCCTCTCCTTAAACTGGCTACCGTTCGACGGCTCAACTATGGGTGAGCTCGACGTCCATTTTTGAGGTGGAGACTAGGGAATGCAAAGCTGCCGGTCAACCCCGTGAGATGTTTTGTGTGGGTGCGACGACTTCTAGCTCGTAGTGGGATGGGAACACCGCAATGACTGCAGAAAACATTGACGAGCAGACGTTGTGCTTGCTGGAGTCCTTGCGATGTCACGATGATGCGTATGGCTGGCGGGTTATGCACCCACTGGCTTTCAATGTGACATAGGCCTATCGCTAGTGGCAGAAACTATCTTTGTAGGGCTCGTCGGCCTTGGTGCGAATAGGAGAGAGAGAAATTTTTTATAAACACTAGGTGCAAAGGAAGAGAAGGGAAAAGTTCCTTAGCACACTGACGTGCCTTTTGAAATTCAAAGAGAAAAGCAAAAACAAACAAGAAAAAATAACATGTAAATTGAAGTTGCATTATTGTTAGAACATTAGCATTAGATTTTCCATCATGTTGGGCAAATTTTGTATAATTTATCACTTTTTACCTTTTGCCTATTCCACTTAAAATTTAGGCCTCATTTGTTTTCAAAAAAATCTTATCTCATCTAATCATTACAATTTTTTCAACTTTCAATACAAAATAAAATAAACAATTCAACTTTTTCAAATTCTAAAATAAAAATAATATTAAAAAATATATTCTAATAATACTTTATTCAACTTTTTAATTTTAATTTCAACTTATCTCATCTCATCGCATCTTATCTGCGAAAACAAATGAGTCAATCCCATATTGGTTTGTCCATCTATCTATAATAAAAAAGTAATATTTTTTATTTCTTGTTCATTTAACTCACGTTGGCTTTTCTACTTTTTACCTTTTACGTTTGGTGTGCATAGAGAGCAAATAATATTAAAAAAAAAGGAATGCCTAAGCATTGTATCACTACAAATTTATTGACCTAAAAGCCAAAAACCAAATGGTATGGCTGCTCCAATGCAAGCTGATTTAGATATGTTTTAAGCAAATTTTGATTGCATAGTTCATTTGCCTACACCATTACGAATGCTTTTAAGAGCACAAGCATTGGTTTAGCCAAATGCTAGTGAAAACAAAAATATGCCTCATTTTACCCTAAAACTACTGCATTGGATTAGCTAAAGGGTGACAAGTGAGACTTTGAGCTATAATAAATCAGACCCATCAGTCATATTTGGCGTGAATGTTCACAGACCAAATTTGTATTTTATTCCATTAAATCCGGTTCAACTACCTCTTTTCCTTTCCCTTATTTCTCCCAAACTCTTTACCCCCGCTTTCTCTCCCTTTCTAGTCATTTCTCTCTCTTTCTCTCTATTTTCTCTCTTCCTCGAGCAACTGTCTATTTGTTTCATTCCACAAAAAAAAAAACTTCCTATTTCCGTGAATGATTTTCTCTTCCTTCGGAACTAAGACAATTGAAGGCTTATGGGTGTTTTTGTCAAAACCCGTTAAGCTCAAAAGCTGTGCGAAATCATGAATCGTTATCATTTTCAAGTAATACCATCTTAAAGTAGTTGTTCTTGTTTACTTGAGGATTTTGAATAGGATGACGAAACATTCTCTGGCCCATATGCCCTTCTCAGTTTCTGTTTTTACACTGGTTTCTTTTTTAACTTGTTGATTTCATGGAAAATTATTTTCTTATGATAATTGTTTTTTAAGTTTTCTTTTTTGCAATTCTCTTTGGAGATTTGTCACTCTTTTCTTTGTGCTAACGTAACAACGTTGTCTTTCTTTTGCCAGTAGAGGCGAGTCTTGGCTATTAATTTGCATTTTTTGGTTGTTTTAGGTTCGTTGGGTTTGTCTTGCTCACTTGGTTGTGTCGAGTTTTAGGTTATCAAATTGAACACCGTGTAAGAGGTCACATCGGATACCTCAGGAACAACTTTTCGAGTTGCTCCATAAGTTTATCTAGACTAGCCAAATTTTCAGCAAGTCTCAAGCGTCTCCTCTTGGTGGTGAAGTGTACTACATAGAATAAACTAGAGTAACACTTAAAAAAATCCACAACCTAAATGCTTAACTCAAGAAAGAATGAAAAATAGAGAGAGATCTTTCTGTGCTTATCATGAATGGTTTGGCAACAAACTAAGGAGGTGCTATATATAGCACTCCCAGTGCAGCATTCACAACTGGCCTTAAAAGGCCAGCTTTTAAGCCTCGTCATGTGGTCATTAGCCACTTAATGACCATGTGTTACTTAACGTATCAACACAATGAAAGGAGAGGTCTGCCCACGTGGGTGCCCCTCCATCTCACACCTCTTACTCGCACACAATGGGTATGGCCCCGGGCCTGTATCTTTCAATTATTTGAATCTTGTTTATACAAACAAATAGACAGGCACACTTGCAAAAGAAAGGTGAGAGTACTATACCAAATCTCTCTTAGAGAAGACCAGTATAGCAACATCCTAAAATATCTCGTCATGCCCTAATCACATCAGATCAAGTATTTTCGGACCCTCTTGAGTTTCAAAAAGCTCAGAACAATGCTTGACCACCTCCAAATTATTTTAATGTGTTCACAACCTTAGCCGCTTCCAATGTGTAGTGTCATAGTCTGACGATAGCAAACAACATCGAAGATACGATATCGAATAGTCTTCTCTTCGCCCTCATGTCATTCAAATTTGGTCAAACCACTTTCCCAATAATGACTCTTTAAATCGTATCAATCATGGCCATAAAGTAGCAAACATTATAACATCAATTTTATGACATAGTCAAAGATAAATAAAGGGAACTCAAAAAATTATGAGACATAAACAATGAGCAAGAAGTGAACCATTTACTCACTTTCTCATTTGGTCGAATAAGTACATGTAGTATAAAATACACGCAACGATGGATTTCTCTTTCTCAAAGAGTGTATGTCTATGTCAACATCGTATAGATCTTATTTTAGTCGCTCCTTAAGCGTCTAACCCGAGTCCTTTTATTTGCTAGCCTCCAAGGCGCCAAATAGGATCTAACATCTAGCTAATCACAGGCTACATGGATTATGGAGGTATCCATGCATGGTCTTCTTAATGCAATGGACCTCATCTTAGCTCTCACTAAGACAACATATCTTTGTATCAACAACTTATCCCCTTGGGCAAGTACGTAGGGACACAATGTATCATCTCCACTCACTACTCAAGCGCCATAAACAATCGCTTGTGTGAGTAAGCCAATCTAAGCTTGTTGACTTACCTTGTGTAGGTATCCGAAAAATAATATGATAAAGACAAAAACTGAATATAATCATATTGTATTAATATCCCAAATGAATATTTGATATCTATGTGTTTGGTTCTACCATGATACTTGAATCATTAGCATATGCGAGAGTTGGCATGCTGTCGCAGAATATCGCCACCGGATCTAAAGTATCCGTGTCAATGTCTAGATGTTTGAGGAACTTTCGTGACCAAACATTTTTTTGAATTGCTGCTAGACAAGCTAAGTATTTTGTCTCCATAGTGGATAAGACTACGCATGGTTGTTTCTTGCTGCTCATGTAATGGCGTCATTGTTGAACAGAAAAACATACCCAGTGGTTGATTTACACTCATCTAGGTCATTGCCCCAATCAGTATCGTTGTAACCTCTCAGTTGCAAATCCAAACCTTGATAGCACAACATATAGTCTACAGTTCTCTTGAGATATCTCAGAATCCTCTAGACCAAAGTTTTGAATACCGTTTTGGTCAAGGCCCCGGAATGAAACATTTCGATATCGGTATCGTTTCGTGTACCGTTTTGGAATGATCTATATATGAATAAATTATATATATAAACTATATTACTATATTATAAAATAACTACAATATAAGTCATCAACTCAATAAAAAGGAATATGAAATTTATTAGTACTCAAAATGAAAGCCATGCATGTATAGATCAAAGAAGCTGGAAATTGATACTTGATTAAAAGAGAATACAAGTTTCATTCCCTTTTAAATTTAATAATCAAACAATAATATTATTTAGTTAGCACATACAATTGCCAACTTGCAAAGAGTACAAAGAAAATCAGCAAATGCATAATGGTTTACATATACAGTACAATCATATCTTCATGTATGGTGGAAAGTGAAAACGCATTCAATATTTACAAAACAGCTGCCAGCCTGCCAACCCTTAGTATTTACGAAACAGTCCTTAGTTTTCAATTTAATTACAAAGTTGTTTAGCCAACTGCAGCCCATAAATCCTGTACCAGCCAAAATTTGAAATACCAGTCGAAATTGACTGAAACAAATCGGTACGACCAGTATTTGACCCGGAACGAAGCACAACCTTCTCTCGTGCCAGTTACTGTTCTGGTACGAAAAATACCAGTTGTACCGGTCGGTATGGTACGAAATTAAAAACCTTGCTCTTGACTACTTTCCAGCAGGCCAATTCGGGGTTAAATTAGAATCTACTTATGAAGTCAACTGCATAACATATATTTGACTGAATACACATTATTGCATATATCAGTCCATTAGCATAAGGGACATGAGTCATTTCTTCCATTTCATTTTGAGTCTTAGGACACCTCTTGATACAAGCTCTCGTATTTAGCAATAGAGGTGTCATTGGGTTTACATTCACACATTTGGAATTCTCGAGAACTTTCTTTATGTAAGTCTGTTGAGACAAATACAAAAGTCTCTTTGATCGATCTCTTTAGATTTTAACTCCCAAAATGTATTATGTCTCCCCCACATCCTTCATCTCTAAATTGAAGGATAACTATTCTTTTGTGGCGATTATCAACCTTTGTCATTTCCAGTCAGTAGTATGTTGTCAACATACAATGACAACATAATAAAACTCCTCTTGGACCGTTTGACATAGACATAATGGTCATCCGTGATCATCGTAAACACATTTGAGAGAATGACTCGATTGAATATGCATTACCATTGTCTAGTTGATTACTTTATACCATATATAGATCGTTTGAGTTTGTACACTTTACGCTCTTGACCTTTGACCACAAAGCCCATGAGTTGATCCATATAGATCTCCTCATCTAGTTCTCCATTGAGAAATGTTATCTTAACGTCTATCTGATAGAGTTCTAAATCCATGTACACAACTATGGTTAGAATCAAGCAAATCTCACCACTAGTGAGAAGGTTTCCTCATAGTTTATACCCTCCTGTAAGGTATATCATTTCATCACTAAGCGATTGTTGTACCTTTCTATTGATCCATCATACTTGCACTTGACCTTTAGATCCCATTTGCTCCCAATGGCCTTGCACTCTGATGATAGATCAACCAGATCCCAGACCTAGTTGGTCCTCAAAGGCTTTATTTTATTATTTAGTACTTTCATCCACTCATCCTTAGTAGAAGACGAGAAAGCCTCATGAATTGTCCTAGGCTCATCATCATCTTGCGGAACTACCATGAAAGCTTTCCCTTCAATCTCAAAACGACAACGAGGAACACTTTCACATGTGCTTCTACGCAGCTGACGTTGTTGTGGTTGATTAATAAGTGGTTTGCTACCACTTAAAGGCAAGTCACTTTTACAATTTGTAAGAGCTGGAGAAATTTCCTCCTCATTCTTAACTAGACTTCCTGGAGTGCCTTTCTCTTGACCCACAATTTCATGGAGTTCCAAACTCCTATCAACCTCACTCCTACTTGAGAATTCATCCTCTATGAAATTCACATCTAGTGATTCGATCTCAGTCACTCTTCCATCATATTGTTCACCTATTAGCACATGCCCTTTAGAGTGTTCTGGATATCTTATAAAGATACATTTCTTTCCTCTCAGACCTAATTTTTCATATTTATGAAAAGTATCATGAACAACACCCACTGAACCCATGACTGCAAATTACTCAAATTGAGTTTCTCGCTAGTTCATAGTTCATATGGGGTGGAATGTATTGATTTAGAGGGCACTTAGTTAAGAATGTAAACAAAAGTCAAAAGTTAATCCCCTTAATATGATATTGGTAGGTTTGTTAGTGTCATCATTGACCTAACCATCTCTAGCTGTGTCCGATTTCTCCTTTCTGCCACGCCATTTTGTTGTGATGTACTTGGCATCGTCAACTGTCTCTCAATTCCTTTTTCATCATAGAGCCTTTTAAATTGCTCAGATAAATATTCACATCCGTAGTCAGTACTCAACTTTTAAGCTCTTGTATAACTGATTCTCAGCCATGCCTAATACGTATCACCTAAAGCACTCAATTGCTTCAAACTTATGAGAGATTAAATGACCATAACGTGAAAAATTATCTATAAATGTGATGAAGTAGATAGCTCCGTGTCTTACCCTCGCATTCATTAGGCCACAGATGTCTAAGCGGACTAATTGTGATGGAAATGATGCCCTAGTGGCTTTTCCAAACAGTTTTCACTTAATTTTTCTCATTAGATAATGTTCACATGTAAATAATGTAACCTTAGTGAGATTGTCTATAATGCTTTCTCTAGCTAACCTAGTGATTCTCTCTTTTCTTATATGGTCAAGCCTAGTATGTCATTTATACGAATCAAGTTATCAGATGTAGAAAGAAATCAATAGTCTCATTCATACTGGGATAATCCAAATCCATTATTATAAAACTGTCTGATAAAAAAAACAATTATAAAAGACATTGCCCAAATCTAAAGAAACGCCACTATTTTCAAATACAATCCAAAAACCAAGTTCTAGTAAAGTAACTACAGAAAGTAAGTTTCATCGGATCTTGAGAGCGTATAACACATCATGGAGAAATAAAGTGCGGTTGCCTTGCAAATCCAGCTTGTTGGTATGAAGTCCCAGACTCCCAGCATTCTCGTGCTAGCTCCATTCCCCACTTTGATATCATGACTCCCAGCTAGAATCTGACAATGCTCAACAAATTTGACTCGATCCCGCACTATGTGCTCGGTCACTCCTGAATCAACAGTCCAGAAAGGATAAAAATAAGCAACCATCACATGGTTAGTTAAAAAAATAAAGCGAGAATAGTCAGAGAGTACATTCTTCAGCTTAGTGCAGTTACGAGCGAAGTGGTCTTTTTTTCGCAATTGAAAGCACTCTAAGTTGGACTTGTTCTTCCCACACTTATCTCTCTTACTACGTTGAGAAGATCTTGATCCTTAATACACTTGTCCAGTAGCTACCCATATTTTGGACTTTTTGCACTTGGGCCTAGGTGCCTTGCGCGAACCAGACTCAACGATGTAGGCTGAAAATTTGGGCTTAGTAGCCTCTAGATGCTCAGCCTCAAACTCCAAGTGACACGACACATAATCAAAATCCTTGATGTTCTAATTGTGCGTCAGATTCTAGGTTATTGTCTCCTAAGAATTTGGTAGTGAGTGTATCACCATCTAGATTTGTTGCTCGTCAATCAGGTTGTTTCCTGTTGTCTTGTGTTCGCAGATCATGGATGACATCACCCTAAGATGCTAACTCATCGTGTGGTTCGAGCGCATCTTGTAGGAATTGAACCTCACAGTTAATTCGTGCAACCTTGTGGCTGAAGTTCCCCCAAACTTCACCTTTAATGCTTGCCACATCTTTTGGGCAGTGTCATAGGTTTCGAACTCATACATGAGATCATTGTGTATGCTGCTTAACATGATAATGTGTGCACAACGGTTCTTTTTAGCCCATCCATCACAGGCTTCTTGACTCTCTTGTGTTGGTCCATGTCCCCCTTCTTGGGCTCATTAAAGGAGTGAGTTACGGCTTCTAAGACCTTCTGCTCATCTAAGATATACTGAATCTTGTGATGCCAAATGTTATAGTTCTCTTCATCCAATTTATCCCTTTGTTTAAATTGGCAACTATGCTCTTGGATGTCATTTCATTATAAAATGCAAAAATGAGATATTACACACACACTTAAGAAATCTACTGCGTCCATCCAGGCTAGAAGAAAAAATGAGACAGACATGTCTCAAGATCAAAAATTCACTATAGTTCATAATCATCTCTTATGCCATAATGTTTAATTATTAATTTATAACCTAATTTTTGCGCAAATTTAAAATTATATTGGAGATCAAATCCTCCTTAATTCCAACCATACTCTTATTATCTTAAGTAGTTATCTAACCCTAGTCACATATAAAGATAGATCATATTAAAACTTTTGTAACTTTTTAGGCCAGTCTACAAGGACAACTACTCAAACTATGACATCCTATTGAGCCAGTCTACAAAGATAGTTCTTTTAAGATCATTACAGTCTATTTTTCTTGTCCCATGCTAATATCTAATCATACAAGCCTTACAAACATAGTTGATAAAATAAATATATATTCACATGTTCATTTCACACATACATATAATCATATTTAATCTAAAAATTAAACAAAAGATCACATGAAATATAATAATTTTGAATAACATAAAAAAGCAACATGTTTCAAGACAAATAAATCAAGCAAATAAAAAAAAAAGATTTTTTTAAAGAGAAAATGTACAATAGATACATTTGCAAAAACCCCACCTAAACTAAGAGAAGATTGCAGCCTAGGCGCCCAACTCCTTTTAAGGTGATATTGGGTTCGAAATCCCAGGTGTGCCATTTATTTATTTTTATGCCAATAAATATGAAAAATAGGCCATCAAATATTGGGCCACGAAATCGGCCCAACCCCCATTTTTTAGTGCGTGCTGCACCTCCCAGGTGCACACAACGCTGTCTTGTTCATGCTACACCGTTGTTGGTGTGCACAACACCTTTGTTGGTGAATGCTGCATCCCTTGGTTCTTGTATCAGCAGCAAAGTTTGTACTGGCTCCGCCAACTGAAGCACAAAAATATGGTCATGTCCTATAGAGGAAGGAAAAAAAAATGGCACTCAGACGTGGTTAGAAAAATATAGATTCAATCTATGTTAAAAACATGGCCTTTCAGTAAACTGGAATTAACGATGTAAAATGCTTTAATGCCAATGTAAGAGGTTGCAGTGGAATACCTCAAGCACAACTTTTCGAGTTGCTCCACAAGTTTATCCAGCCTAGCCAAAATTTGAGCAAGCCTCAAGCGTCTCCTCTTGATGATGAAGTGTACTACGTAGAATGAATTAGAGTAACACTTAAAAAAATCACAGCCTAAATGTTTACTCAAGAGAGAATGAAAAACAGAGAGATTTTTCTGTGCATTTCATGAATGGTTTGGGAACCAGCTGTGGAGGGGCTATATATAGCCCTCCCAGTGCACCATTCACAACTAGCTTTAAGGACAGCTTTTAAGCCCCATGAAGTGGCCTTTAGCCACTTCAATTTTGAGGCATAACGCATGGCATTAACGTATCAGCACAACGGGCACTCCATCTCACACTGTTTGTGCAGTGTTCTTGTATAGTTGGACAGAGTTGAAATTTATGGATCAAAACATCTTTTCTGCGCAACTGAATGTTTCATATCAAGATATAAGTATTTAGATAAGAGGACGATAGGAACGTTATTGATGTCAAATCTTGAGAACTGGTTTTTCTGAATGACAAGTATTTTAATACGGACTAAGAGGAAAATATGCAGAGCTTGATAAAGTACTTGAATTAAGAGGATCATGTGAAGAGCTTCACTTTTCTGTGTTAGTAGATCTATCTATTGAGTTGATGATATAAAGCTTGCATATATTATATTATAAATCAACCTCTTGACTGAATGAGAATTTGCCATTTAGATTATGTAAACAAAAGCATGCTTATAACTTATGTGAGTACTCCTTGATGGTGCTTTTTGGAGATTATTTGGTACGATTTAAAAGAAAGCCTTTAAATTGTTTGAAGTTCTAGTGTCTTTAGAATAGAAATGCTTGTATGCTTTCAACTTTGCACAGGCCTGTTATGTGAAATCTGATTCTTGCTGGAACCCCTTTGGATTTAATAGACAAAAATGTCAAACCCAAAGGTTTTCTTTGACATTCTAATTGGAAAGATGAAAGCTGGCTGAGTCGTAATTGGAGCTATTTGCTGATGTTATCCCAAAAATTGCTGAAAATTTCCGTGCCCTTTGCACTTGGGGAGAAGAGAATCGGAAGTTCTGGGAAGCCATTACACTACAAGGGGTCGGCATTTCACCGGATTATTCCAAATTGCATGTGCCAGGGTGGGGATTTTACAAAGGGGAAAATGAAATGGTAGCGGAGGAGAGTCAATTTATGGCCATAAATTTGAGGATGAAAACTTCAAAATGAAACATACAGGGTCAGGGGTTTTATCTATGGCTAATGCAGGACCTAACACCAATGGTTCTCTTTTCAAAAAAAAAAAAAACCAATGGCTCTTAGTTCTTTATCTGCGCCCAGAAGAAAACATGGCTGGATGGGAAGTATGTTGTATTTGGTAAAGTCAAAAGAGAAGTGCTACAGCTTGGGCATAACAATAAACTCATAAGAGAGGTGCTACAGTCAATTTATAGATTAGCATATGCTTGAATCATGATGTTTTACATGCCTGCCTAATAACGTAGGGACTTGCGAGCATTTAACTATCCTAGATCAACCTCAAAAGCCAGGTTTGTTGGGAGGCTTTAAACGAGAAAAGCAGATTGCATGCCATGACTGCAGGTGCTCGCGGCCCCTTTTTTCTGATTTCATTGGCACAATGGATAAGTAATTAACCTTCTACATTATTTAATGACAAAATATAATTTGCAAAACATTTAATTCTTACATTTTTCTTGCAAATAATCAAAAGGTGAGAGGATCATTAGGCTGGTGCGTACATAGATCCATTTTAAAAAGCCTTAGAAACATTTATATGTCAATTACTTAAAAATCAAAGATGAAAAGTAAATAGCATTTCCTCATAACCAAATCCACGCAGAAAAATATAAACAATTGAAAAAACCAAACTCACAAAAACAGCTGACTTTATTTAACACACGATACAAGCATTCATAGTCACGAAGTCAAACCAAACCAAACCAAACAACTGCACGTTGGAAGCAAAACGCTAATAAGCAAAAACGCAACAACAGGAGGAGCATAACATTGGGCAGATGAAAGGGGCTCAGAAAAGCCAGTCCCATTTTAATGACTCCAAATCAGTAAAACTAACCAAACCATCTTTTATTTATATAGGGATATAGCAGTAGCAGCAGTATAAGCAAAGAGGGAACCTTCAGAATCACTCCTCTTCTGATTCGGACTCGGCATTCTGAAGCCACTCGATGAAGGGCTTCAGATTCTTCCAAATTTGGGAGGTTTTATTGCCACCACCCAATCCCTGCTGGTACCACTCTAGAATAGAGGACTCCTCCAGCACTTCATGGTCATAAAGCTCTTTCAGAACCAAGCCCAACTCCTTAACAGCCTTGGTGCTTGCCTTCCCAGAGAAAGACTCTATAGCGCGCAACAGAACCATCTGAGATCCCTCCTCTTGAGTGGCTGCTGCCAGATAGTTCTTCTTTTTGGCCACCTCTTTTGCAAACCCCTTGTCGAAGCCCATAAAGAGAGCTTCAAATAGAGCATCCATGATTTCTTGGTAAGTCCCGGAAAGAGAACCCAAAAAGGATTTCAGCTGACTAGGGGAAGAACCCTTGTTCAGGTGTTCCCTTATCTCATCAACAAGGTTCCCATGGGCACTAGTATGACCGTTGCTGAGTCCATTAACCTGATTTTTCTCTTCCCGTCCTGGAGACTTCTTTGCAGACTTTTGCTTCTCTTCATTGGTAGAAAGCATGACCATATCAGCAGTAACGGCACTCAATTGCTCTTGGATGCGCTGCCGAGCTGCCTCCAATGAAGTGTCCGTCTGCCATTGGACATCTTCATCATCATCATCGGCTGGTGGTTCATTTTCATCAGCATGACTGCGAGCTGGGGAGTGATCCTCATCAGAGCTGTTGCTTCTTTTCTTCGTCAAAGTTTTGGAAGCAACATCCTTTGCACTTGTAGAGCTGCCTTTCTTCTTCACTGCCTCCTTTTTTAGCTTCTTCTGCTCCTCATCAGCAGCCTCTCCTTCCTTAAGCCGCTCCTTCTCAGCCCTTCTCATTGCCTTCTTGTCTTTTGATGACTTCTTCTGTTCAGGTGGGTTCTTGAGAATAAAAGTGGTAAGCTTGTCCCTCATATCAACATCTGAAAGAAATCCACATGCAGCACATTTAAGGGTGATCATCTGTGTTTTAGTGATCACTATCTCAGTTTCTGGGTTCCCACAGCCATAGCACTGAACATATTTCTTAATGAAGTTTTCAAGAAGCGCAGCAAGCTTTGCAGTGTCATGAGCACCATTGACGAGGGAAGTTCCAGTCTTCTCATCAAATTTGGATTGTGCACCAAGCTCACATCCAAAGTACTTTGTAGTGTAAGAAGCAGGTCTAGCCAGGGCCTTTGCTATCTCAACCATGTTAACCACATTAGTCTTGATGCCATTTCCTCTACCTTCAATCTTAGTTACCATTTTCGGCATCTTATACCTGTAGAAGGCATCATCGCGGTTTGAAGCACCAATGTTTTGTAATGCCATCTTGTTAATAGCGGTGTCAGACTGCTGGACTACGGTTCTTAGAAGATGTACAAGTCAGAACTCTCTTCTAGCGATCAGAGATACTCCTTGTACTGGTAAAATTTCTTGTGATTGGAAACGGACAAATAAACTGGCAACCCAGACAGTGAGCCCTGTAGCCTTCCACTAAGCCAAGATGCATGCATCCAACTTTAGCAGCACTATGTCTGTTCTTTTTTCTAGACTTAGGACAGTATCCCCCAAGCAAACCAATTGATGACAAGAAGAGAGTAGCCCGTTCAGACATAAAAGAAGCTTCAAACTTAACGCCCTCCACTTTGACGAGCTGCAGAGCAGACAAAACTGCCAACTTCCTGAAACAAATAACAGAGTTTAGAATGATTAGGCGATTCTGATTAAGGTTACAAACATAAAAACTTCTAAACCAGCCTAGACAAGGATTTCAGCCAGCACTTGCCTCTTTTTTTTTTTTGGCTCGCTAGAAAATTTAAGTCATTAAGTAAAAAACTATTAGTTAAATTCTAATTTATATGTAGTTTAAGAACTAAAACTCTGAACAGACAATTCATTAGCGAAGTCCAGATAGACGTTATTTGGGACTTTATATTATTAAAGGAACACCAGTTCATTGAAAGCAGAAATAGAAACCATGTAACCTAATCCTAAACCTCAAATCTGAAAGTAAACGTCCTGTGCTAATGTCTATAGGTTTAAGGCCCAAAGTACCGATGGAGGCAAAGGGTTGTATAATGAACTAAGCACTAAAATCGATAACCAGCTTCGAATTACAAGTCAAACCCTTGACTTGTAGAATAAAGATTCAATTTCATTAGCATAAAAATAAAAATACAAAAATACAAAATAAAAATCACTAAACGTAAGAGTAAAAGCAAGGAATCCGAAAATATCAGACATCGCGTCATAATAAAGTAAAAATAAATAATCTGAAGTATAAATAACAAAGAACTAATACTTGTAAAAAAGGAAAAAGAAAAAGAAATGAATCGGTGGGTGTAATTCATATTTAAATTGATCAAACCTATGCAACATAAATTTCATAGATCGGAGAAAGAACTTTATTTTTTTTCTTAAAGAACAATTACTAAACTGAATCCGAGAGTTGTCAATAACGGGGAATTTGTTTGATGGATAATAAATTTTATTATCAATTAGTATAAACTTTAGATCCAAGTCAAGCAGAAAACAATCGTCAACTATCCAAGATTTAGATCAGAACACTGACGACCAAAAAATAGAAGGAAAAAAAAAAAGAGCCAGACAGATCTAGACGAATCCACTATAGAAACAAGCTTTTTATTGAAAAAAGAGACATTTGATCTCCGATCAAACAAATACCATCGAGATCAACCACAATAAAAATAAAACCACCAGCTATTAGCGATAAAAATCAACAACGATGCAACGCAAACTCAAAGAAGAAAACAAAACGTAAAGAAATTTTCCAGAAAATAATACAGAAGACGATGAGAAAGATGGGAGTTGTTACCTCCAAATGTGATGAGAGAGAGAGAGAGTCAGAGAGGCGAGGAAGGAAACGAAGATGTCTCGAGGCTTCGCTAAGAGCTGGGTGGTAATATTTGACAAAAGGAGAGGAGCACGGTATTTATATAGGATGCCTCAGGGCTCGGTGAGGAACAGAAAACCCTACACGTCATCGCTTAGGGCAAACTCAGCTCCTTGAAAATTTTAATATTTTATCATAAAACTGACCTGTCGTGGGATATATCACATCGCCTATCGTCAATCTCATCGTGATTTTACTGTTTTGTCCTTGTCTAGAAATTACTTTTTCTATAAATATGTATTATTTATTTTTTTATATTTTTTTTTCATGTTTGAGAATTTAAATTCATTTCTTGACGTTGGAGAGATAAGGGTACGAAACCGACAGGGAAAAGGTATAAAAACATTAAAAAGAGGTAATCCATCGAAGGTCACAGTCGTACCACGTCGTGTTTTTGGGTAAAATTACAACTTTATCCCCAAATCAAAATCAAAAGATTTTTTAAATCTAAACTATTTTATAACTCAGCGATTAATAAATCACGCAATTCTATTAAAAATAAATTTTAATATTATAAAGAGTAATATTATAAATAAGCTCTAAATATATAAATTTCATACAATTTTTTTTTTAAAATTGAATTTTACTAATAAATAATAGTTTTATTTACATTTTTTTTAATGTGAGATCTATTTTTTTACAAACGCTTGCAACGATTTATCTATTTAAAACTTGTACAAATTATTTCTTTCTTTTAGAATGAACATGTACAATCTATAGTTTGTTTTAATTCGAAATTATTTATGTAAAATAATGTTATTTTATAAAAATATATTTTATTTAAAATAGAGTTGCGTAAAGAATAATTATATTTATATCATTTTCTCGTAACCACATATTAATTCTTATAAAAAATAAATTATTGATTATGGCGGAATTTGAACATCTTTATTAATTCTCCTATGTTCTTTTTCTTTTTATTTTAATTTAGAAATGTTTGATTTAAAAAATGTATATATTATAAAAGTTATTTCATTTAATGGCAAATCGTGTTAATTTATAAAAATTTTAATTAATTTTATAGGCCAAGGATTCACATTTCAATTTCTAGTTTTGTCTTTGATCATGACTATTTCTGTTGTTTTTTTGTTATGATTCATATCATGCAAGTTGGAGGATTAGAAACCTCAAGAATGGAGATAAACTCTACGTTCACTGGACAATGAGTATTTTCAGACGCAATTCTCCGACAAGACCTGGCGTGTCGAAGCAACTTGCATGTGCCATGTGTCATCGATGTAATTGAATTGCTTTTGCATAAAATAAGCTATCTGATCACTCGGAAAAAATAAAATGGCTATATAAGCTCGAGCACCTGCCACGATAATTATGAAACATGTTCAACTACCAATCATATAATTTATTTTAATATATATATATATGAAAAATAAGAAACAATAAATAGTGTGGTTGTTAATATAATTGATTGGAAAAAAAAAGAAAAAAAAAAGGAAAAGGAAAATCTACAATTTTTCGTGCATTTTGTTGGTCCTATTTGGTTATGTTATTCAGATAAGATGAGATGATATAATATATTTTAAATAATAGTAAAATTTTTTATTTAAGATGAGATAAGATGATTCGTAAACAAATGTATGTTTTGATAGTAAAATGAGAGAAGATAGTTTTGACATTTTAGAATTTAATAAAAGGCTAAGTGCCACCAATAATTGAAAACCATTGAATAATTATTAGGTAATAATTATGAATATATTAATAAAAAATAATATTTATTAGTAATTAAAAAAATCTACCATAAATAAATTTAAATCTGAAAATATATTTTGAGGTTGTTGACCAAAATTACTCTATAATCCAAAAGGTTTTGAAGATGCTTTTCTTGACAAAAGGCAGAAAGTACAAAGTTTTCTTCTCTTGACCTTCTGTTGGTATAAGCTTCAAAATATTCCATTAGTTTTCGTCTTCAATGGGGTTTTTGTGAAAATTATATTTATATGATCATGACGTAAGTGCAATATTGGAATACAAGGAGGAGAAAAAGAAAGAAAGAAAGAAATATCTTCATACAAACTTTCAGATTTAGCAATGATGAAGTTATACTTTATTGTCACGTATGTCATGCTTCAACTCTAATTTTAAGGTGATTTTTTTTAACCTGCATCCAAAATGATCAATTTGCATCACAAACTATTACTATTACCTTTAATGATTGCACCCTCGATTTATACTCGACACTTGAGATTGCTGAAAAATAAGATACACGTTACAAACTGTCAAAAAGTGATAATTTGGAGCGTGAAATCATGTTTGATTGTCTGAAAAGCAACTAAAAAACATTATAGTTTGGAAGGGCAAATGTCCCAAAGTCTAGAACATTTATTCATGTTTTATATTGAATAGCAAATGTACCTTCTCTTTACTAGGAGGCACCCTGAAATACAGAAGGGGTGATTAAGATGAGAATTAATGGAAGTGATAGGTGATGAAAACATCCACATCATGTGATCAACAGAAATAAGCAGAATGGTCTACGGCCATGTAATTCACATGGAAAACGGTCATCCACTGAGTGATGGAACAAGAAGCAATGTGACAATTTCCAAACACAAAACGAAACCAAGCCAAATGACAGGAATACTGCATAATCTTATTGCTGTAAGAAAGCAGGATACTCAACCAGAAGCTGTTTTCCTTTGCTGGAATATAACAGCATAAACTGGGACAGCCACACCAATGCTGAAGGCAGTTAACACAGCAAGGCTCATTGTCAACTTCTGGTGTTTCATCCTGTCCAAGTTATACATGTGTTTGGCATGCAGATAGTAAGGCTCATCATGACCATGTCCTCCCATTCTCTTCACCTCAGTCGAGTGAAACCCCCTCTTTGCTGGTAGGAAAAAAGAGGTCATTATTCTTGTTTAGGGACTTGGGCAAGCAGTCAGAGTTTGATATTTGACAACAAGCCATGAAAACCAAGATATCTTTCCAACAAACAAAAAGAAAATCCAGAGATCTGGAATTTGGGCAAACTTGACACAACAATCCACAATAGATTGCAAGTTAAATGAAGTAAAGTCTATCATATCATACCACAATTAATATTTCTTTTATATTCAATTCTCTAACACCATGGTTTCAAATCCTTTTACTTTTTCTTTTTTATGACGGGGAAAAATTTCAAATCTTTTTAAGAAAACTCCAAATGATAGCTTCACAAAATTCAGAATCGCTGACTAAACTTGCATCAGTCTTGGATCAAAAGTTTTAAAACATCAGGAATAAATAGAAATTTGAAGCATATATTACTGGAAGTGGCTAGTATCTCTTAACTTGTAGACACTTAATAAACTCAAGACTTATCATGAACATCATAGGTGCAATACCGAAATTGTATGATTTTGCAAAAACATTTCAAGAAACCAGCAAGCATGCATCTTTTAGACCTCAGTTTTGCCTCACCATGAAGAATGTGTTTGCACATTAACATTTCTACAAACCATGAAAGCATACGGGATTTCAAGGAAATTTATTTCTGGTTCTGATTAACTAGCATTATTTAAACCCTTGATATATATAAGCCTCATGAAAAATGAAAATGTGAATAACTTATAGTTTTTTACCTTTCAAATATTGCCATCTCAAGTATAATATTATGCATGTACTTACCATAACATAAGAGGCAGGTGCCACAAATTGCATGGGGAAGAGGGGAATACCAGATGCTTTAGAAGGGAAAAAAAAGTGCATCAAACTAACCTGATTTCGACAGAAATGCTTCTGAGGACATCAACAACTTTGCACAGGACCTCATTCCTTTGTTCAAGGACATGGTGGCAGGAAATGAATAAGCTCTTGCTTCTTACTTGCCTGCTCAAACATCAGTTGAGTCATTTAGATTCCTCTTATGCCTTCAATAGATACATCAGAAATAAATTTAACCACCAAGAAAAAATATCATGCTTCTCTCCGTGTGTGTGTGTTTGTGTGCCCATCCACAACAAAAGGAAATGTCAAATCTAGAAGCAGGGGTTATCATGCAAATTGAATACGTGCTCAAGCATCTAATATGGTAATAGACAGCTGCTTTTTTTGTAACAAAAAGCGTAAAAGGCATAGCCCAGATACACAGGAAGTATTAGACAACTTTTGTCAACTCCAATAAGTTCCTCGAAACTAGTAAAAAAATTGAGTGATTCTTATTCATGAGTTAAGAGACTATGCTTTTGTTCCAGTAATGCCAAAGATACTTATAAAAAAAAAAAAAGTAATGCCAAAGATGAGATCTGTGAAAATTTAAATTCAGTGAGGGAATTAAATCCAAACAGGGATAATTGTGAAATTCAATGTAAACTGTGAAATTCCTCAAACAAGAAAGAAATAATTTCTTCACAACAACAACCACAACCGCTCCTCCTCCCATTCTCTAGTTTCACATTTAGAGGAAAAGTTTGCAACTGCTCCAAACTAAAGCTTAGGTAGCCGTGAAACAAGACAGTCTAATCCTCTGTTTGGTTGCTAAGAATATAGATAACAACAAAATTCAAATTGACAAGGAAACTTCATATCAAAATACCAGCTATTTTAGTGGTTTTGCTTTAATAAAAAGAACGAAGCATGAAAGAGATCAAAGTCTCACTCGGAATTAACAAAGAAAACAGAAAATTCTAAATCGAGCAGAAATTACTAAACACAACAAATATAAGAATATATAGGGAAAAGGAAAAATATTAAATAATTCCTGTCTAGATACAATAACCTTAACCGAAGAATATAATATTTGAAATCCGATAGAGCAAACGGCCTGTGCGACCGAAATCCAATATTAGCTAATACTCACAACCAACGAAATCAAAAAATTGACAGCGAAAGTTCGGGAAAAGGAACATATTCACAGGGGAAAACTAAGGGAAGCAGAAGATACTTTACAAGAGAAAGAAATAGAAGAGGAGTAGTGTTACCTTGTGAGGCGATCGAAGATAGAGTTTAGGAAGAAGACTCGGGCTACAGAAGCAAAGTGGAGGACCTAAAAGAATTCTGGCTTAGGGCAAGGTCTGCAGCATTTTGCCAATTGTTTGGCCGTAATTTTCAGTTTTGCCCTTATTCCTCCAAAACTGTTAAATTTATCCAAACAAATTTATAAAATTTTTGAACTATGGGGAGAAGCCACTGTACTGGGTGCAGCCGCTGCATACCCTACGTGGCATAAGTCAAATGATAAAAACATCCTATAATATTTATCTTTTAAATTTAAAATTACTGTAGACTGAGAGAGTTTATGAGAGAGAGATCGACGATGAGAGAGAGAGCGGAGATGAGAGAGAGAGAGTGACGATGAGAGAGCCCGAGATGAGAGAGAGAGCTCGAGCTGAGAGAGAGCAGAGATGAGAGAGAGAGAGTCGAGGAGAGAGAGAGCCCAAGATGAGAGAGAGTCGAGGAGAGAGAGAGCCCGAGATGAGAGAGAGAGTTGTTCTGATGAGAGAGAGTCGAGGAGAGAGAGAGGATGAGAGAGATCTAATGAGAGAGAGTATTGAGATGAGAGAGAGAAACGATGAGAGAGATGATGGGAGGGATGAGAGAGACGAGAGAAGCCGTCTAGTGAAAAAAAATACATGGATCAAAAGCATCCATGTAGTGAGTGCATTGTGTGCACCCACTACAGTGGATGCTATATAGCAGCTCTCAAAATTATATGATTTCATGCGTACTTTAGATGAAAAGGTTTTATAGATTTTTGTGTATATTGAACAATTTTTTTTTTTTTTATTTTATTTTTTATCTTTAGGCCCTTTTGAATTTAGAGATGAGTTGAGATGATTTATAAATAATAGAATAAAATATTATTAGAATAATATTTTTTAATATTATTATTATTTTAAAATTTGAAAAAATTAAATTGTTTATTATATTTTGTGTAAAAATTTAAAAAAATTGTAATGATAAGATAAGTTGAGGTGAGGTGAGTTCCAATCCAAAGAGGGCTATCTCCTTTTGTTATCTCAACGTGACAAATAATATATATGACTCCATCTTTATTCAGATCGAGATAATTAAGTTTGTGTTTGGTTGTTGAGACTACCTCAAGCTGTTTCATTATTATTTACAAACAGTTGATTATTATTTATAAACTATTCATAAATTATTTCATTATTATTTACAGATGATCTGAAATGATCTTAACATTTAAACGTACTTAAATAGACCGGACATTTTAATGATTAAGGATGTTTAAAAAATACTTAAAAAATAAAAAAAAAAATTCAAATACATTACAGAATAATAAAATGGTTGTAGAAGAGTAATAAGCTTATTGTTATCCTATTAAGCACATCAGGTTGCTACTTTTACCACATTCACAGATCACTTGTCAAGTTTTAGGAAGCAAGTTAAATCATATTTTCGAGGAAAGTAGACGATTTAGGTCATATTATTTAAAAATAATATTATTCTTTATTTTTAGGGAGCTGCTATATTGAGAATTCTCACCCAACGTTGTAATTTTTTTAAAAAATTTTTTAAATACTTAAAAAAAAATTATAGAGTCATTAAAAAATACTTCTTTAACCATTAAATAAAAAACAAAACAAAACTAGCCAGTAGTTTTTTTAGTAGCCACTCTAGGTGAAAGGGATATTTTCTTTATTTTCTTTATTTGTGTTGAGCTGGCGTGCTCAAGCTCAACACAAATGGGCGATCTTCAAAAAGCTGGGGTAGGAGTCATTCTTAGAGATGCATTAGGAAATGTGGCAATGACTGCTAGTAAAATTGAAAGTAAATTGAAGATCCAGAGGCTATTGAACTGTTGGCAGTTTTCCATGGTCTTCAATTGTGTTCCACTATGGGTACTTCAAATATACTAGTTGAAAGTTATTGTTTGTTGTTAGTGCAATTTTACAACAAAATAATATGGTGGACACCATCCTTGGAATTCTGTTTGCAAAAGTACAGAGGCTGAAATGTTGTTTTGGTAGCTGCTCTTTAAATCATGTGTATAGGGAGGGGAATATGACAGCTTATACGCTTGTCCGTAATGCTTAGAGGGTTGATAATATTGAGATGTAGTGAAATTGTATTTCAGACTTTCTTCCTCAAGTCATTTGACTTGACAAATGTCTGTAATTGTTGATCTCGACTAAAGATGATTGTTCTTATAAAATATATATATATATATATATATTTAGATAGACTACACATTTTAGCGTTGGGATGGAAATTAAGTAATTTTAAATAAGAGAATTGTTTTAATCATATTTTTTTTAATAAAAATAAACATACAAACTGATGTGAATTGATATTGTATGTTAGATTATAAAATTACTTTTATTATAAATAGATTCAACGTATCACATAAACTTATGTCAGTTTATTAGTTCACTTTATGAAATTTATTAGTAACTGTAATATTTCTTTTTAGATAATTAAAAAATGCAATATATAAATTTCATTAGTTTATAATCTAAAATCTATTAATAAGGATAAAAAAATTATTTATCCCATTTAAATAGGGTTGCAAAAAAAAAAAAAAATGGTAAACTGTTAAACGGACCGGACCGGACCGAACCGGTGGCTTTGGTCCAGTATCGAGTTTGGTTCAGTCTAGTACCGGTTTTATTTTTCTTAAAATCGATCAAAATCGGTCCAGTTCTGGTTTTTCTTTTTCTAAAACCGGACCGGACCAGTTCATATATATATTATAATTTTTTATATTGTATATAATTTTTATATATAATATATAATTATATATAAAATAGTTTTGTATTATATGATAAATTACTAATTCATATAATATTAAAATTTAAAATCTTATATCACTATTGTCTATTGTCTTAATAATTATACTAATATTATATCACTATATATAATAATATACTATAATATATCATTATAGTCTATAATACAATTATAATATCTATTATAATATATTATCACTGTGGTATTATATATTATAATATACTATTATGTCTATTATATAATATATAATATAGTATATTAAAATTGAAAAATCGGATCAAATCAAACCGAAATTGATAAAAATCGATTTAGAAAAATAACTAGTGTGAAATCAATTATTAAAAATATAAAATTGGTATACCGATTCGATTTCAAATTTTATCTAAAATCGGATTAAACCGTACCCGTCACAACTCTACGTTTAAATACGAGACGATCTAGTTGTCATTTATTTATTTAATTTGTATGGTAAATATTGAGTCGTTGCGTGACTGGCGTGGACGCGCGTTGAACTCCCGCGTGAAATACGACAGAAAGTCGAATCAAACAAAGAATAGAAACTGCCCAGCTTTAGACATTTCAACGCCATAAGTTTATAGACGAAGACCGAAACAAAGAATCAAATCTTGTCAACCATTAAAGGGCACTTCTTCCTCGCGCCCTCTCTCTCCCTCTCAAGTCGACCCGGATACGCAGAAACATCATTGCAGAGAATGAGAAACAGGAGCACTGAGAAAATCTCCGCCAAATGGATTCCCATTTTCTGCATCTTTTCGTTCTTTCTTGGCGTTCTCATCACCGGCAGGTTCCTTTCTCTTTCTCTTTCATCTCCGAACATCTCTGTTTTGTTTGTTTGTTTCGTGTTTTTTTTTTCGTTGTTGTTCGATATGGTTGGTTTTTCGAGGCTGATGAGGTTGTTTCATTCGGGTCGTTGTTTCGTAGGACGTGGCTCCCATCCGAATCCAACATTCAGCTCATGTCTCTCCGTCGACGTGAACAAGAGCTGCAGGTTGTCACCGACGAGTTGACCACTAAAACGGTACATTTATAGTTTGCAAATGATTCTTCTTGCTAGTCAGAATTTGCCAATTTTTACTTATGGTTTTTTATTGGTTTTTAATCAGAACTCGGCACCGGATAACGATTTAATGGAGAGAACGCACGAAGCACTTCAGTGAGTTTCTGTTAATTCTTTGTATAATTCATCTCAAGTTTCTAGCCGATTATTTGAGAATAATTTTGACGCTTTTGTGGGTTCTTTTGGAGGCGCGCCCAGATCTCTTGATAAGCAGATATCGGTTCTCAATATGGAGTTATCGGTGACTCGAAGTTCTCGGGAAATTGGGATCTCCGACGGCTCTGCCGCCATCTCTTTGTTGTCCAATGAGAGGAAGAAAGTGTTCATGGTTATTGGAATCAATACCGCTTTCAGTAGTAGAAAGCGGCGTGATTCAGTCAGAGAAACTTGGATGCCTCAAGGTAGGTAAATTAAAATAGTTATAGTTTGAACTTGTCTGGTTGTGTCATTTTGTGTCTTGGTCTGCTGTTGCGGGTTTGTTTGTTGAGAATTTTGTTTCTGTTTTGATTAGGTGAAAAGCTTGTCCAGTTGGAGCGCGAGAAGGGAATTGTGATCCGGTTCATGATTGGCCACAGGTAAAATTAACTTCTGCAGGTTCTTTTGTAACCATTAGCTTTATTATATATGCTAAATAGATATCCCAACATATGCCTTGGATGTTGGGTTCATCATATAATTTTGTTATATGTAGGATCTGTATGGTTTTGAAATAGCTGCAAGCGGGCGTTTTAAGCAAGTGACTCTCATAGCATACTTGCATGCTCAGAAAATTGATAATATTGATTTCTTACTCAATTGAAAAGTTTCAGATTTATTTTCTTCATATTTATAATCCATGTGAAATTAAAAACTTAACCAAACGGCGGAAAAATGATTGAAAATGTTTTTATGAGGTAATATGACCTATTTTCGATCAATGGAACTAGACCAGTTGCAGTTCTGGAACTTGCTGATGAAAACAAGTGATGGACAACAATAATGGTGCAGTTTTTTTGTTTGCTTCATAATTACATATTTCAGGAACAAATTTGAGTCAAAACTCCATGCAAGCCCGCTCTGCATCACATGCTTCACCGATTGTAGTTTTAGAATGTAAAATCTAGGTTCAGATGTTGAAAGAGAAAGTTAAGAAGAGTGGTAAAAACTTATTTATAAAATCTCTGCTCCGTGTGCAATGATCTGGCGGTGATAGTGGAATTGTGTAAAATGGGCTAATGGTATTCAATGTTCTTACTGTGACAAATTTCTGTATATGTTAAAATTACCAATTGTTTCAAAAGTTTAAACCGAGAAATAGATGAATTTAATCATTTATTTATCTTTTAACACTCCTCACCTGTGGTGTTTTATTAATATTTCAATCCTTCCTCTCACAAGTGGGCTAGACTCCCCCTTCATAAGTGAGGTTAATACATCAAGTATTTTTAATTGAAACGAGGGGTAATGAATAGAGTTAAGACTCAAACTTATCATCATTAACCTTATATCATGTTGAAATCAATAATTGTCCCAAAGCTAAAGTGGTGGGACAAGTTGAATTTTATCATCAATATTTCAACGCTCTTCCCTCACTTGTTTCTTTAATTAACAAGGGGTTCATCTGAGCATTCAAAACTATTATGCAGGCTTTAACTAGAGCAAAATCCATCCTGCTGGATATGAATGTTGCATCATTACTGAAAACAAATTGCAGTTTTTGCCTATTTTGTTGCATGCATAAGATACATTACACATGGTATGTTGAGATTGGAAGATTAATTAATATAAATTAGTTGCTTTGAATGGAACTGAGCTGACTTATCCCTGCATGATGGGGTTCAGTGCAACATCCAACAGCATCTTAGATCGAGCTATTGACTCAGAAGATGCTCAGCATCACGACTTTCTCAGGCTGGTAAGAAAATGCACATAAAGTAGGTATTAATAAATTTTTACTTATAAAAAAAAGAAAAGAAAATGCACATTGAGTTGTATGTCTATTCAACATTTAAGACACCTTGCCAGGGAAATGGTATCAAACTTTCAATATGTGCCATTATTTTTGTAGGAGCACGTTGAAGGGTACCATGAGTTGTCGGCAAAAACAAAAATCTTCTTTGCCACTGCTGTTGCAAAATGGGACGCTAACTTCTATGTCAAGGTGGATGATGATGTCCATGTCAATTTGGGTATGCACAGCCTCAGCATCTTTATTGTTGATGCTTTATCATTATTACACAAAGGAGATTTTATTTTTTTATTTTTATTTTTTTAATTTTTTTTATCTCCATTTATTTGGTTGATTCTTATATGTTTTGCTTTTGTAGGTATGCTAGCTACAACTCTTGCGCGTCACCGTTCAAAACCCAGAGTCTACATTGGGTGTATGAAATCTGGACCTGTTCTTTCTCGAAGGTAATTATCTTAGAGCTTATATGTTAATTATAATGAAATTGTTACTATTTCATTATATATTAATCGTTGCTTCATATCTGCATTGCTATATTAACATTTTAAGTTCCTTTGTTCCCTAGAGATGTCAAGTATCACGAACCAGAGTACTGGAAATTTGGAGAAGAGGGGAATAAATACTTCCGACATGCAACTGGGCAGATATATGCAATTTCAAAGGATCTAGCCATATACATTTCCATCAACCAGTATGTTTTTCATATGGAAGTTGCCTAATTTGCTATCAGTTAGCTACCCTATTAAGAGCCATGGACTTCATCTTCATAGATGTTCTATTCAGTGTTGGCATTATCTTTGTTCTTCATCTAGGTCAGAAAGATATTCTGAAAAATTCATTAGGACTTCAAAGTTATGTGCATTAGGTGAAATTGACCGAAAACTTCGTGTTAAGAAAACCTTGAGTTGGATCAAATCAAACATAAGGCACTGTTTTTTTTTTTTTTTTTTTTTTCAAAATACTGGTTTATGGTCCATATTTTCTGGGTACCTGTACGACTTTTGGACGTCATAGGCTTTACTTAAAAATTTATGTACTTCTCCTTTTGAAACATAGATGCTGATCTTAGAGGTACTGGTTTTTATTGCAGGCCTATATTGCATAAGTATGCCAATGAAGACGTGTCACTTGGTTCATGGTTTATTGGTCTTGAAGTTGAGCAAATTGATGACCACAGTATGTGCTGTGGGACACCACCAGGTACTGCATGTATCTATTGGTCTTGGCTCAGTTTATCGGTCTTGAACTAGAGAGCATATATAAAATACTTTTTTATATGTGAGAATAACAAAGTCAATAAAAGAAAAATGAAGTAATATACAAGCACTAATATAGTGGTGTCACACATGTTTACTGCTGCTAGACATTACACCACGAGATAATTCAGATTGTTAATACCAAATGCAGCCAGATATGGCTTATTTTGCCCATTTTATGAAAGTTTTCTTTGACTGATACAAATTATAGACATTTTAAATAATCTGTAAAGACCAGAAACTTCTTGATCATCTACATATTCACTGACTTTTGTTCTTTTGATAAGCTAAAAGATCACTAATTTAATTTTGATTTGTGAAGGGAAGAAACCTTTCTCTGTCAGCATAACGTGTTTATGCGACATCTGTGCACTCTATAAGTAAAATTCATTCATGTATGACATTATTTTTGGCTGTGGTTTCTTTCTTTAACTGACATTAATGCTATATTGCTGCAGATTGTGAGTGGAAGGCAACTGCAGGTAATGTTTGTGTTGCTTCATTTGATTGGAGCTGTAGTGGGATCTGCAAGTCAGTGGAGAAGATCAAGTACGTTCATTCAAAGTGTGGCGAAGGGGATGGTGCTGTTTGGAGTGCTTTATTTTAGATCAGCTTGGGGGTGAGTGTCGTCCCAAGGCCGACAAGGATTCTGAGATTTTTTAATGACGTCCAGCAACATTGTTGGCAGCAGTTTAGAGCATTTTAAATAGTTAATAGTGTTCATATATCTACGATATACGAGTCCATGATTACTTCTCAGCCCCGTAAGGGCTGGTGAATTTAGTTATACGGAAGTTGTTCATTCAAGCTTTTGTCATCAAATCTCAAAATTTACTTTTTTTTTTCCTTAAAGTGTGGGGATTTGAAGGCGAAGGTATAAATTAGTACACAATTCAATATTCTATTCTTGTTTGTTCTGTTTGGACTTAGGATTTAAATGTAACTTCATGGTTAGGTTTCATATCTCCACCATGCTCATGTGTAGCCTCACATTGTAACCTTGATTTAAATGCAAAACGAAAACTGAATGTTACATTCATTTTATGCAATGGAAAATCGAACTTCCATGATTTGTTATGAAAATCCCCATCAACTTCTTTTGGGTTGAAGTTGGATGAGATTCCTAGTTTCTTTTCTTCACTATTTGTGTTCAAGAACATGCATGTATTTTAAGGTGGTCAGCAATTACATGTATTTTAGAGGTCTATGCCTTTTTACCACAGAGGAGTGTTCGGCTGTTTGCTCTTTCAGTGGTTTAATACGGATTTATTCTAGAATTGGACCCTCCAACCCATCTTTCTTTGTATGTATTAGTGCCAAGTATACATTATATAAGACTGAAGTAACAACACAATGCTTTGCTTGATAAATGAACTCTGGTCCAAGTAACATGGCTCTGAACACAGCGCAGCTATTGCTGTATTGAATTCTCCTATCAAATGGGCACCTGGTCGGATGATTGAGATTATTTATAAACTTCAATCTCTAACACCTTTTAAAACCCGGAGAGAAACAGACACAATATATGAATCTCATTGTATTGAGTGTAATATATTATCAATATTAATCTTAGAGTAGTGCTACATATACTTTCAGTTTTACTTATAAGATTCATTTTGTTAGTATTCTTTTGAAATTGAAATTTTAAATTTTAAATTTCATGATTTTCTGCACATTAATAACTGACATGTGGAGAAATAAATTTTTTGTAAAAAACTTAAATATATTTATCATTTTCCTTAATCTTAACGTTAAAAGTCAAGGTTTTTTTAGATAAGATGGCATAAGGTTTGGTCTTCAAATGAGAGAACCAGGTTCGAACCTCTCACCTTCCGTATATATATATATAAAAATAAAAATCTTAACAGTAAATACCATGAGGTTGATACAATTACAATTTACATGATATGTCTATCTACGATTATTCAAGATGTTTAAGGCAGGAAATTGTAAGAAATCCCGATCCTTCGCCAGATGGTTGCGATCTTTATGCCAGAATTTGAGCAAGTAAGAGTTGAAATATTCGTCTTAATGTACTGCTTTTGTATTTGTATGTCGATGGATATCACCTACGTGGGTTTTTATTGGGCTGGGTCCAATGATCTCTTCCCACAAAGGCCTTGGATTGGGCCTAAGCAATTCCTTACAAAATAAAAATTATTATTATTTTTTAAAAAGAAACCCAAGCCGCGACTTCCTTGTTACGGACTCTGCTTTCTTCGTCTATTCGTCTCGAGCTTTAAGCTGGCTGAGTAATCTGTAATTGTTCTTCAGAAAGCTCAGATCTTGACTCAATCGAACGTTTTCGGGTGGATGGAGAACGCAGATGTGTTCTTGGGTCTCCACGACTTTCTGGACCGCATGAAACAACCCTCTGCTGCTGATTTGGTCAAATCGATCAAAAGGTAACTACATTTTTTCTATGATCGAAGACCTTTCCTAATCGAAGAGTTCAATTTTTTTCCCGGTTTATCTGATGCCTTTATTGATGCGTTCAACCTTAAAATTTCCGTTCAAACGAATCAGAATGACGATTCGTTAAATATTAGAAGTTTGTGATGCTTTCCGTAGGCCTTATGGTCGATTGCTTATAGTTGATTAAGTTCTCGAGATTATTTGGACTATCGTGGAAACTAAGTTTTGGCTGATACGGGATGTATCTTAAGCTATCTTCAAATTAGAAATTGTCATCTTGAGAGCACCGTAGCAAAGCCTTGCCATGGGCTTTCCCTTCAAATATTAATTTGGAGTTCTTGTAAAGCAACTCACGCTTACATTCATCGTATAGACCATGCGAATTGTTGAATCGGTGCACATGGGTCGGTAAAAGTTGATAGTGGAAGGACAATAATGTTCAACTCTGAGCTGTTGATTTGTTCAATAACAAGTTAACTCTAGAGCTTCATTGAGTTCTCTATCCATCGAGTAGGCGTGCGGCTAATGATAATTGAGAGAGGCGTGGAATAATGGAGGAGTGCATAGGAGCTCATGATAGCCTTTCCATAGAAGATTTGCAAGGCTTTTTTCAATTTATTTCTTCGCTTGAAAAGGTTCTTCGTTTCTGCATATTTTTGGATATGGTAATAATAATTTTCCTTCTATGAAATAATTATGTCCAAAGTCTTGAATGTGATGTATTTCATGTGGCAGTTTTATTGTCTCGTTTTCAAACAATGTTCCTGATCCAGAGAAGGACAGTGCTGCAATACAGGAGTTCTTTACCAAGATGGAAGCAGCTTTCAGGGCTCATGCACTTTGGACTGGTTGCTCAGAGGAGGAACTGGACAGTTCTGGTGAAGTGAGTTTCTGGGCAGTTGCACTGTATTTTTATCTTCTTTATGGCATGGTTGTGTTATTATTGTGATGTACAAGCTCTTTCCGGCACGGCTATCATATTGAATGACATTATGTACGGGCAAGTGAGCCAGTGAGGATGTCTTCTCTGACAATAATAAATGTGCATAGGAGGTTGCATAATCATAAAAATATGGAGATTTAAGTCTCTGTCAAAGCCGTCAAGCTAACATTGCATTCCAGGCTCAGCCGTAGCTCAGATGGTGTTGGGGTTAGTGGAGGCTGGGTTAGGCTTCAGGTTCAAGTCTGACTATAAAAAATAAAACAAATTGCATTATCTGAAAGTTCATCATTAGTTTTGAACCAATGAAGTCTTATTAAAAAAGGTTTTGACCCAACAAAGTCCCAATTTTTCTCTCCTCCCCAGGGATTACATGCGAAGGCCACTATATCTAATACTTCACATGCAAGCAATTGGTGAAGCATAGAGAGTGCGGCCTAGGACACTTATACCCTAGGAATCTTACTTTGATGGCTAGACAAGTCCAAAAACTGGTTCAGAACTGACCTCAATTCTTTTTTCTTAACTCCCCCTCATCGTTTGATTGATAATTATGCTAAACAAGCTCATCTGTAGTACTTGGAAAATATCATCATTGAGATCCTGAGAAAAAAGGGAGAGTAGCGACATTGAGATGTATTTTGATATCAACCAAAGTGATGTCATTTTGGTCAAGATTTATTTATTTGGTGAATTCTGCCGCAAACAAAACAATAGGTTTTGGCCAAACAACTAATATTCTCCCTTTTTTTTCAGTGCAAATATTTGCAAGACCATTCATGCAGTATTCACTCTTGTTTATGTTGTCAAAGTAGCAAACGGCTGGTTATTTCTTTAATTATTCTTTTGGGTAATTTTGTTGTTTTCATTTCCATTTTGGTTTCTTTGTTTTGTTTGGTTTTGTTTTTTTCCCTCTCATTGCAAGATGTGATGTTTATTTATCATACTTCTATCTACACTGGTTTCTTTACTGCTGTGCTTTCTTTAAATTACAGGGACTAGAGAAGTATGTCATGACGAAGTTATTTCCCCGTGTATTTGCTTCGCATCCAAATGACATAAAACTTGATGACCAACTTTCTGAGAAGATCGCTTTGATTCAACAATTCATTCAACCAGAAAACTTGGATATTAAACCAACCTTTCAAAATGAAACATCATGGCTTGTAAGTACAGACTATGTAATCTCTCTCTCTCTAAGGGATGTAATGCATTGACATTAATTGGATGTTTAATTTCGCTGGTTTTAAGAGTTCTAAGAGATATTAACTGGTAAAAAAAAGAGTTCTAGAGATATTAAATATTAAAAAGTTCAAACATGACTAAGAACTTTATTAAACCTTTTTTTATAGGTAATCAAGAAATTTTAGTCATAAGAAAAGGAAGCATAGCCCAAGTATTCATGATGTATACATGAGAAGTACCTAACTAGGGATTACAACCAAAAGTAGAAATTCATGGACATTAAGGGCTCGTTTGTTTTCAGAGATGAGATGAGATGAGATGAGATTAAAGTTAAAAAGTTAAATAAAATATTGTTAGAATATATTTTTTAATATTATTTTTGTTTTGGGATTTGAAAAAGTTGAATTGTTTATTTTATTTTATGTGGAGATTTGAAAAAGTTGTAATGATGAAATGAGATGAAATAAGATGAGATGAGATGTTTCTTGAAAACAAACGAGGCCTAAGTCCTTTAAAATCCCACGCCCATAAGAACAAGGTTTTAAAGAAGAAAACTTTATGCTCATCCAGTGTCCTCTCGCAATCCTCAAAGCTCCTATCATTTTTCTCCCGCCAAATGCACCGACACATACTTATAGGGGCCATCTTCCATATGCTGCCACTTGTTGATTGCCTTGGAGTCCTCTCCAGCTTGCTAGAAAATCCTCCAGCCTACAAGGCATGACCCATGATGAAGCAGTTGATCTATAGATTTCCCATCCTTCTTACACATGCAACACCAGTCCAACACCATTAAATGATGTTTCCTCAGATTGTCTGTAGTTAGGGAACCTGTCCAAACGAAGAAAGCTGCTTTTGGAGGAACTTTCGTCTTCCATAGATTCCTCAATGGAAAAGTGGTCATGCCCTGGTTAGTTAGACCTTAAAATGATATAGATAACAAATCTGACTATCCAAAAGTAAGGAAAATCATAATGCCATAAAATAAGCCTAAATGAAAATCCCAATAGCTTCTATGATCCTATTAAATTCTTCAGTGGGTCAATGTCTCCCCTTAAGACTTTGGCCTGCATTTTTTTCCTCATTGTTACCTAGGAAGAAGTTTCAAAACATAAGAACAAAAATGATTTGAATAATTAGTAAATAGCACATCATATTGTAAAATTTGATCAATATTTGAAAACATTGTCAAAACACATTCCCTAGGATTTTCGGCAATAAATAGTTTTCTTGTGGCTCCAAATCTGTTATATTATGCGACAAAATCTTTTTTTTTTTTTTTTTTTGGGGGGGGGGGGGGGGGGGGGGGTGTGGTGCAGGGTGCAGGGTGAGCTACTCTTCAGTTCAGTCCGGTCTTCTATTTATCCTCAACCAGATCTGTTTTCTTTCCTACCATCTGGTTTTTTAATTTAAAAGGGCTCCTGACTTTGGTAAACTTCTCCTAGGCACCCATAATTCTTTTAAACTAACATTTCTTATATTCTTCTAACACAAGACAACTATAATAATTTAATAAAGTAGCGTACAAAATAGAAGATATTTTATGCATCCCTATCAGGAAATAATTTAAAAAAATTACTATAAATAGCATCCAAAATTTGAGGGGTGACAAATGATCCTTCAGGAAAGTTTCATAATTTAAGTTCTCTATCAATATTTGGAGTCATGTTGACTCCACAATCCACATACCGAATGTCACACATTGCCCATTAAACAAAATCGCTTACTTTGTATCGATCCTTTAATTTCTGGGGCTGTTAGCTGTGGATGAAAGCTAGGTCCCAATAAATGTCTCAAGTCTTGCATTGGCTGAATTTTATCAGTAAGGCAAGTTGATCATGCATTGAATTGGAATCTGTTGAAATCCATTGCCTGAATAGCCAATTCTTCATTTCAGATAAACTATCTTTTTCTTTATAGAGGTGAAATCTTATGTATTTTACTTTTCTCCCAAGAATTCTGCATACAATGTCTCCGACACTGTTAAACCACCACTTTGAAATTGTGAGACAATAACTTTTAAATGATCTCACAAGAAGTGCATGATGGAAAAACCTTGAAATGTTGGATGTAACAACCTTGAAAGGCTAACAAAACTGTTTCTATTCCTGTTAGCCTCCACACTCAATTGCATCTTGTGAAACTGGTTTTTGTGTGTGTGTGTATGTAGTATGTATGTTTTTTATAAAAAAAGTATTTTAATTCTTTTCATTTGAAGTCTTACCTGCATCTCTAATTCTGTTTTGGCAGCTAGCACAGAAAGAATTGCATAAGATCAATATGTACAAGGCACCAAGAGACAAGCTTGTTTGTATCCTTAATTGTTGCAAGGTTATCAGCAACTTATTGCTTAATGCTTCTATAGCTTCGAATGAAAACCCTCCTGGAGCTGACGAATTTCTTCCTGTCCTGATTTATGTTACTATAAAGGTGAGATACAAGATATAGATATAGCATGATTACATATTTAATTGTCGAAATGTTTCTGTTATTTCTTTTTTAAAGAACTATGATGGTTCATATAGCTATTATGGTGTTCATGACGAAATTTGTATCCTTGTTTTGGTTATTTATTTACTTTTTTATAAGAAAAAAAGTCGTTTAATCATTGACCATGAATAGAACTAAAGGAGGAACAGGTTGTTTAATCCTATTATATTATGGTGATAAGATCACATTAAAGGACATGCAGTATGCCTTGGGATATCATGAATGGTAGCATCCCTTTCACCTGTTCTTTTCCAGGGGAGATCAGGAAGGGAGAGAGTGCAGATATTGTAATGATGCAAAGCTTGATTACTACCAATAATGCTTTGCAAATGATGGCCTCCATACTTCATATCTCTCTTGGTTAACGTCCCTTAAAATGTGACATTCTTAATTTTATATTTGATTGCATGAACGATGTCCTGCAGGCAAACCCTCCGAAACTGCACTCAAACCTGTCATATATACAAAGGTACCGGCATCAATCTCGATTAGTTGCGGAACCAGCATATTTTTTCACGAACATGCTGTCGGCTGAGTCTTTCATCTCCAATATTGACGCAAAGGCACTTTCAATGGAAGAAACTGAGTTTGAAAAGAACATGGAATATGCTCGAGCACTTCTTTCTGGGCTTTCAGCTGATTTGGATGGTCAGTCTGATCAAAGTGATAAGGGTGGTCAGTCTAGAGCAGAACCTGTGGAACCTAAGCATCAATATTTGAATGTTTCTAACGAAAGGGACTCTATAGCACGATCCAAGTCGTCCGAAACAAAATCCAAAAGTAATATGGTCCCGGATGCGAAAGATACGTCATTGATGAAGAAAATCCCCTCCCTCTCAGATTTGGAGAACAAGGGAGCAACTATGCTTTTGAAGGAGGATATGGTGAGCCAAGTCTTTCGGGATTATCCTTACTTGTTGCTCATTGTGGTGACCTAACAGTCAACGACGTAGAAGAGCTGCTAAATAATTACAAACAACTTGTCCTCAAGTACGTTTGCCTTTCCAAGGGGTTGGGTGTTGCTTCTGTTCCTTTGTCCAATTCACAAACTCACAAACTGCAGGAAGAAGTTACTTTTAAAGAAGCTGGAGATCCTGAAGAATCAAATGACGAGTCAAAAGAGCGTACTAACCAAGATGATGGTACGAATAAAGTCTCACCATTACAAGATGATATTCTTAAATCCAAGTTGCCGCAGGATGAAACAGTGGCAACTATTGGTGGGGGAAATGATGAGACTTCTCAATGATGTTTCTCTTTAGACGTGCTTATTTCCTAAGCAAGGTAACTTATTGAATATGCAACCCACTGTACAGAAGTAAGGGGTAAGGCTGGGGACCTCTATTATACCCCCCAAACCAGCCAGAACAGTGTAAAACAGTGAAAAACAAAGCGAAAAAGAAATGCAGAAAAGGGAAATAGGAACCAAAAAAAGTAGCGAGGGTCCTATGATTTATTGTTTTAATAGACTGTCATTATTGTTGACCAATAATAAGCCTGTGAAGGTGGTTTTTGTGGGTGGTCGGTCTACTGAGAGGATTGTCAAATGACACGGAGAGGCTTGAAGGCCGCAGCAAGCAGAAGGGGGACATCAAATTTGACTAAATTGTAGCAGTTGTTGAAGATCTCTAGTGTCATCCTCGGTAGGAGTATGGATTGAGATATTACACCTTCTAAGGCTGTGATTGGTTGTTAGAGTGAGTTCTATTTTAAACCAATCATTGATGAGATTTATTATTTTTTTAATTTTTTATAAAAAATTAAATTCTTTCAACTTAATTCATAAATTTAAACACATATCACAAATTATTTATATTCAAATACATCTCAATAGAATCTAAAAAATATTATTATTCACAAATTAACTTAAATCATCTGAAATTACCTCAATCTTTGAAAGAAATGTGCCAAAGAGCAGAATTACATGGTGGTGACGCCAGAAATCCACGCGTGCCTATGGTGGCTCATAAAGTGAGCCTTAAAAAAGGGATGGTGGTAGAGGACTGCGAGCGGAAGACTCTTCTATGGAGAGAGAGAGAGAGATGTCCAACAATCCCCTTTAAACATGCTTGTTGTAAACGTGTTAAATTTGGAAGGAAAAAAAAAAGTCTGTGATCAAGCCATTTTCTTTCCATTTTTCACGTGATGAATGTAAAAGCTCTCCTAGTCCCAACTTGAAATATACTTGGATCCCTAGAAGGAAAAAAAGGGGGCATTCTAGGAGATCCGGATCCTATACTTGTAGCCACATATTTAAAGCATGCAGTTGATAATTGATGAAAAGTGCCGGGACAACAAACATGTTATATCTTGCAGGATCATTGGGTATCTCAATCTTCATATAAAAAAAAAAAAAAAAAAAACATGAAAACCTTATATTTGCCTGCTTCGTATTCTTCTTCCTTTTAAAATGTTGTCGCGGGCTTTATAGGTTTGAATAATGTTAGTACCATAGAGATTTGACACTTTCATCTAGGCCCTTGGGAATGGGAAGAAGACAGCAAAGCTGGGGCTATTTATCCTATGTTGTGTTTTATGGATGGATGTGGCTCATCTTTTACCTTGACTACTTGTCGCTGAGCCAGACCAACCGACGGCAGATCTCCCTCCGTATCTCCTGCTTTACAACTTACAACCACTTCATCTTTAGGACAACGTTATCATACACTTTCAACTTTTTTAATTATTATTTTTTTGGGCCCAAGAACCTTTAATAATGTAAAGAGTGGATGATCTAGTAGATATGGGTCAAAACACAGCCATGTTCTTGCCTACACAGAAATTTCTATTTTGTTCTTTCTTTCTGCATCTGCAATGCCATGCATTATATATATATATATATATATATATATATATATATATATATATTTCTTTCTATTATACACATGGCCTGTTTGTAGGTTCTGTCACAACCTTTCATGGAGGGAGTAACCCTTTCACCAGTTGCATTAAGAAAACTTTATCCCCATCCATTACTATAGACACAAATTATAAAGATTGTGTATTACATTGCTAGAAAAATAATCGTCCGTTATCAAATAATATAAAGAGTTTTTTCGTAAGATCTTATCCAAAACAAACGGAAGACATCACATAAGTGTTTCGAAGACTCTACAATCAAGTCAATTACGTTATGCTTAATTTCTATTATTTCACAATCACATTCTCTTTTTGACTATGAAATGAAAAGCCTTTTTTCCTTATCATACAAATCCAGTTTTTGTTTTACTTGGGGAAAAAAAAAAAAAACCCTATTTTCAAGGATGTCTTTATCATTTGAATCTGTCACAAACTACTATGGAGATAACAATATGTTGACTTAGTGTGAAAATGATAAGATACCACAATAATAGTAGTGATATTTGGCAAACATTATCAAGAAGAACAATAAAGGAAAGGTTACTTTTCTTGCAAGCTGGTTTGGATATATCTTCAATGTTGTTGATATGTACGATTGATCAGTAAAAAATTAAAATTTTTACAAATTAAAACAATTGCAAGCAATAAAATGAGAATATAACTTAATTAAAGCTGATTAAAAGTTTAAAAATTCGATCCTGAAAGTTAAGAGTCGAAGTTAGAATTGATTAATTGGAGATGGAATCAGAGCAAAAGATCAATATGTCGGAGTCAAAATTGGAGTTGAAGGATACCCATACCAACCACAACTTGATCGATGCTCAGCCCTAAACCTGATGGAGTCTAGTTTTGATAAATGAATTTGATGTTGAAGTTGGAAGGTGAGCGAATGGTCATGTTATAAATGGTCCTGTGCTGAACATCTCTTCGCCACACACCCTATGACCCATGACCTAGTCTTTGTAGCCAAGAGACTTTTTTAGGCATTCTATGCTAGAGAGGGAGAGAGATTTGAGGAAATTTTAATTAAAGGACAAAATTGCACCTTTCACGTGCATCACACGTGCTTGACATGCATGGCTTGTCGGCCGAGATGTATACATCAGGCCAGATCATATTCAATTTTCCTTTTGATATTCACGTGTCCACATGTGACCGTTTCCGACGGGGATTTTACCATTATTAATCACATCTTCCATTTCTTTTTTGTTATCATCAGATCCACATCAACGGTGGACACTGATGTGTAGATTAGTTGGGTCCACAATTTGTATTGATATCAGTCATCTGGATTCGGATTCCCCTATCGGACGGTTGCTATGGGAACTCCGTCTTAGCGTGGGACACAACGATTTGGCTGGCAGGCACCGTCCGTTGACGGCAGGCGTTGAAGATTGCTCCGCTCCATTTTTTTTAAAAGAACCTTTTTTACGGGTGTGACTTGCAAAGATATGGTTTTTTCTTCCCGAGAAAATGTCAGCTAAAAAATATATAAAATTTTTAAAAAAAATAGGTAAGGCTACTATTTCGATTTAGGATAAGTTAAATTTATAATTACAAAGAAAATTAGAGGTAGGTAGCAGGGCCCACCCTGCTACTATTTTTATATTTTATTTTATAAATTATATATATATATATATTACAATTTATTAGACTTGTTCACAAATATATATTGGTAAATTTAAAAATTACATAGTTTAAAAACTAATACACTATAATTTATACAATATACACTAGCAAATTTAAAATTACATAATTTTTAAATTATAGTCATATTTAAAATTTAAATTTATAATTTAGATCTAAAATGTATTTTTTAATTAATTGTACTTATAAATTTTTTAAATAAAATAAATTAGTATTTTTTTTAAAGTCGGGGGCGGGGGACGGGATGAAACACCACCCGGCCCATGCAGGGGGGTGCCCCAGCCCATAGGGGGCGGGTAGTACCCTAAAAAAATGATAGTATCTCTGTGGTTTTGCCTCCTAATTTTATCGCTTATTTTTTATTTATTTTTAATAGTTAAGAGTAACTATTATGGATTAGAAAATTAGTGTATTTTTTAAAATATATATAATTAGTTCTAAGAACACGTCTAAAGATATACAATAAGTAGCATAATAGAAGATCCAATATATAATTATGTGTCATTTAAATTTTATAAAGCTATTGATCGATATGTGAGTTTAATATAAAGAGATGGATATATGAAATGAATTCTATAGTATTTACCCCGCGTAAATTACTAAAATATATTTAAAAATATTATAGAATCCACGTTTATTTACCTATCGATCTATCTCGTGCTCGAGATCTTAAAGCGAAAGAAATATTTTTTTTTTCTCATTTTAATTTTTGTGCAATCCTTTTTATTGGGTTTGGATAACTTCATTCCACATAGGAAAAGAGGGAGAATGATGAGGCAAATGAGCTCAGTAGTACGAAGATGAAAATGACAAACTTGCTGTCACTGTGACAGTTTCCTTCCAATCTTTACCATTATTTTAAATTATTGCAAATATAATAATGAGTCCGTGGATGGATTGCTTCTTGGCAAACGTGATTCCACCTAATAATATGTGTTCCCATTTCTTGCACCCTCTTGACTGTTTTTTTATTTTATTTTACTTTTATGGTCAAGACTTTTGTTTTAGGTGTATATAGCATGTACTCGAATGTAATACATAACTATTTTAGTAAAAAAAAAAATTAATGAAAATATACTTATAATTAACATAATTTTATATAATAATCTATTTTACAATAAAATAATTTTACAATCTAACGTATCATATCAAGTTGTATCAGTTGTAAATTTATTTTTATGAAATTTTTTTTTACGAAAATATTTCTAATAAGATATATATATATATATATATATTTACCATCACCTAAACTCTCTTATCAATGATTATGAGTCACTCCTAGATTTTTTTTTTTTTTGACAATTCATAGCAAGCTTTCCCTATAAAATGTTACAAAATGGTGTAAAAAGAATACAAAGAACATGAATATATGTAGCCTGTAGGTATGGAAGTAATGCGGCATGCCTCTCTTTGTATTGTTTGGAGTTGATTTATTGATTTAGGCACCAAGGAGACAAAACGAGGGTCACTGGGTCAGCCTATTGATGTAGAACAAGTAGCTTGTTAGCTTGGTATTGATCGATTGGCTATACCCTTTTGTAGACTGTTCAAACTTCAAGCCCGGACGGACCCCCTTATAATCCTCCGGGCACCTTTTCTCTGTATTTACTTACCAAAATAAAAAAAATAAAGAATAATTTATGAAAAATTATTTTATATCAATCACTTGAACTGATTTGATTTGTATGAGAAATTTTAAAATTAAATCTCTTACAAATCAAATTTATTGTGTAAACAGTATAAAAAGTATTTCTTTCTTACTGACTTGAAATATAATTTGTAAGTCGGTGCGGTGAATATACTAATAAGTTGTAAAAGACATTCTCCGCACCGTTAACATGTCAAATTGGAAAACTTTAAATATGAAATTTTAATCTTCTTGTACAAATCAACCATTGCCACATCAGTAGTGTGTGGAACTTGTATTTTTTATACCAAAATTGCAAGTAGAAGGGTAAAAAATGAAAGCAATACAGAAAAGCTTTTCTACCAAGTACTCATACAACTACTCCAAAAGTGGCCAAAAATAATGGTCCACTTTGTATGTCTACAAGTAATTAGTATTCAACAGATACTGTTTTGGTCTTATTCATTTGGTTGGAAGTTATATTTAAAAAGAGGACTCTGTAAACAGGAGAGATAGAAGGGTAACCTCATTGTTGCTTGAGTAACATCTTTGTTGTGTTTGATAATATCAACACTTCCCTCTCCATGCTTGGACCACCAAATTAAGAAACTTTGGATAGATTCAATGCCCTCTTCCTCTCTCTTAACCTCTCTCTAGCTCCCATTCCCATTCTGATCTCACCTAAACACACCAAAGAAAACAATCTCAAAAGCCCACTCTCTTTATCAGCATCCCATGTATTTATAGTTGTGTCTCTCTCCCACCAAACACCAAAGAAGAAAAAGGGAAACATGGGCAATGAATACAATCGTTTCCACCACCAAGACTGCATCTCTATTCAAGAACTACATTCTTGCCCATTTTATGTTCAAGAACTTCCATGAAAGATGTGGCAATACTTCCGAATGGGAAGATCGCTCGGTGTCCTCAGACGATCCTTTGTCCCAAAAATCGGTTGCATGGGCCAGGTCAAGAGGAACAACAGAGTAGTTGGCTTCCCTACCTCTCAAAAACTCACTCTCACCACCAAACATAATGCTAACAGCAGCAGCAGCAGCAACAGCGACGACTCTGTCAAGTACTCCAAGCTCAAGAAACTCTTCTCTTGTAAAAACCTTGCCACAACCACCACCGCCGCCACTATCGTCACCGCCCGGCCACCACTGTAAGATGTCGAAGCCGGAGACGAGTGAACATGAGTGGTGCGCGGGCTCAAGAGTAATCATAGTAGTGAGAAATGTGTTTCTATTAGCATCGTTGATTTGGATCCTCCATTACCGGTGATCAAGCGGGTGCAAAAGCCTCAAGGAGGAAGTGGACAATCTTTGGAAGAGGAGATCTGGTGGGGTAGCACTGAAAACTCTACAGCTTCGACAGATTCATCATCCTAAGCATCATCTTCAACCTACCACTGTTTGACGAGAAAACTTCAATCAATGGAAGATGAGATAGATGATGCCTAAGAAAGAAAAAATTATGTAAATGTATATGTTTTTGGCCTTATTTTCCAATATGGAATATTGTTTGATTCTGTGTGCACAGTTTGCTGCTGCTGATCATGATCTATGTCATAACTGTTCTAATGTAGATCCAGGCTTTTGTTGACATAATAAATAAGAAAAGTCACCATAAGATCCTGCTGCAGAGAGTATGGTCAGAGGCTTTCCCAGAAGTTTCTTTACATGTAAAATTGGCTTTATGCAAATCAAACCGACAAGCCAAGCTATAGCAAAGTTGCAAACACAAATATAACTTACTCCCTCTTGGTATTTTCTTTATGGTAGTAGAAAAAGCTACCATTGGTCCACTACTACAATAATGAAATTCAGTAACATTAATGTATCCGTCATCACAAGTGTCATAGAAGGAGCAGAGTACCAGGAAGGGAGAATAGGTTTCAAGAAAGTTTACACTAAATATTAGAATCGGAACATTGAAAGTAAAGAAATGATATTTGCAGTCGTGGATTGAGCAAGTGCAACACAATCCCTTTGAAAAAAGTGAATAAATACGAGACCCACATAAAAAAAATTAATTTTTTAATAACGGATCCTACTTTTTTTTCAAAAGGATTGCGTGTCATTTGTGTACTCCACGATTGTATCTAACATTACTTTTGAAAGTAATATTCTTTTCTCCGGCAACACTACTATATATATATATTATATATATATATTATATATGCATAGGGAGAACAATCTTCATTTGAACAAGCTGGAAGCAAAGAACAAAGAATGCAAAACACCGGAATGGGATGGAAAATTGAACTGGAAAGGAGAATGATATTTTTCATCTCTACTAGTCACAGAAGCTGATGTGGCATATTTTAAGTAACATTTTAATTAAGTGGTTAATATAATTCACTACAAGAAAAATGACATTTTTTAGCGCCATATTTCATTGCTAAAAGTGGCGAGAATCGCCGGAATTAGTTTTTCTCAAACGTTTCTGCTTAAACACATGTTAGATGTGAAAGTTGCTTTACAACAACTTTTTACCAACGATTCTAAAAAAATTGTCACAAAAACATAGTTATTTGCGGCGCTGATAAACTACCGCAAATAGATATATAAGCGCCAGAAAAATGGTACACATAATCGCATATGTCGTTGCAAAAAACTTATACCGACAATGCAAATTCAACGAAATTGCTTATTTTCAAAGACTAAACTCTGCTGAAAATAATCATTTACAAATAAAAATAAAAATACTAGTGAAACTGTATGGCTGTCATAGCTAAAACACACAAAAGATGTGAACGATACATTAAGATGTGAACGATACATTATAATACACTAAGTGGCCGCAAAAACTATATTTTGTTAGTGATGTTTATTGCGGTGACAAAAATGGTCACAATATGTATAAAGTCGCCGTAAAAGATTACACAGTGAATTCTCATGAGTATTTCCCAACTTCGCCCTGGAATTCAATAGCAAAATGACAAATGTCACAATTAAGGTTCATTCGCAGCGATTTCTTTTGCGGCTAAATGAAAACTGTCGCAAAAGGCTTATTTTCTTGTAGTATAAGAAGCTACTTAAATGGTACCTCGTCAATTGGTGTGACTGGAAAATACTAATGTCCATCTGTGCTCAATGCATGGATTTTAGAACAATACCAAAAAGATTTGTGTCCTTGTACTCCATTTAAAAGAGGTTTTCATAACAAAATCAAGCCTGAGACATCAGGTTACCGTCTCACGATTCGGAATCAATAGGGTAATTGATGCTTGATCAAGTATTAAAAAACCATACCAAATGTATGGCCAGAACGACACGAGCAAAGTTATTCTCATTTGTCGCGCTTTTCTGAAGTGAGATTGCAGAATGAGTTGACTGCTTTGGTTTACGACGCATATGCAGCAAGAACAGCGCTTGAAAAACCCTCCAACCAACCAAGCAAGTCTGACGGGGAAGATGGCTTATGCAGTGGCAGCACCAACATGGGGCATGAAAGCTCAAGTCATACCCCTTATTTTTTAAACAAGAAGTTCTTAACAACTCATACCCTACAAGGCTACAACTTCTGCCTTCTTCCTTTTTGACGGAAAAAAGAACGAACATAAGTTTTGTTGGACAGTATATTTCGATGAGTTGTAATTCTCACTTATCCATTCACAAGGTTTTCCCTCACCATTTTTTTGTTATTTTTATTTTTTGGGTAGATTTGTTTCATCATTGGGAGGGCACTGCAAGCATATAAACAACTCCTCATTCGGATCTAAAGCCAAACTCAGAATCCTGCAGATTTATTTCATGGCTATACATTTATGCCAAATGAGATATTCAACAGCATGTGATGGACAAAGAGAAAGGAACTTGCTTTATCAAATCGAATATGGAAGTAAGCAGTTTTGAATCAACTGAAAAAAGATATATGAATTGTAGCCTAGGTCTACAGATGTAAGAATATACTAATAATTTTTGTCGATACATACAAGGTGTCACAACATTAATAATGGCAATAAAAAGTCACCAAAAACTCCCAAGTTTCATACCCTAAAGCCTATAGTTTATACAAGAGGGGTCAGTTACAAGTCGAGACAGGCAGCAAGCATCTGGATGACTGACTTTGTTGCCATCAACCTTGTTCTTTATATGGGGTCCAAATCAATTTACTGACATCAACCTCTAAACCCCACGACCAGCAGCTTTTAGATGACGATCCAAGACCTTTGGATCAGCACATATGACATGCTGCCCTTTCCTGTACTGTATCAGTTCGAGGCTCTGAAGGGTGCTCAAAATGTCCTCCGACTTAATGGCTGTCATGTCACTTAGCTCCTGCGAAAAGCATAGGATTCAATAGCGCATACTGAAACAGTGATAACAGCAGAATCAAGGGATTCGAATGTGTTCATAAAATAATAACCAAGGATATAACGCCAGAAATACATATATGAAAAGCATCGAAAAGGTAATGCCAAAAAGTGATTAGTCAAAGCTCAAAATCAAAACTTGTTGTATTTACTTATCAGGTTCAACACTAGTATATTGCAACCATCAGGTTCAACTATATCCCTAGACATATCCTGACTTTTCAACTCTTCAGTGTATGGAGCCCACCCTTACAGTGCTCCTAGTTTTTTGCAAAACCATTATTGTGTATATTAGTTCTGTAAATTAATTTCTGATAAAATAACAGGAACAATATGAGAAGTTAAATTCCAAAGAATTTCTGGCGGATGTCTGAACACAGCAAACAACTTCAAAGAAGGAATATATGCAACTGAGCCGCAAAGGCAAATTTGTCTTGATCTTAATAAACATGCAAACAAAAGCAAACCTTTATGGATATATTGCCCTTGTGCTTCTTCAAGATGTCTAAAAGAACCCGGGTCCAGTATCTCTGTAGCTCAACAGCCCAAGATCAGAAAGGGGCCTCTCAGGCGTGCCAACTTATTTTCCTTTTTAGAAAGTTCATATGCTGCTCCACACAAGAAATGATTTAACAATTCTTTCTGCTTAAAATACATGACACAGGACAAGAAATGCAAAGTAGAAACTAAGATGTGCCAACAGCAAATATAATTAAGTAGATTCTGAAAAAAATACAGATAAATTAAATAAAAGGCACAGAACTTACAGAAGGCGATTAAAAATTTTCCATAGCCTTTCCTTTGATAAGGAGGAAGGGTGAGGATGCACGCTAAATTATAAGACTCCTCTGAATGCTTTTCCTGGATAAGCAGACACAAAATACATAGCTATACGTTAATTTCAGGATTTGGAAGAAGCTACATTCATTTTCTATTGAGAATTGTCCCCTGCTTATCCATTATCTTTAGCCACGATAATAGTCTGTAAAATAGGGATCAAATGGTTTATAGGGCGCTCAAAGCATAAAATATCAAAGATGGACACACAACAACAGTGCAACAAAAAGTGAAGAGGTTAAAGATATTATCTATGTTTTTTTTTAATGACGGGGAAACCACCCTAGGCAGAGCCTTAGGACTCACCCAAGGACCTAAACCCCGGGGAGACTAGCACAGCAACCACCGCCATGGCCTCCCACTTAAATCACAGTTTGATCCTAGCTATATTATTTTCTATGTTGTAGCACAGCATTGCCCTCGAATGTCTCTACATTTCAACATCAGAGCATCGTCAACTACAAGAGAAGAGGCCATCAGAAACTTTCATTTTCAAAAGAGAATATAAAAATTTCCATTGCCACTACCACTATATCTTAGAACAACTTTTACTCCCAGAATCAGAGTCCACAAAACATTAAAAAGAACAAGTTATATGTATAGAATAAACTCTTAACCTCTACTCTTCTTTTCCATCTTTTGCCCTTGCCGCACTCACCAAGGTGGATGTACCCATCCCAACCAGGGTATGCTGGGATTTGCAAAGAACTAAGTCAAGTGCAACATATCATTAACCTTGCGAAATAGCAATTACTCAGCATTATTAAACATGCTGCATTAAAATTTTTAAAACTTGGGAGTTTGAAGTATATCAGAAAAAACTACAACACCCAATAATTCATTTACATGCATTTGCAGCAAAGAGCCAAAACAAGAAATAGAATTGATATACACAAGATAAATTATACACGTGTCATAGTACTTCCATCATGCATTGAGACTGGTAAAAGAACTTCACTCAGACAGCACTGAAGATGAGAAAGAAAAAAAAAGCAGTAATAATTAGAACCATGCGCAGCATTAATATTACCTTGGAAAAATAACAACCATGTGGCATCCCGCTCATCGCATTCACACAAATTAGAAAAGAAACAGGTCAACGTCGTAATATAGGGTCTTGTGATCAAGAAACAATTTTGCCAAATAACACAGATTCTGCCCATAAACCTTGTTCTTTTTGCCATCAACCTGTTTCAAAACATTGTGTCAAAGATTTTTTTTTCAATCAACTAAAAACTTGGGATCTGTGCATATACAACAGCAAGGTCCTACAAAACACAAAATAATGAACAGAAGATGAGAAATAGGGAGGGAAACTGTTCTATATTATATGAAGCACATGATGGGATTTTCTAAATTACTATAACCCAATATAGTTACTTAAAATGTTAACATGAGGTCTCTTTTCTAAAAATATCGATCAGAAGGATACCAACTGATATACAAATTACACATTATTATCATATATCATCTCAATTGAAAAACAAGATATGCATTTTCATTTGATGAATTAAAAAAAACAAGATATGAATTTTAAAACTAAAAACATGGGGGGAGAAAAAGAAGCAGGGATTTGATTATGAACTCTAATATATGGCAGGAAACTCCAAGGCAAAGGAGTACACCACCGATGTACTTAAGAATAAGATACTAAAACTTATTAACCAAACAAAAACAAAAAAATTACTTACCTCGAACATTGACAATGTACCACTTCGTATATCTCATCACCAGGGGGATGCTTAAGATCACTTCCTCTGCATATAAAAATTAAATTAAATAGTGAAAACATCCTAAGATTGCAACAAAAAAAAAATGAAAATCACTAACAGAAGATACAGTAACAAAATTTGAAATGTAACCACATAAAAATTCCTATCCCTATTCGATCCTCAATACATTGCAGTACCTAGTTATAAACCATTTCAATCTATTGAAGACCTCTAAAGCAAGAGATCTACATGCCTTGTAGAAAAAGCTCAATGTGATTTCCATCTATGAATGCAGAAATACCAATTTCAACAATATAAACAAAGAGCATCCCAGCCATGAAACCACTTTAATGTAATCGCAAAAGCACAAAATCAATAAATATGTAATCATTACAGAACCAATTGCATTCTAAATCTTTTTTTTTTTTGTTTGACGAGTAAGAAAATTTATTAATCCACATAATTAGGCATAGAGCTCAAGTAAAGAAGGTATACAAGAGAAAACACTAATTACAAGCTAGAGTTAGAAAAAGCAGCATGGAAATCATTAAAACTGTCCCATCCAATTAAATAGCCAATGCCCAATGTAACAACGTATGGAAGAAAAAATCTCTAATCCCTCCAACAAATGTTCTTATTTTCGAAACAACGTCCATTCTCTCATTCCGTATACACCACATAAGACACAATGGCACCATCTTCTAGACAGCCGCAATTTCACAATTACCCTGAATTCTCTCCAACAAGCCAATAGATCACCACCCTCCTAGGCATCACACAGGCAATACCAAGCCTAACAAAAATCTCATCCATAAAACCTTCAACATGTTAGCACTTCACCCTAAGACAATTCAACCCAGATCGTGGATCATGTATACTGGAACCACGTGTGAATTTGCATATGGTGCTCAAGTTGAGCTGAAGAGCGCTGAAGACACGATAAAGAGATTCACATGTACTAGCAATCATGAATTAATGAAAAATTTTGGAAATGTTTGGAGAAGAGATACCCCTGCCTCCCCAAGCCAAAAAACAAAATCTAGTTTGAATATCCTTTAAAAAGTAAAGACAACTTCAGAGAAGTTGAGGTGTCCAAACTTGCATAGATTTAGCAAAGTCTGAACACCAGCTTCACAATCCAAAAATAGCCAAGATTTTTCTCACTGAAAGACATCTGGATGAAATAAGGTAGATATATAGTGTTAAAAGAGTCAGAATTATGGATATGTTAGTTAAACAAGAATTTCCCAATTTTGCATGCTCTACTAGCAAGCTAAACCTAAATCTAATAGATACAGAAAAAAGCTAAATATAATAGATGCAGAGGTAACCTTGATACTATTTCAGAGCCCAGGAAAATAGCACCAGGTAGCTTAGAGCATGGGCATGCAATGCTTCAATGCATTACAAAAAATGCAAGAAGCTTTGAAGCCAGAGCGGTCAATGGATGAGCTTAGAAACCTTTTTTTCAATACTTTATCCATTGGTAGATTGTATTGACTTTCATGGCATGACATTTCATGAATTTCTTGTATCACTAAATTAGCATGCCTAGGCGTTGCTCTTGTATATGTTCAGTATACTTGGGCTTTGGCCTACTTTTTTTATCAATAAAATTTGTTTACTGATAAAAAAAAAAAAAATGTTTTGGAACAAACTCCTTTTGCATTATTAGGAAACATGTAAACAAACCAATAATATAGGAGGAGAAAGTTGAACATGAGGCACAGCTCACCTATGCCTTTGAAGCTGTTCTTTGCGCTTCATGAAATTGAGGCAACTCACAAAAGTAAAGCTTCAAGCAGTCGTTGTATTCTGGTGGAAAGGGAGAAAAGTACATGTCTCAATTCGTATTTCAAGTTTATAGTTGCTATGTTTTCCTTTGTGAACTCTTCATTTCTCGAGGCTGGCGCATCAAGCTCTTCATGGCTAAAAATAATTGTAAAGGTAATTTAGATTATATAATAAAACATCAAGATGGCTTGTAATGGGGCGGATTAAGCCAGAAAATCAGCCTACACACTCAATTGCAGTACCTCATATTTGGTATATGTTGATTAAGTTATATATTTCTACAGAAAATGACATATTGTTCCTGTGTGTAAGAGTTACTGTGCGTGTGTGCAAGAGAAAGACGACAGTAGAGATGGGCATAGAAGATAGGGGTGGGGTAGAAAAGTGCATCATTCAAGATATGACGCCATGACCTAAATTATTTTTTTTATAAGTAATCTAAAAATGAAAATTAGGTGCAAAGTCTCACAAGCTTCTCAATATATATCCATCCAATTCATTTTTTTTCTTCAGGATCAAGGCAATGAGGTTAGCTCTCTCATATGAAAGGTGAGAGTGAGGTCAAATTCAAGACCACGGTGCATGCATGTAATACCTCAAACTTCGTACGAGAGGTGGTGATGAGTTCAACTGTTTGGAAGGGAGTTCTAAAATTTTTACGCAACAAAGCTTCAAATGACTAGTCATTTTTGGGTTTGGCAGATGTGGTTATTGCATTCTGGGTTGTTAACATAGGGTATCAGAGGCACTAGAACAGGCAAGTTGCATTAACCAGATAAATGAGGGCAAGACCAGAACCATTCATCAGGCCAGCAAGTGATAAAGGTTTAATAGAGTTTAAGAGTGTTGTTTACATTGTGAGGTGGCCAGGTGTTTATGGAATGAGATCCTTAACCAGACGGGGGGCTTGGGTCATGCTGGAAGAGTTAGGGATATTCTAAGGTGCTGGACAGGATTAGGGGATGCCCAATAGCTGCTGTGTGGAGTGATCCTCGCTGCATTATTTGGTGCTTGTGGCTGGAGAGAAACAAGAGGTGCTTTGAAGACATGAAGCATTTTTGGATGAGCTGAAGCGATTTTTTTTACAATACTTTACTTTCTTGGGCTTCACTTATATTTGTATACGGACAATTTCATGACTTGCTTTATCCCTCACTAGCACTTAGAGTAATTGGGCATGTTCATTGTATACAGGGTGTACTTAGGAATGCCTTTATCAATAAAATTTTACTTTTACTTGTAAAAAAAAAGAAGAGTTTAAGAGGCGGAGTTTGTAACAACCGCGTCACATTAGGAATATGAATAAGCACAAAGAGTGAAAGCATTAAAGATAGTCATGGGTATACATTACATTGCTTAATGAAATGAGGTTTTAAGTGTCTGTGAAACTTCAAATAGACTAGCTTTTAGGTAATAGAGCATATGTGGATTAGTGTTTTTTTATAAGATGTTACATATAAGATCAACTAGGAAGGAACCATGTGATATATAAATAAGGTTTAGTTGGGGATTTGTAGCATCCCAGTTCACATTGGAAATATGAATAACCCATGAGTGAGTAGGTTATAAGTAGTCATGGGTGTTTAAGTCCCACTCCACTACTTACTAGCTGGACTGGAGCTATAGCTGATTCTATGAAGATTAAATAGATTAGTCTTTTTGGGGGTTACGGGAGATATAAAAAGCGCTTTCCTTAAATCTTACAATGATAACTACCAGTTGAAAAATAAAAGAACACTGTATTCAGGTCCACTTTCATTTCAATCAAGATAATTTGAAAATCTCAACTTGCTTTTGTCACTACATCCTTTGATTACTTCTTAAGCTTTTATATCAGATTCTTTTAATATAGATTTACAAGGAAATACATAAGGACCAACAATATCAACCAAATTTGAAAGCTTTTTTTCTATATTTACCTATTATTACAAAAAACTTGTATTTACTTACATGTGTTCATCAATCTTTCGTTTGGTGGCGTGTCATTTTCAAGCTTGTAACTGGAAAACCAAGCAAAACTAATCCAATCAGTATTAAAAGGAGAAATAAATAGCGAGGAACCAGGCAAATGAGCAGGTATCAGAAAAGGACAATTTCAATACACAAAGAAGTGCCAGAGATTAAAAACAATTCTCGTTCATGATTTGACAAACCAAACAAAATATTAGAGGAAGAAAAGGTCGAATGTAACCCATTCACTAATCATTACCTTGTCTCTACCTTCTCATACAAAGTCTCTACAGAATCAAGAAGTTGTTTCAAGCTTCACCCATTCATCAAGCCTCCTATTGACTGTCAAAAAGCATAAATTATGTATAGGAAACACATTTTAAAAGTAAGATTTCAATCTCCATATGTTGAAAGTTTAGAGATAGAAATACATTAAACCATAGGTAACAAAAAATCATTTTGTTCAAATAAAGGGATTATAGCACAAATAAGAACATCACTAGGATATCAAATGAAAAAATATATATATATATAAAACAATCTTAGTTTGTGCCATATAGTGAACATGTGCATATGCATATGCATATGCATATGCATGACAGCCTTATGAAATCCCAACATACATTTCAGAAGGCATTCAACGAATTCAAATAAGTAAATTGATTCAAACCTCCTTTATATCCTCCTTGACCATAATTCCATGAACAACTAATGCACCTAACATACTCTGCACTAATTTTAACATGAGCATATGCCCATTTTTTCACTCGCTAAATGGTAAACAGAACACACAACTGTAATGGAAGAGGAGACACCTATTTGTTCAGTAACCATTGGCCAAAATCTGGTAAATTGAAACGGTTTAAACTAGAACCTCTAGGGTTGAAAGCACCAATACCAGAAAGCAACTGATTTTTCTTCATTGTTTCATAAATGATTGCCTGATAATAATTTCAGCATGTTGTATGCCTTGAATATGGGCGTGGTGGGGAGGACAGGTTGCTTTGGATTCATCCCGGGAACAAGAACTTTCAGTCAAATCACTATATAAGGCTATGTCGTATCAATCCCCTAATGATTTCCTTGGAAGTGCATTTGGAGGAGCAAAGTGCTCAAGGTTGCTTTTTTTGGTTGGCTGGCTTCTCTTGGGAAAATTCTGACAACTGATAATTTGAGAAAGCGTTGTCTCATTATGGATTGATGCTTCATGTGCAAAAGAAATGGAGAATCTGTGGATCACCTACTTCTACACTGCATAGCAGCAAAGGTTCTATGGGACGATATTTTTCACACGATTGGTCTTGCTTGGGTGATGCCTAGGAGGGTGGTGGATCTTTTGGCTTGCTGGAAAGTAATTCAGGGTAATCGCCAAATTGCTGCCATTTGGTTCCTCCATGTCTTATGTGGTGTATTTTGGCTCGAGAGAAACAACGTTGTTTCGAAGATAGAGAACACTTGTTGGGAAGGATTAGAGATTTTTTCTTCCATACGTTATTATGTTGGAATTGACTATTGCATTAGATGGGACCTGTTTTCATGATTTCTTTGTTGCTTTCTCTAGTTCTTAGCTTGTAATTAGATGTTTTCTCTTGTATACTTCGTGTGTACTTGAGCTATGCCTAATTCATGGTTTAATAAATTTCTTTTTATCTATAAAAAAATTATCAAACGCCTCATTATCCAGAGAGAGCCTTTAACTTGATAATTTCCAAATGTTTTTTTTATTATTATTGCTAAATAAATTTCCTTATGTTACTGAAGAGTCTTTCAACAAGTTGTTAATAAGCACAACACACTAAACAACACTGGCTGCAACTGAACTTTCAAAAGCCTTAATCCAAAAACAAAGGCAGCCGTGGCTCGATTCTCAATTCCGTTTGCATATAACAACATTTGCAACTAATCACAAAGTTACAATTCTACCGAGTGCAAGACCAGTAAACACAGCTCATCTAAGCTGATCACCAAAACTTCAGATAACTATTAACACAACCACCTAAACAGACCTATTGCAATATAGATACCAAATGTTCACCAAAAGCCAATCGTAAGCCTAAACCCTAATCAAAAAATATCAGCAAAGCCGAATAATACGAAGCACCAGAGCACTCAATTACATTTAACAAAAAACAATTTCCCTTCAAGTAACTTCAAACCCAAAACCCTAACCTATCCCTAACATTAACAAGAAAGGTGACAGATGAGAGGATCTTACACTCGGTGTAATGGACGTAATACTCGTAATCATTGGCCCACCGATATGCATTTTGCGCCGCTCGATAACCTTGACCGGGTGGAGTTTTCCGTCCCTCCAACGGCACATGACGCGAGTACCAACGTCAAGCGGAAGTATAGACGCTTTCCGCTTCTTCATGGCGTCCGATTCCGGCGTAATTGTGTTTCCACTAAACGTAGCGGTCACCGCAGAGTCGTTCTCCGCTGAGCTAGTCGGTGGAGTATCAATCGAACCCATTTGTTGGACGTCGCTTCGATCGAAAGAGCTCGTGGATGCTGAAATGAAAAGAAGAGTAAATATTGTGGTATGCAAGGCTTCAGGAGAAATGTTGTACACCGCAGGATTTGGCTTGCCTCCAGTGACATATTAACCGGGGATCTCCTCTTAGGGTTGCCACGTTACTCGCTTTTAAAATAAAGGGTTAAGATTGTCTCGTTTGAATTCAAAAGTGTTTCATTTCATTCCATCTCCTTATTATAATTTTTCTAAATTTTTACACAACATATAATAAACAATTCAACATTTTTAAATTCTAATTCAAATTTTTCAAATCTCAAAATATAATAATATTAAAAAATAATATTTTAATAATATTATTTTCAATTTTAACTTTCATCTAAAATATCTCATCTCATTTCTAAATTCAAACAGCACCTAAACCAATAGCTTCCTCTCAAATTTAAAACTTGAGTTTAGGTTTTGTGACAAAAAGAATTCTTATGAAGAATAGTGTATTTAGTGCTAGCCCTTCATTTTAAAATGAAAATAGATGACTTGTTTTGTATTCAATTTGAGAAGAAGATGTTGAATTTTTAAGTTAGAGACGAGAAATATGTTAGTAGTAGTGAGATAATTTATCAATAATATAAATGATTTGAGTTGAATTTTTTATAGAGTTTAGAAAAGAGAGAGAAAAAATTAAATAAAAAAATTATAAAGTTAAAAAGGGTTAGAACATATTTTTTAATATTCTTTTTTGTTTTGAATTGAAAAAATTGAATTGTTTTTTATGTTTGTTTAGAAATTTTTCATTTCTAAAAACAAGAATAATTATTAATAGTTGAAGAATAATATCATAACGTGACCAAATAAATATATACATCATAATTATGTCTCCAGTAAAAATTGTGGCGGTTATTGTAGAGTCGTTATCCGCTATGCTAGCTGATGGACTCCCTATCGAACTCATTTATTGAATAAGACTTTGAAGAGCTCGAGGCGATGGACGCTGAAATATAACAAGAAGTAAATATTGAGGTATCTTTTTCAAGACTTTCTCGAGAAATATTATAACCATATACGAAGGTGATGGATAAAGTTCTTGTTAGACTGTCAAATATAAATGATAAATGTTTATATATTACGATCATTTTATTTTTATATGTTATATATGATTTTTTTAAAAAAATTAAAATTACTAATAGTTGATGAATAATATCGCTCAATATATAATATATATTGTAATTCTATCTTCACTTAAAAAACGTAGCGATTATTGTAGATCCGTTTCTCCGATAGGCTGGTCGATGGACTCGCTATCGAATCCATTTGTCAGACAAGTCTTCGAAAGAGATTGAGAATATGGACTCTGAAATATAATGATAAATAATATTGAAATATCATTTTCGACACTTTCTAGAAAAATGTTATACACCATATATAGGGGTTGTGGATAGAATTTCTTATTAAACCATCAAATAAAGATGATCAATGTTATATACTACAGTCATATTTTATTTTTATTACTGTTACCTACGAATTTCTTATTTTTTAAAATATGAATTATTAAAAATTGATGAATAATATCATTACGACTCTGTCTCTCTATACATATATATATATATAATAACTCTATCTCATCTAAAAAAACGTAGTGGTTATTGTAGTGACGTTCTTCGTTGTCCTTTTCGATGGATTTTTTATCGAATCCAATTGTTGGATGAGAATTTCTGTGGATGCTGAAATATAACGATGAGTGAATATTGGGATATCCCTTTCGAGGGTTTCTCAATAAATGTTATACACCATATATAGTAGTGGCAGATATAAATTCTTGTTAGACTGTTAAATATTAATGATGAATGTTATATATTACGATCATATTTTATTTTTATTACTGTTATTTATAAATTTTTAATTTTTTAAAAATTTTAATTATTAATAGTTTTTTTAATAATATCATAACATGACACAATATATATATATATATATCTAATTATCTCTCTACTAAAATTGTAGTGGTTATTGTAGAATCGTTCTCAATTATGCTTGTCAATGGACTCTTTATTGAACCCATATGTTGGACTAGATTTCGAAAGAGTTCCGAGGTCGTGGACATTGAAATTTAACTATAAATAAATATTGAGTTATCATTTTCGAGACTTTCTCAAGAAATGCTATACGCCGCATCTAGATATGGTGGATAGATGATAATGTTATATACATCGGTAATATTTTATTTTTAATGAATTTTTATTTATAAAACTTAGAATTACTAATAAGTGATGACTAATATCATAACATGACCCTATATATATAATATATATCTTAATTCTATCTCAACTTAGAACGAAGTGGTTATTGTAGAGTCGTTCTCCATTGTGTTACTCGGTATTCTCCATTGAAAACATTTATTGGACAAGTTTTCTAAAGAGCTTGAGGCCGTAGACGGTGAAATATAACGATAAGTAAATACGGGTATCATTTTTTAAGTTTTCTTGATAAATGTTATATACCATATATAGAGGAGGTAGATAGAATTTTTTATTAGACCGTAAAAAAACATATGATAAATGTTATATACTGCGATCATATTTATATATGAGTTTTTAATTTTTAAAATTGGAATTACAAATAGTTGATTAATAATATCATAACATGACTCAATATATATATATATATATATATATCGTAATTATCTCTCTACTAAAAACTGTAGAACACTGAAATATAACGATAAGTAAATATTGAGATATCATTTTTAGGCTTTCTCGAGAAATGTTAAACACCATATATAGAGGTGGTGGATAGGATTTATAGTAGACAATCAAAACGTAGCAGTTATTGTAGAGCCGTTCTTCGCTACACATCTCGATGGATTCTCTATCGAACCCATTGTTGGACGAGGTTTCGTAAGAGCTTGAGGTCACAAATGCTGAAATATAACAATAAACAAAAATTGGGATATCATTTTCGAGGGTTTCTCGATAAATGTTATACACCATATATAGTGGTGGTAGATATAAATTCTTGTTAGACTGTCAAATATTAATGATGAATGTTATATACTACTATCATAGTTTATTTTTATTATTGTTATCTACAATTTTTTAATTTTTTAAAATTATAATTATTAATAGCTTTTTAATAACATCATAACATTACACAATATATATATACATCATAATTATCTCTCTGCTAAAAAATATAGCAGTTATTGTAGTCGTAATTATCTCTCCACTAAAAAATATAGCGGTTATTGTAGAATCGTTCTCAACTGTACTTGTCGATTGACTCTCTATCGAACTCATATGTTGGACAAGGTTTTAAAAGAGCTCGAGGCTATGGACGCTGAAATTTAATGATAGATAAATATTGAGCTATCATTTTCAAGATTTTCTCGAGAATGTTATACACCTTATCTAGATATTGTAGATAGAATTTCTTAGTAGACTGTTAAATATTGATGATAAATGTTATATACAGCAGTCATATTTTATTTTTATTAATGTTATCTATGAATTTTTTATTTTTAAAATTTTTGAATTACAAATAATTAATAAATAATATCATAACATGACTCTATATCATAAAACTCATTATCTGCTTGGTTAGTCATTGGACTTAGTGTGAAAGAAAAAGTCAAAAAATCCGTTGAACTGTGGGTTCAGTCCGATTCGGTTGGTAAACCAAATCGAAATTAGTTTGGTTCCCATTTTTATGTTGTAAAAATTATTTCGGACCAAACTGAACCGAAATATATAATACTTTTATATAATTTTTATATTATTTATGATTTTTATATTATATATTTTATGTTAATTATTATAACATGAGATTTTAATCATAAATATGAATATGAATATAAATATTATTTTATTAATATAAACTTACTTTATATATATAAATGATAAATAAATTTTTGGTATAATAAATTATAATATATATTTTTTTATAAATACATTTTTACACATTTGATTATATATACTTATATAAAAAGTTTAGAACTTATGTAACCTATAATTAAATTCAATACCATATTAGTATGTTTTAATTACTATAAAATAATGTACTTATACTATAATATATATATATATAGACCAATATTTTGGTATATGTAAATATCATAGTATTACTACCATGAAGTGTATTTGTATTTTTAAGAAAAAAGTGGTGTAGAAATTGTAGTTTGGCAGTTTGCGAAATTCATAGTTTTCCTTCCTTGAGAAAAGATTGGAGTTGGACAATTCACACCTGTAAATCGAACCGGACCAGACCAAAATCGAAAGTTTTGATTTCATGATAAATCAGTTCGTATCAATTCTTAGATTCTCAAAATTGATTCACATCTGTGCGGTTCAAAAATTTGTCTAAAATCCAATTGAATCGAACCAGTTACACCTTTATTTGGACTCTCTATTGAACACATTTGTTGGATGAGGTTTCGAAATAGTTAGAGGTCGTGGACCCTGAAATATAACGATAAGTAAATATTTGGGTATCCTTTAAGACACTTTCTCGAGAAATTTTATACATCATATATAATGGTGGTGGATAAGTTTTTTTTATTATATCGTTAAATACATAAGAGAAACGTTATATACAACGATCAATTTTATTTTTATTATTGTTATCTATAAATTTTTAATTTTTAAAAATTGTAATTATTAATAGTTTATGAAAAATATCATAACATAACACAATATATATATTTATTGTAATTATATCTTCACTGAAAAGTGTGGTGGTTATTATAGAGTTGTTATCCGCTATACTAGTCAATGGACTCTCTATCGAACTCATTTGTTGAACAAGACTTCAAAGAGCTCTAGCCGAGGACGCTAAAATATAATAAGAAGTAAATATTGAGGTATCTTTTTCAATACTTTCTCGAGAAATGTACAACCATACATAAAGGTGGTGGATAGAAGTTTTTATTAGACCGCCAAATATAAATGATAAATGTTATATACTAAGATCATATTTTATTTTTATTATTTTTATATATGATTTTTTTTATTCATAAAAATAAAAATTACTAATAGTTGATGAATCATATCGCTCAATATATATATATATATATATATTATAATTATATCTTCACTTAAAAACGTAGTGGTTATTGTAGATCCGTTCTCCTATAGACTAGTCGGTGGACTCACTATCGAACCCATTTGTCGGTCTTCGAAAGAGAACGAGATTGTAGACTTTGAAACATAATGATAAATAAATATTGAGATATCATTTTCAACAATTTCTGGAAAAATGTCATACACCATATATAGGTGTTGTGGATAGAATTCTTATTAGATTGTCAAATAAAGTTGATAAATGTTATATATTGCGGTCATATTTTATCATTCCAAGTCAAACTACTTCTCTAGGCTATTGTTATTTATAGATTTCTAGTCCAACAATGTTTTGAAGTTGTTGCTTATAAATAAACAAGGCTATACAGATTGATGGCAAGCCAAAATAATTTAGATTAGTTTATTCTTCAACATATATAATAATTATCTCTCCACTGAAAAGTGTAGCGATTATTGTAGAGTTGTTCTCAACTATGCTCATCGATGGACTCTTTATCAAACCAATACGTTGGATGAGATTTTGAAAGAACTCGAAGTCGCAGACACTAAAATTTAACGGTAAGTAAATATTGGACTATCATTTTCGAGACTTTCTCGAGAACTATTATACACCGTATTTAGAGATGGTGGATAGAATTTTTTATTAAATCGTTGATTATTAATATTATAACACAACATATATATATATATATATATCATAATTATATCTCCACTTAAAGCATAGTGGTTATTGTAGAGTCGTTCTCCATTGTATTACTCATTAAACTCTCTATCAAACCCATTTATTGGACGAGTCTTCTAGAGAGCTTGAAGCCGTGGATGTTGAAATATAACGTTAAGTAAATATTTGGATATCCTTTTCGAGGTTTTCTCAAGAAATGTTATACACTATATATAGAGGTGGAAGATAGAATTTCTTATTAGATCGTAAAAAATTGATGATAAATATTATATACTGCGGTCATATTCATATATGACTTTTTTATTTTTAAAATTGGAATTACTAATAGTTGATTAATGATATCATAACATGACTATATATATATATATATATATATATCGTAATTATCTATCTATTAAAAAATATAGCAATTATTCTAGAGTCGTTCTCAACTATGATCGTCGATTGATTCTCTATCGAACCCATAGCTAGACGAGATCTCGAAAGAACTCGAGGTCATGGATGATGATATATAACGATAAGTAAATATTGGGGTATCCTATTTTAGGCTTTCTTGAGAAATATTAAACAACATATGTGGATGCGGTGGATAGAATTTCTATTAGACAATCAAATATAAATTATAGATGTTATATAGTACTACGATCATATTTTTTTATTACTGTTATCTATAAAATTTTAATTTTTAAAATTTTAATTATTAATAATTTTTTAATAATATCATAACATGACACAATATATATATATACAGCGTAATTATCTCTCACTAAAAAAATGTAGCGGTTATTGTAGAGTCGTTCTTAGCTATGCTCGTCGATTGACTTTCTATTGAACCCATATATTGGATGAGGTTCTGAAAGAGCTCGAGATTGCAGATGCTGAAACTTAACAACAAATAAATATTGAGCTATCATTTTCAAGGGTTTCTCGAGAAATGTTATACACCTTATCAAGAGATGGTGGATAAAATTTCTTACTAGACCTTTAAATATTGATGATAAATGTTATATACAACAATCATATTTTATTTTTATTAACATTATGTACGAATTTTTTATTTTTAAAATTTGGAATTACTAATAGTTGATGAATAATATCATAACATGACCCTATATGTATAGAAAGTAAATCTATCTCCACTAAAGACTGAAGTCGTTATTGTAGAGTCATTCTCTGCTTAGTTAGTCGTTGAATTTAGTGTGAAAAAAAAAGTCAAAATATCGGTCGAACCGTGGGTTCGGTCCAATTCGGTTGGTTTCAATTCTTAAGAACAAAAACCAAATCAAATTCGGTCCTGCCCCAATTTTCATGTTGTGAAAATTGTTTTGGATCAAAGTGAACCTAAATATATAATACTTCTATATATATTATATAATTTTTTATATTTTTTATATTTTTATACTATGCATAATTTTTATATTATATAATATATGCTAATTAATATAATATGAAATTTTAATCATAAATATGAATATGAATATGATATTATTTTATTAATATAAAATTACTATATATATATATCAAGGATTAATACATTTTTGGTATAATAAATTATAATATATAATTTTTTATAAATACATTTTTACACATTTGATCATATATAATCATATAAAATGTTTAGAACTTATGTAAACTATAGTCAAATTTAATATTATACTATGTGTTAATTATGTACTTATACTATAATATATATATAGACTAATACTTTAGTATATTAAATATCATTGTATTATTACCATGAAGTGTATTTGTATTTTTAGAAAAAAGTGGAGTAGGGATTGTAGTTTGACAATTTTTGAAATTCATAGTTTTCTATCCTTGATTAGAAATTGGAGTTGGACAATTCACACTTATAAACCGAACCGAAATTTGAAAGTTTCGGTTTTGTGTTGAATTGGTTTCAAAACTGATTTACATTGATACGGTTCTAAAACATCTCCAAAATTGAACCGAACTGAACCGGTTACATCCCTATTAGGACTCTATCAAACCCATTTGTTGGACAAGATTTCGAAATAGTTAGACATCATGGACCTTGAAATACAATAATAAGTAAATATTGAGATATTCTTTAAGAGACTTTCTCGAGAAATATTCTACACAATATATAGAGGTGGTGGATATAAGTTTTTTTATTATACCGTCAAATATAAATGATATATGTTATATACAACGATCATTTTTTATTTTTATTATTGTTATCTATGAATTTCTAATTTTTTAAAAATTGTAATTATTAAAAGAAACAAAATTGTAATTATGAATAGTTTATGAAAAATATCATAACATGGCACAATATATATTGTAATTATATCTTCACTAAAAAAATCTAGTGATTATTGTAGAGTCGTACTCCACTATGCTAGTCGATGGACTCTTTATCGAAATCATTTGTTGGATGAGACTTTAAAAAAGCTCGAGGCTAAGAACGCTGAAATATAACAATAAGTAAATATTGATGTATATTTTTCAAGACTTTCTCGAGAAATGTTATATACCACATACAGAGGTGGTGGATAGCATTTCTTATTAGCCGCCAAATATAGTGATAAATGTTATCTTCTACTGTCATATTTTATCTTTATTACCGTTATATATGAATTTTTTATTTTTAAAAGTAGGAATTTCTAATAGTTGATGAACAATAATATCATACCATAACTCAATATCTATATATATAGTAATTTTGTCTCCACTTAAAACGTAGTGGTTATTGTAGAGTCGTTCTTCGTTGCGTTACACAATGGACTCTCTATTGAACCCATTTGTTGGCATGTTAGAATTTCTTATTAGACCGTCAAATATTAATAATAAATGTTATATACAACGATCATGTATTATTTTTATTAACGGTTTTTATGAATCTTTTACTTTTAAAAATTGGAATTACTAATAATTGATGAATAATATCATAACATGACCATTTATATAAAAATCATCATGCTTAACAAAATTTATGATGGTTTGTCTTGAATCATCAGTAAGATACTTATCCCACCAATGACGAAAAGTATCAGAAAATTCAGTAGCTAACAAATCAACAATTTCAACATGAGTAAGATTATGATTAGTAACATAAGCATTAGCAACCATAGATATCTTATTCATTGTATCGAGGATTTCATGTTAAGATAATACATCAATGTTCTATTCATCAAGCTTATCAGAAGAAAAATAGAACTGTGCTTAGAAAAATCTTACTTCAAACTGTAAATCAAGAGGAGTAAGTTTGGAATATCAGTTTTTTGTAAAATTCATGGGATTAGGTTTTCTTGAAAACCTTTTTATCTCAGGTTTTACTAAATCAAATTTTTCAAATTTTTCTTCAATTAAAGCAATATCTTGATCTGTAGAGAAATTAGAAGATTCAGTTTCTATGTCTTCATCAGAGATTACATTCTTGCCTTTACTATTAACAACACAAGCAATATTAATAAAAGAAGTTTTGGTAGTCTCAGTTTTTACTCTTTGTAAGTCAAAAAACATTTGGTCAATTTTTTCAATTGTTCTAGCTTGGTTAGCCTTGAAACTTAAATCTTGCCAAGTTTCGGGTGAGTTAACTAAAGGTTTTTCAATTTTAATAGAAGATGTAGGTTTTTCAATTTTTTCTTCAATACAGTCGAATTGTTGACCAATAACATGTAAAGAATTATTGATGAAATTATTTTGTTAAATAATCTTCTTTGTTTGATAGAAATAGGGACATTGGAATCAACAATAGAAATTTTAAAATGAGAAGCTTTAGGTCCCGTTTGAATACTGAACTGAGTTGAGTTCTTTATAATTAGTAGTGAGTTGAGATGGTGGAGTGAGTTTTGTGAAGCCTACCTAAGATGAGTTTAAATGTGTTTGGATGTTAAGATGAGTTTAAATGTATTTATAGAAAGTTGAAAAAAGTTGTGGGTTCCGCGTGTGAAAAAGTATTGAGTTGAAAAATGTTGTAGGTTCCACTTGTAAAGAGGTTATGAGCTGAGATGAGTTTAATGATTTGAGAGTTGTGTGTTTGGATGTTAAACTCAGTTTAAAAGGTGGATGGCTTGATCGAATAATAGATTTTTTTTAGTAACAAAATTAAATTTTTTTTACCATATTTAAACTATTTTGAGAAACCTTTTTTGAAATATAATAGTTTTCAATAAAATCAATAAATAATATATGCTTTTGCATATCATGCATTTTTTCTTTCTATTTTCTTTTAATACGTAATTTTTCTTTATTATCAAAAGTAGCATGATAGCATTTTTTTTCTTTATTTTTAATAGAACTATACTCATTGCATAAAGAAATAAGATCAATTTCAAAAACTTTTCTTTTAATATCTCGTTCTCAATTGATAATATGGCTAGTCCATTTAATCTTTCCTACGACATTATTGATCTTAAATAAGATTTTATCAATTTTAATTTTGAAAAACTTATTTCTACAGAAGCAACAGTAATAGGTATTGTCAATAAAATTCTGTAAGCGATACATGTATTTGGAAAAGAATCAAGTCTTTTTATATAATTTAATATATTAATAGGAGTGCTTTCTACTACTGGTAAAATTTCTTTTAAAACTTTTAGTTCAAAAAATAAATCTAAACCATCAATATCATATTTCAAAATGCTTTCAAGACAAAGATAATTTTTTTGCAAACTACCATCGTCAAGTGATTTCAATTTATTGATATCAAATAGAAAACCAAAAATATTTTCATATATTTGAAATTGTTCAAACCTATTTTGAATTGAAGAAATTGCTTAATCTACTATAAATAAGAAATAATTAATTCTAAAAGATTTTTCAGCAGACTGTGTTATCTCTTCATTGACATTTTCATCAAACTGTTTTTTTCTATGAATTATTCGTTGTGCTCTAAATACAAGTTCTATTTCCATACTAATTGCAATCTCTTTCGATGAAATCATAGCAGATTTAAATCCATTTTCTCTGTAATCTTGAAAAAAAGAAATAAGACATTTTAACTGATCAATGGCAACATCTATATGCATATCTTTAGATTGCAGACTTTTACTTACAATATTGACCACAAATAATATATCATACCATATGGTCATGCCTAATATGAATTCGAAGTTCTCAATTTCATATCCTACTAAACAATTAGCTTCACTTTTTGTTTTAGGGTCTTCAGTTATTTTTGCTAGTTGCAATAAAGCTTCTCTTATTTGTGAAGTTTGGAATTTTATTGTTTTGATACTTTCAATTCGACTTTCCCAATGTGTTAGTGAGAGTGGCTTAAGAGTTAGAATTGACACATTATCTTGTAAAATTTTCCATCGCTTTGTTGATAACGAAACAAAGAATAAATACGTTGGACTATTCCAAAAAATGATATAGCTTTAGGACAAAAATTAGCCATGTCACATATAACAAGATTAAGATTATGACAACCACATGGCGTGTAAAATGCTTTGAGATTTATATCAAGCAATCTTCTTTGCACCCCTATTATTTTCCTTTCATATTAGACCCATTATCATAACCCTGTCCTTGAACATTATTGATATCAAGTTCAAGACTTTTTATTGCATCTAATAATTTATTGAGAATACATTTTCCACTTGTATCATATACTTTAATAAATTCTAAAAAATGTTCAACTATTTTTATTGGGCTTGTTGAAATATTAACACATCTTAGTATGAGAGACATTTGTTCTTGATGACTTGCATCTGGGGTACAATCAAGTATAATTGAAAAATATTTTGTTTCCTTTATTTTTTTAATAATATGGTTTTTAATTTCAGTTGCTAGCAAGTGTATTAATTCATTTTGTATATTATGCCCAAGATAATGATTATGAATTTCACCATCTTGAATACGTCGAATGTGTTCTTGCATTACTGGATCAAACTCATAAATCATTTCAATTAGACTTAAAAAATTTCCATTATTTTCTTGGTAGATCATTTCATTTTGTTCTCAAAATGGTAAATTATTTTTACCAAGGGTTTTTACTACATCAACAATTCTCAATAACACTTTTTTCCAATGATCTTTTTCTTTGTTAATTTGTTCTTGGACTTTTTTGTCAATTGTTTTATTTCTTAATAATCTCATTTCTAAATCAAGCCAAGCAGTAATGTTAGTAATATGCTCATTGGTTGTTTCATAGCTTTTAAGCTTAGCACTAAGATTTTTCCAGTCATCGGTTCCTTCATTAGCTAGTTGGCTTATATTAAGTTTTGAATTAAACAACTTGCAACAAAAGCAGAATACTCTATTCAAGTCTTTTCAATACACTAGCCATTTTCTATCATGTTTCTCCTCATTTGATAAGTTTCGTATATAATATATAGTAGAAAAATATCTAGAGTTCTCATCCTTAGGAAAGTTTATATCGCTATATCTAATTGGATCATTTTTTACTAATAAATCTCTTAATTTTGTATCAACATATTTCCATTAAGCTGAGTCATAAATATTTGAAGGAATAGAATCAGATATGTCTTCAGTATTTTTATTTGTTTCTGTACTTTTCCCAAATTCTCCATCAATAATTGGAGCAATACATGCTTGAGCACTATCCTCAGATCCCTTTAGTTGGGTTTGTTGTGTTGTTTCATTATCTCCATATCCCTTTTGTTGTATTTCTTGATTTATTTTGTCATCTTGTGGTCTTATTTGGTGTGTTTCTTGATCATCTATAAATGTTTCACCTAAATTTTCTACTATATTTTGTTTATTGGTTGTAACAAATTTATTTAAAGGTCTTTTTTGAGATTCAATCAATTTTTCTATTCTTCTATTTTTTTTTAAGTTTTTCATATCCAAGTGCATATTTTCTATTAGACATATTTTCTAGTAGAAAAGAACAATATCCACTATATAAAATCTTAATATGGTTATGAATATTCTAGAAAAAATAAATATTAATATAAAACAATAGAACCTGATTTAGCAAACGAGATCCACTTTTATATAACAAATGACCTTCACTTTTACATAAAATTGTTAATCTGCACAATAAAATAAAATATCTTAATGTTAATATCCAAAATCAACAAATAAATTAGAGACTAGAAAAATTAAAAGAGAAAGAATAAAAGTTTGAAAAATAATTCATAGGTGCCCTAGCCCATGGGCCATGCAAATTGTGAAGCATCGATTAATTGAAGAAGAGAAAAAAAAGGGAGGGGGGGGGGGGGGGGGGGGGGGGGGGGGGGGGGGGGGGGGGGGGGGGGGGGGGGGAGGGGGGACATGGTCCCATGGATGTTCTGGAAAATTCTTTCAAACAATAACGTTGACGTGGCTATTTTATTGCCACATACCTTCACAGACTCACAGTTCACCGCATATATAATATATATAAAACAAACACTTCACTTTATATACAAACATGAAACGACAGCTTAAGATTTTGATTAATTAGCGATTCAGCTTCATTTACCTTTCAAAACACAGGCTACACAACAGAGCTGCTCAACGTTTGATGGTGTGATTGGAGACAATGGAGAGGCTGTCAGCGCATATGAGCAAGATGAGAATGGATGCAAGAGAGTGATTAGAGAATGGAGAGTGAAATATAAAAGGTATGAAATAAGATTTGAAGATTTCAGGTATAAAAGTAGAGTTTTTGAGATGTTCTGTTGGATTTTTTTGGATTTCTTAGAGATAGATTGAAACCATTAAATTACAGTCATTATTGTGAGTTTTGGCTTTCCTAAGAGAAGTTGCAGCGTCTGTAATTCAATAGAAATTTATATTTTCTTTTTATAATTATTAGCATTTTTTTTTACTGTTGGCTTGTTTATTTTAGACAAGAATTTTTAATTTTTTTTGTTTCGTATAGATATTTTTTTAAAATGTTTTTACTTAATTATTTCTTTTAGTATTTTTTGAGGCCTTCTTTCACTATGGGGCCTTAGGCAACCGCCTAAGAGCATTGGCAATGGCCTAGCCATTGCCAAGTCTAAAATTTAGCTAGGATGTTAGATTTTAGCTATGACATAGATTTATAGCTAGACTAGTCCATATTGGACTAGCTATCTTAAAGTCCAAATAATAATAAAATATTATATATTTATAGTGATTGAATTTGCCAATATCAACACTATAGAACTCCACAAATGCAACATATATATATGTATATATATTTATATATATATCTAAAGGTGAAATCCTAACTTTATATCTCAGTTTTTTTAGTTTAAACAAAACTTCATGAAATTAAAAGAAGTGTGACAAGAGGATTGTAAAACTAGATGATGAGCATTGTAAAACTATATTGTGATAAGCATCAAATAAACTCAAAAACATCAAATAAACTCAGAAACATGATAATATAACACTCCTATTTCTTAAACAAAGACAAATATAACATTCTGACACCACCTATCTAGCAAAATGCAACAAAGGATTCAATCACATGCATAAAGGAGAATGCGTGGTACTGAGTCTCCAACATACATAAAGGGGTTGTGGGACTTGCAAGAAAATGTGCTCTAGATTTACGTTCACAAGCTTGAAATCAATGAAATGTTCTCATACCAGATTCAAACCAAAAATACCAAACTTGATCTACTGATACAATCTTTTTCCCACTAAACTTTAGTCTTTAAAGTTGTTTCTGAGAGTTAAACATGTTTGCCTCCGAGGCCAGATTCCAGCACAAAAATCTCAAATCCCAAATCTCAACTCAGATTCCAGCATAAAAATACCCAAATCACAAACCAAAATACCGAAATCTCAAAGCAAAATATCAAAATCATTGAACAGATCGCATGATCACAGACCACAGACAAATACCCAAATCACAAACCAAAATACCGAAATCTCAAAGCAAAATACGGAAATCATTGAACACTTCGCATGATCACAGACCATAGACAAATACCCAAATCACAAACCAAAAGTCAGAAATCTCAAATCAGTTTCACGGAAATACCTCAATCATGATTTTCAAGTTCAGTTTGTAGAGGAAATGTGCAACCTTTTGGACAAGGATTCACGGGCATAGCAACCTTATGACAGAGTTCTGGACGCGCAAACCCTAACACAGAAAAATCACTTGATGAAATGGGAGAAAATAGAAAGAGAAGGGGGAGAAGAATTCTAAGCAGAGAAGAGGGAGGGAGGAGCGAGGAAGAGAAATTACTTTTTGGGCTGGAAGACGACGGCAGGACGACGAAGAGAAGGCGTCTTGCGGTTGAAAAAGACGCAGGCCTGTTTGGTGAGCGCGGGTGAAGAAGACGAAAGGCTACGGAGATGTCTGTTTCGGGATGATGAAAGGAGATGTGTGCTTCGGGATGAAGAAATGAAAACGAGGGAAATATACGAAGAAAGAGAAAATAACGTGGGAAGATAGATGAAAATAATAAAATACTAGTTTAAACCATGAACAGTAACTCGCTATGTTTGGAGAGTCCACTAATTTTACTGTAGCTGAAGTCTTTAACTTTGGACTTTTAGCTAGTCCAATGTAGATGGCTTTTTTTACATATAGCTAAATTATACACTTGCATTGGCATTTGGCTAGGCCATTGCCAATGCTCTAACTCGCCTTATTAGAGAGCCGGTCCTGGTTATCTATGGATTTATTATTTTTAGAAATATAAATTATTAGTAGTTGATGAATAATATCATAACATAACTCTCTCTCTCTCTCTCTCTCTCTCTCTCTATATATATATATATATATATATATATATCATAATTCTATCTCCATTAAAATATGTAGCGGCTATTGTAGAGTCGTTCTTCGCTGCTAGTTGGTAGACTCTCTATCGAACCCATTTGTTGGACAAGCATTTGAGAGAACTCAAGGCTGCAGACATTGAAATATAATGATAAGTAAATATTGGAGAATCTTTTTTGAGGTCTTCTCAAGAAATTTTATACACTATATATATAGGTGGCGAATAGAATTTCTTATTATATCATCGAATACAGATGATAAATGTTATATACTATAATAATATTTTATTATAGTTATCTATGAATTTTTTATTTTTAAAAGTAGGAATTATTAATAATTGATGAATAATATCTTAACATGACTTGTGTGTGTGTGTATGTATCGTAATTCTGTCTCTACTTAAAAATGAAACGATTATTGCATAGCAGTTCTTCACTATGCTAGTCGGTGAACTCTATTGAACCCATTCGTTCAACATTTGTGAGAAGTGCACCGATAGTTGTGAGATCTTCACCTGCTAAATCTGAGAAATTCAAGGTTGCTGTGAGGTTTACGGGTATTGAATGCAAGAAGGGTCTTTGTCTTGATATTCCTACAAGATGGAACTCAACCTTCTTAATGTTGGAGATAGCCTAAGAGTATAAGGGCGCCTTTAAGTTATTAGGTAACGAAGACATTCAATATATCAAACATCTTGAAGATGATGGGGGACTAGGCAAGCCTATTAATGATAATTTGGAGGTGGTTGGGATTTTTGTAAACTTTTTGAAGTTTTTCTACCATGTCACAACCAAGCTTTCTATTTCTTTGTACCATACATCCAATGATTTTTGTCAGCAAATACGTAAAGTGAAAAAAGAATTGGATGACATGTGCGAGTGACCAAACTAGGTTGTAGGAAATGACATTGAGCATGAGGGTTAAATATGACAAGTATTGGGGAGATTTGAATAGGATGAACATTTTCCTATATATGGTTGTTTTTCTTGACCCCTAGTACAAAATTGATGTCATGGTGTATGGTTTGGGATTGGCACATAGGAAGGCATGGGTGGATCATATTGTGACAAGAGTTAGAGAAATCATTGGTAAATTATTTGATAAGTTTGCCGTGTTCAGGGGTGGTAATATTTCAGCACCTACTCCTCCTGAAGTCAAGATAGGAAAAATGCATAGGTTGGAGTGGGGTGAGAGGTTGGAGTAGGACCCCGTGGTCCATCATCTTGCAAAGGCTCAGTCAAAGTTGGATAGATACTTGGCATCGGATTCACACCCATTTACGCGAGAGTTTGATATCTTATCTTGGTAGAAAACCAATGAGGTCAAGTATCCTATCGTCAGAGAGATTGCCCGTAGTATTTTGGCCATCCCGATTAGTACCGTAGTCTCAAAGTCGACCTTTAGCACTAGAGGGCGCATATTGAATCCATTCCAGAGTCCATTGTCTTCAGCCATTATGTAGGCATTGATTTGCACTCAAAATTGGATCAAAGTATCCCAATTTGTGGGGTTTTTTGAGGAAGCCAACTTAGAGAAAGGTGTTGATTAGCTTGGATTCAATAATCGCTTTTAATTTATTGATTGGTTTTTGATATTATTTTAATTTACTTTTATTCATTGAACCAGTATTAATTTTAAATTTAATTATTATAGGGTCAACTACGATGCATAAGGGTAGTGCTACATTAGCTACAACATGACTTTGTGTGTATTGGACCTACCGTTGCCATTGGTTTGTATAATTTCTCTCTTAATTATATTTTGTATTTATATAATGTTTATAATTTTAATTGTTTTGCTTGTATTTTTTTAACTTTTTATAGTCTCACTGTCATATGCCCAATCTTAATCCCAAAGAATTCATCTTGATCTCAATCTCATATTGGTTACTACTTTTAATATTTGTAATTTTTACATATCTATAGCATTTATGATTTTTGTTTCTTATTTGTAATTCTAATTTGTCTTCCTATTAATGTTTCAAGTTTTATGATCTCACAGTTTCACAGCACAGCTCACTCACTCTTCCACCACCATGACCACCCAAAATTCAATATTTGGAACAATGTGAAATGATATCATAAGTCAATTGTATTCTTGCTATAATTTTTTATTATATTATGTTGTTATTATTCATTTAAATTATGTGAAAACTTGTAATATTTTTAGATTAATTTGCAATAATTTCAGGTTAATTTGTATTATTGTAATAGCTTAGAATTATTAGTTGCAACTTAGAAATATACTAGTTTTTAATTTGTATTATTGTAATATCTTAGATTATTTATTAAAAAAAAATTTAAACATGAGAGTTAGAATTTAAATTTTTAGTTTTGTACAATGGCATTTATGGGCCCAAAATGGCTCAAAAATGTCTTCTTGGCCTTTTCAAGCCCAAAAACAAGTTATGGATCCATTTGAGCAGGGCAAGGGGTGGACGGATAAGGTGTTTGCCCCTGGCCCTGATATGCGGACGGGGGCCCCACCCTAGTGTGCGAGGGTGGATTCTTCTGGGACGGTAAACACCCCCCCCCCTGCGGGGGGAAAAACGCTGAAATATAACGATAAGTAAATATTAAGATATTATTTTCAAAAATTTCTCAATAAATGTTATACACTATACATAGTAGAGGTGGATAGAACTTTTTATTACACTTAAATATAGATAATAAATGTTATATACTATGGTCATATTTTATTTTTATTACTGTTATCTACGATTTTTTTTTTAAATATGAATTATTAATAGCCGATGAATAATATCATATCATGACTATATATATATATATATATATATATATATATATATATTGTAGTTCTATCCACTAATTGTGTAGTCGTTCACCGCTCCGCTATTCAGTGAATTTTCTATCGAACCCATTTTCTGGACGAGGTTTCGAAAGAGCTCGAGACTGCGGACACTAAAATAAAAGGCTTTCTCAAGAAATAGTCCGTATATTAATCTGGTGGATAGATTGTCAAATATAGATGATAAATGTTTATATACCAAGGTTGGGCCAATTTTCAGCCTTTTCCTTAAAAAAAAAAAAAAAAAGGGTTGGGCCAAGAAAAATCGGCTCAATCCAACACTACAAGCCACCCAGACCATCCGGTATGAATTCAAGGTTGCATTACGCCTCGGACCCATGATTACAGATCTGCGGAAGGTAGAACACTCGAGAGTAAAATTGTTATCAAAGAAAAACTAAATTAGCTTTACATCCACCACATTTCAAGTAAATAAATACTATAAGCTGCATTGAATTAATATCAACCATCAATACCTGTAGAGAAGAAATTTGTCTCTTCATTGCATATACATAAATAAATAAAGAACAAGTCAAAAACTTAAAAACAAGTGCAAATTATACATCTACATCTTTTTCCTAGTGAAGCCATATATATATGAAGAGGGTCCGCAGCCTCCTTTCCAGATTGTCATACTCACCCTTTACGCAGCAGCCACCCTCATCCGTACTGCAACAAGTGAGTTGAAATCCTTGGGGCCCTGACCACATACATTTTTCAACCCAGAAATTATTACATGCATGATGCAACAACCATACCTCCTCCAGATTTCTAAGCCATCCCCAACACCTGCTTCTTGGATCTGCAATGGCAAACTGCATGTGAGAGTGAGTGAGAGAGAGTTGTCATCTTTGGAACAATGTTAGCAAAACCAAGAAAGTGCAGTCAATCAACCAACTAAAAACACAAGGTAACATTTTGAAACAAATGCACTAATCAATATGTAGCAGAGCGCCATCTCATATTTAAGGAATATATACACCCAACTTTTACAGAGCAGGCACAGTAGGTGATACGCTTTTCTTTAATTCCCTCGTATAGAATAGACAACAGAGCTTCCATCCCACCTCTTCGACAGGAGACAAGCATCAATCCTTCCAATACATGTAAACGAAATGAACCCTCACCCACTGTACAGTTACTCATAATGAATATACAACAATTTTGTCAAAATTTCTCTGCCCAAACCAGAGCTTGCTCCTATTTATGAGCACACTGGCCAGAACCCTCCTACCCTCCAATCTTGGCGTTCATTTTTGCCATTCTCTATCCAGAGGAAGATGGCAGCCTCTGGGCAGAAGATTTGTCATTGCTGGATTACAGCCTAAGTAGGCTAATCAAAACCCAGAAGAAGCCTCACTCTATCCATGACGATCCACCGGCTCACCAGAACAAGCATCCTGGTTGATCTGCTCTCCAGTCGGAAGGATATCAGCAGGAACATACTGATATCCTTTGGGTAACCGCATATTCTTCATAGTTGCTTGGTCTGAAGTCATTATGAGCTCTTTTTCAAATGTCTCAGCATGCTGCTAATAAATATAGTATTTGTGAGTCCAAATTCCACTAGAAAATAGTTGAAACGAAACAACAATGTAAATGATTCCAAAATGCACCATACCTTTCTAGATTTTGACCTCCATCCGGCATCATCCGAAAGATTAGGAGATGCAACAGAAGGCCTATGAGGAATCTGCTTCCCAGAAAACGGTGCCCTCTCTGTAAGCTTTCTGGTCAGAAAAATTTGGGATGTCGAACTGTCATCATCTGTCTTCAGGTCACTGTCCATGGACACAGGAACTTTAACCCGGTGCTTGACAGAAACTGTGCTATCGACAGTAACATCATCTGATCTTTGGATTGCATCACTGCATGATTTATACCCATCAGTGTGCCCTTTAAGGGATGTTGTAGCTGATTCAGAACTAACTTCAGGAAGGAAAAAGGGACTATGAACAAGCAGAGAACGAGCAACATGATCTCTTTTACAAGCGAGTATATCATGTGAAGACAAAACCAACTCCCGCTGCAAAAATTCAGAAAGGGGGGAAAAGTTCATACAAGTTCCAGACACAGCATAAAGGTAGAAGCCACTAATCCAAAAGAGATTAACATGACATAAATTAGTGTTTGGAAAATGGTCATTTTTGGAAACAATGAGAAGCATAGGCATCAAGAAAACCACCCAATTGGAATGGGGTGACTAACAACCAGTAGAAGAGAGGTGCAGTAAGCAGAAGCCACAAGAAAAAAAATCCGCCCCCTGGGGGGTTAAGTTCTGAAAAAAAAAAATCTAACCCTCTTTCAGCAAAATAATACAGCATCCTAGCAGGAAAAAAGCATGAAATTGGAACCAGACTGCCTAATTATGAAAGGGAAAATCATAAAAAGAACCCTGAAGTATAGAAACTTGCACTCTAATCCTCGTAGTTTTGAAACCCATAAAATAAAAAGATCTCTGAAGCTTACTTGATGCCATCGTCTCCACACCATAAGCTATACAAGAATTTTATCCTATAGGCATTTCACCCACAAGTCTAGTATGAGTAGAGAAGCCCCCAAACCTCTTTGGATGTATTTCCACAACCCCACCCCATAGGGCCCATGAGCTCTCCATTAGAACACCACTCGCCCCAAGCACAACCAAATTTCAAATCCACAACTGCTTTACACAAAAGGCCTCCCTTACAAGCAATCATGTTAACAAGGAATTCTTGTATTATTTTCTCAGAAGATGCTGACTTAGGAAAAAATGGCGATCTTGGATAGAGCATGTATCTCTACAACATGATGTTCTGTATTGATGAATGGTAATCCAATTGGCTTCTTCACTAGCTCTCGAGTCTCGAGATAGAGGTGCCCACCATATTCGCTACTCTTTGTTATTGTCATAGAGGTCTTTAGCAAATTTTTTTACCGGCAAACACAATTTTATTGATAATTAGAATAGGCAAGAGCCCAAGTACATGAGATATATATAAGAACTTCACATGTGCATGATAATCTAGTGATAGAAGAATTTCATGAAAGTTCACACCATTAAAATCAATTACAATTGACCAATGGTGTAAAGTATTACAAAAAAAAGTTCTAAGATCATCCATTGACAGGTCACGATCCCCAAAGCTTCTTTTGTTTCTCTTCCTCCAAAGACACCACCATAGGCATTATGGAACCATCTTCCAGATTGCTGCAATGTGGAAATTAACCTGAAGACCTCCCCATGATGCTAGGAGATCGATCACCCTTCTCGGCATCACCCAAGCTAGTCCCACCCTAGCAAATAATTCATCCCATAGGATCATAGCAATCTCATAGTGAAGTAGTAGATGGTCAATGGACTTCCCACTCTTTTTGCACATGCAGCACCAATCCATGAAAATGATTCAGTGTTTCCTTAGGTTGTCTAATGTGAGAATCTTTCCCAAGGAAGTGTTCCATACAAAGAAGATTGCCTTTAAGGGAGCCTTTGTCTTCCAAATGCTCTTCCACAGAAATGGACTTGTGGTATGCGTACTACCAAAGATTGAAGAACTCCGGAAGAGGCATCAACTTCCCAATCTTGAGCATCTCCAAAGAAAGTGACATTCCATGGGGAAACACCATTGGATAAGTCTGAAAGATCCTCAATCGAGGCTTTCTGCATTGTCGCTACCAAAGATTTCTGGATAAATTTCCATCTCTATTGTATTTTATAGATAAGAATTTTTGGATAAACTTCCTTGCGGGCCCTATTACCACTTCAAAGTGGGTGTATCTAAAGAATGTATCTCATCCAATGTTTTAAATTCCGTTTCAGTGATCATTCTGCTTTAAGTATTGGAATGGAATATTTCGGTACCGGTGAGTTCTAGCGTACCATTTCGGGAGTATGTATCATATATGTATTTTTGTGTGTCTATATATGTATATATGGAAGGATTGAATATTTCTAAAATGAATATACGTTAAAAACATTAAAAAAAAAGGAAGAGATATTGGTGTCAAAAGATAATATTAAAAAAATCAAAAGCTTGAGTTGAGACACAAAAATAAAATAAAATAAAGACTGAGAAATTATTAAAAATAATGAGATTTAAAATAAATAAATAAAAAGGAAGAATGAGGGGACATATTTAAAGTTACAAAAATAATTAAATTATATAAATCCCTTTTAGATTTTAAAATTACATGAATGCCATATAGGATTTTAAAATTAACAAACATGTCATCCAAAACTCAAGAAAATTACAAAATTGCCATTAAAATAGTTTGAAATGAAATGTAGTCCAGGACAAGCCATAATTGGCCGAAACGGGTCAGAATGGACCTGAATGGGACGGGATTTGGAACGAAACGGAATGAGGATGTATAGTGTACCAAATACTAAACCAGAATGGAATTCAAAACTATGATCCCATCCTCTTCTTATATGCTTACAAAGCCCCACACGATGTGACCCCTTAGCAAAATGTTATTAGCTATTGCTGATGTAGCCCTTCTCTTGGGTTTTGCTACGGCGGCCAAGAATCCCAAGGTGCTTAACATATCTCACCTCTTCTTTGCAGACAATGCCTTGATATTTTGTGAGGCAAACCTAGACTACATCCCCATTTTGAGGAAGTTTTTTCTATGCTATGAACCTGTTTCTGAGTCAAAAGTAAATTTGGCTAAGTCAAAGATTGTGTGGGGAATGTTTCTAATTTAGATAGTTTGGCGAACATATTGGGATGCAAGATATCCTATTTGCCTATGAAATATCTAGGCCAACCTTTGGAAGCCTCTTTTACAGCTGTCTATTTGGGATGGAGTACTGAGAAAATTGAGCATCATTTGGTGGTTGGAAGAGGATGTATTTGTTGAAGGGTGGTGGGATCACCATGATCAAGAGCACCCTCTCTAACTTACCTACATACATTCTATCCTTGTTTCTCCTTTCCACAAGTGTGGCTAATCACATAGTGAAGCGATGAAACTATTTATGGCGATGGCTTTTGTTTAACATGCCCTCCGAAGGAAATCGCTTTGTTGTTACCAACATGAGGGGGAGGCCTCATGTTCGAGATTCGGCTGTGGTTGGGTTGGGAGGTAAGATAAGGTTATGGATAAATAGCATGAAAGGACTGAAGGTTTTTTTCTAGTCATACTAGGCTTTAAGTGGGAGAAGGCTCAAGGATTCAATTATGGCATGACTTTTGGCGTGGGAACAAGGCCTCAAGAAGCTTTCATAGAGATGTATAGTATTGCGCATCTGCAGAAGCCCTCAGGGAGTTCTCCTATGGATCTCCCTAGTGGAGAATTAGCTTTATTAGAGCTTAATGACTAGGTGATTAACACCTTCACAGAGTTCTTAAACATCTTGTATTCTACTAGATTATGCCTAGTAGATGTAGAATAGATTCTTTGGGCCCTACCAAGAAAGGGAAGATCATTGTTCAATTGTTCTAGGAGGTTTTGTTATCTCAGGAAAGTAATTCCTTGCCTGGGAGAAGTATTTGGTGTACTAAGGCACCCTCCAGGGCAGCTTTGTGACAAGACTAGTGTTGTATATGCATGAAGAGTGAGGAATCAGTAGACCATCACTTAATCCATTGAAATATTGTCAGTTCCTTGCGGAATATTTTCCTTGATCAGGTTAGGTTAACTTGGGTTATGCCTAGAAGAATACTAGACCCCTTGGCCAATTGCAGAAGCTTTGTGGCAACCCATAAATTGTAGCTATATGAAAAATGGTCCCTTTATGTCTAGTGTTGTGTATTTGGACTCTGGAGGGACAGGAATGCAAGAAACTATGACGATCATGAGTGCATGATGGAAGAGCTTAAAACATTTTCTTCAAGACTTTGATCCTTTGGACAGCCTTTAGAGATTTAACTGGACAGAGTGTTCATAATTTCCTTGTTTCTTTTCCTATTCCTAGTTAGGTGTTCCTCTTGTATACTTTGTGTACTCAAACTATGCTTTTTGAGTTTTTTTTAATAATATCCTTGATTTACTTATATTATTAAAAATAAAAAATAAATAAATAAATAAATAAACGTTGTCAGATGCAAGAGGGTAACAGCAACTGTGATTCCAAAGAGAGAAGACCCAAATATGCCCATATACAAAAAAAAAAAAAAAAAAGTCATGAGCGTTCTCTTACTCGATGTCTCAAGCTCTGTCTCCCTCTATCTTTTTACTAAAATCATATCCTAAAACCTAAGCAATTTAAACCCCATAGATTGTTGTAATTAGCTCTCACTTTCTTCTTCCTGTTTAGTTTCTCCGATTATTTTAACAGCAATTGCTACCTCTCACTTTCTTCTTCCTGTTTAGTTTCTCTAAGTATTTTAACAGCAATTGCTGCATCCGCTAAGCTTGAAGATGAGGTTGCAAAATATCTCACTGCCATTTCTACTAGCATTGGCCAGCACCAACAACTCCTGAAGTGCTTTTGCTTTTATGCTACAGGCATAGAAATCAAGAATTTTGACTGTACCAGGATCTAACTATGAGTGGGACTGTGGGAGACATGGTGCAGCAGAAAATGACGTTTTTGAGAAATTGAAATCACAATTCAGCATTACGAACAAAATATTTTACAAATGATAATTGACTTCTTTTATCATTCCAGTAATGCCATTGAAGTATCACTCAAGTAGTAGATAAATATACCTTTGTCTGTACTCATTCCCTATAAACATTCTAGGAATAAAATCAACTTCAAAGGATTGAGACAAAACAGTGGTAAGGATCCAGTGGCTCAATGGTACAAAGAGAGTAGGGATCTTATAGAGCACTTCTGATCATAATCACATATACATGTTTATGTACGTACTGTTACTCAGAAATATACTGTTAATCTACAATCACTTACCTTCTTTTTTTCACGTCTGATTATTCTCTCACAGATAAGGCGTAACCTCTCTAATTCAACCTGTACAAAAGTATTTATAAAAGGATTCAATCATGGGATTTGAATTGCACAAACAAACATAAAGAAATATGAACTGTAGTTTCATGAAAAATCAGTGAAAGAGGATAAAAGTATGAATCGCATGAAACACTTGATAGTAACCATAACTAATGCACAATTAGAGGTGTAATCGGTCCGGTCTGATTCGGAGTCACGAACAGAAAATTTTGGTCCACCTTTTTTCCAGACCAGACCGGACCGATTATCCCCAAGGACCGGATCGGACTGTTAGCTATCGGTCCATATGAGCTAGGAACATTTTTTTTTCCTCTTCTTTTTTTGGTAGATAAATTAATACAAAAAATAATTAAATCAGTAAAATCAAAATTAAATGAGCTCTTTAATGTTATGTAACTAACTCATTAAAAAATAATTAATTATAATTATATTTATGATGTTAATAGTAACTAACTTTGTACTTTAGTAGAGCATGTATCTACATATAATAACATATATTATCATGTGATCTATTGTATGATATATTAGTTAATTGATAGCATATATTATTTTACATTTTCTATGGTCAATGGTGATAGATTAGAAAAAAGTACATAATTAACTTATACAACTATGATATAAATAATATTATATATATGATTTATATGCAAGTGATTCGGTCGGTTTCGGTCAGGTCCAAAAAAAGACCCTGGGACTGGACCGAAAACCGAGTTTTGGAGATACCATGGACTGAGACCGAGTATGGGTGAATTCGGTCCGGTCCTGTCAGTTTTACCGGTCTGGACCGAAAAAATTCACACCCCTATGCACAATAATTTGCCTTGGTAGTAAACGATGCTTCTATTTGCAGGTAGATCTAGATCAATAACTTGCCAGCTTACAGATTACACCCAAAAGGAAGCTGATTCATGATGGGGGGGAACCTATAAAAAGGTGGGTTTCAATGGAAACATAGAACCTCATAAATATAAAGATGTTGCAAGCAGTGAAATAAATTCAACATAAAATAACTAATCCTTCAAGTTTCACCAAAATTACGCAGCCAAGCCCATGTGAGTCGACAGATAGAAGACAAATGGGACCTAGGAACAAAGTACACTGCCTGACCTTTCAACTTGTAGCTACAGAGTATATATATGAAAAGACCTAAATCACATGATAAAAACGACATAACCGATATCCCTTGGAGAAGGATCATGCAAAACAGGTGTGGGGCAGGATCAATTACAGAGCTTGGCTATTGGTGCAAAAATTCTGGATAGTCAGGGCCATGGCTAACCGAGGAGATAGGAGACTCGTTTGGTGGTTTTTGGGGAGAGGTTTGTGGAAAAGTTATTCCGAGTTGCTGGCAGATTTTATTAGGGTGTGCCAACTGTGTTGATGGCAATGGAAGCAGGGTTCATTAAATTGAATGAAGCATTGCATGTGGATTTGTCTTCAAAGATGATTTTTTCCAGATTTATATCTGCTAGCAACAAATAAAAAGCATCCCAGTCACTTCTAATACTTCTTCACAAGCTTTACCCTTTCACTCCACTAACTTCAGCAAAAACCCCATTAACCCAACCCTTCCCGGTTCTTCACCCCAGTCCTCAAAAGAAAATCAAGTCTATCGCAAATCTCCAAACTCCTTTTTACACAAAAGCTAGATTCAGGAAAATAAAAACAGATTCCTACTACCCATGTCCCTAACCGGGGAACTCAACCGTTTCCCAAATGGTACTTATATACATCGCCTACCACGCCCCACAACAAATTTAATTGCGATTTGTTTAACCAATTTGCCATATCAACAGGCATGAAAAACTTGAAAACAAATATTAGCTAAGACAAGATTCCTTTAGAAAAGATGACTAAAAGGGGTGCAGCTAAAGCATACAAGCATTATACATGGAGAGCAAGATCCTCTAGAACTCCTAGGGTACTCCACGGGGTGGATTTCATTAAATCCCAGCCAATGTTTTCAAATTGAACTGCGTGAATTTTTCCTTAGCAATCTCTTAGACCTTAAAGCAAAAATTGTAGTTACCAATTTACCCCAAAAAAAGAAAAAAGTGTTGAGGAATTGGAGTTGAGTCACATTAACCCAAGAATGGGGAACCCAAATAAGCACCTAATGAAAGGACTAACAAATGAGTGTAAACAGAAGTATATCAAAACAAATCATATTCCTCTCACTTGACAGAAATAGCTTTGGAAAGGCATTCTTGAGAAGACAGAATGAAGACGGTGGAAACCATTGCAGAATCACGCCAATTGAGAGTACATCAAATTGGAGCGCCACTTACTTTGTCTATATTTCACATTCCAGCAGGTATAGCCAACCGCATTGAAAGTTTAGAAAAGGGATTTTAATGGGGTGGAGGTGCAGAAATTTCACTCGGTAAGTTGGACCAAAGTCTGCTTCTTAGTAACAGGTGGATGCGTGGAGATGCAGACAATGATCCCTTTCAACAGGGCTTTGCTGGAGAAGTAGTTATGACTCCATGCTAATGAGAGAGAGAGAGAGAGAGAGAGAGAACCTTTGGAAGATGCTGATAGAGATTAAATATTTGTGCTCAATATGAAAGTTCTCATTTCCAAGTCCCAACAGAAGAATATTTGGAATACAGCTCCCATGAGAGTGGCATTCTTCATTTGAGTGGCAGCATTATGGAAATCCTTATATTGGATAACAAGGAGGCAACAGGTTATGGTGATAAACTAGTGCTGTATATATAGAAGGAATGGAGAAACAATGTATCATCAATCACTCCATTGTGACATTAGTGCTTCGAGACAAGATCTCTTTAGCCTCCTTAGATTAAATTAGGTATGATACATTAGGGTAGCACAAGATTGGGAGTCACAGGTTATTTCCAAATTCTTTGCCTTACTATATTCCATCAGGGTGAATGAGGGCAACATAGATAAGATCAGTTGGAGCCACTCCAAGAAAGGTAGATTCACAGTTAGATCGTTTTACCAAGTTCTAACTAGCCAGGGCATGACTACTTTTCCATGGAGGAATATATGGAAGATGAAAGCTCCTCCGAAAGCAGCTTTCTTTGTTTAGACTGCTTCCCTAGACAAGATTCTTACTACAGACAATCTTAGGAAACGTCATGTAATGGTGGTGGACTGGTGTTGCATGTGGAAGAAGGATGGGGAATCTGTAGATCACCTGCTTCTACATTGTGAGGTGGCCACAACCTAGTGGGATATTTTTTTATGGGAATAGGATTACCGTGGGTTATGCCTCGCAGGTTGGTGGATTTTCTAGCAAGCTGGAGAGGACTCCAAGGTAATCCATAAGTGGCAGCAATATGGAAGATGGCCCCTATATGTATGTGTTGATACATTTGGCGGGAGAGAAATGATAGGAGCTTTGAGCATCGCGAGAGGACAATGGATGAGCTTAAAAGTTTCTTCTTTAAAACCCTATTCTTATGGGCGGGGTCATTTATTTTAATGGATTTAATATCCATGATTTTCTACTTTCGGCTGTAAACCCCTAGTTAGGTACTTCTTGTGTATACACCACGTGTACTTGGGCTATGCCTCATTTTCCTATGAATAAAATTTCTTGATTACCTATAAAAAAATGCTGGGAAGGCTGGTTTGACAGTCAACATAGTGAAGCCTAGTGGAAGATGATCCTGATTTGTCTAAAAATGGTACATATGGAAGAAGAGAAATGACCGAAATTTCAAGGATTGTAAAAGGCTGTGGAGGAGCTAAAGAATTTCTACTTAGAACACTTTATCATAGATACACCTAACTAGGTGTATGTATTGTATACGCCCCGTGCACTTAGATAGTACCTTATTGCTCAATGATAAAATTATCTTGTCAAAAAAGAAATAACTTCAAGACAGTAATTACAAAACTCCCAACATTTCAGCCCCTTAAGCAAAGATAGCAACATGAACCACACCTGCCTGGATGAATCTTTAAGTGTAAATACAAAATACAGATAAGTGTACAACCAGATAACAACACAACAAGCTAAAGCAAAATAAACTATTTACTAGAGAAAACCCTTACCCTAATTTGCTTGATTCTCTTAAACTCCTCAATCCCATGTTCTTGGGTCTCAGCCTGCACAGATAGATTGTTCAGGACATGAAAATTTATGATGGACCAAAAATATGCACCTAAATTACACAGAAAATATTAGACCTTTGCCCTCTGCTCCAAGCTATGCTTTTCACAGTAAGCCTTGTGCTGAAACTTTCCACCCAAATTCTTTATATTCATGTATAGGCCAGCGCTCCTGGCACATGTTGGATGAAATGTGGCCTGGCAGTTACCATAGTTACACTGCAGAAAAAGAAATCATGATTGGTTAAGTATCAATGATCTCACTTGGAAAGAGCCCCATGCAGTCCAATATAGAAGATTTGTTTTTTATCAGTCCATGAAGTCCAATACTGAAGACGAAAGCAAAAAACTTTCTGATGATGCTAACCCTTATGCAGACACCAAGTTTGCGACGGCAGATATAGCAAACATCAGCCTCCTTCAAAATTGTCCCCTGCATTTAATCACAAAAAAAGTAAGGTGTCAGAAAAAAAGATATTGCAGACTTACACCTAAAACTTGCACAAATGTTAAGGACAAAGCACAAGTACCAAGCCTCATCCAGATTCAAACACTAGAAACATAATCAGAAGCACACATTCACACTACCAATCTAATTGATATATAATGTGATTCTTTCACAACTTAACATACACATACCATTCCTTCAACTTGATTCACTTGGCCCCTTCTGAATGTTGATTCAAAGACCCACTAAAATATGAGAAAGAATATAAAATTAAGTATAAGAGAAGAAAAATAATAGTGAATCAAATAGACAAGGAGAAAAAACTTCACCTCGGCACAAAAGGCATGGACCCATTCACCATTTGAAGACTTCCTAAAAGCACCAGTTGTGCCACGACATAAACCACATTCCACAACAAAAAAGTGCTTCTCCCAAACATTGACAGTTGGAGCTCCATAGTTTCTAGATGATAATAACTCTTCACATAATTCACAGTACCATGGCCCAGTAGATTCTTTAACACTACGATAGCAACTCAAGTGAACAGCAACCTGTAAAAAAAGATATCATTAAAACTCGAGCAGAGAGAACATCAAGTTTTTCAAGGAGTAATTTGTGGCTAAGGCTAGAAAACCTTGCAACTCGAACAGACTAATATCGGATTTAGTAATGTCTCAGACCGACGGCAGACATCACACGATCTAGGATGTTCCTTAGAAAGATCAGATGTTGAATTAACAAAATCAGTTTGTTTTTCTAATGAAATCCTTGGGGTAGCAAGCCTTGAAAGCGTCTCTTTCCGAGGCATCAACTGCGTGCTGATGCCAGACCTCCCACTATTAGAGGTATTCAAACTCATTGAACTCTGAAAAGGAGAAAAAGAGATGTAAATTATCAAAGTGATCACAACACTAAAAGTTATTTGCTTCCCACGCAAAGGGTAAAATTTTTAGAGATATAAATTAATAACCTCCTGTTGAGCTGGGTCATCATACGCATCTTTCCTAAATGACGAAATCCTAGAGGATGCTGCAGCAGCAGCAGTTGCAGCAGCCAGCACGGCTTGTGCTTCCTTATGCTTTCTCTCTTTCCTACCCTGTTTTTTGGCCTCTCTAAGGTCACCAAGATACTGATTAACAAGCACAGAGTCCCATCTTTGCCACCGTGCCATGTCAATCTCCTGTGGTAAATTCTTAGCAACGTTACAAATTAAGTTATCTGCAAAAAAAATTCATACCCAATGCAATAGTTAAGGTTACATGTCACAGTTGCCAATCAGGAAAAAAAAAATAACATTACTTCCCAAAACTCCTTGTAGTAAGGAACCAAAAACAGTAGAAGAATAAATGAGTAAATTAAAATCCCGAAATATTCTAAAGGATAGACAGGACAAGGAAGAGACCTGTAAACTGCTTTCTTGCAACCGCATTGCCTAGTAACCTATGCTGAAAATAAATAATTTCTCCTTCCACTTCATCTTCTGGAGATGAGTCTAAAACTCCCATTTTCATAGCCGTAATCAACTGGTCTAAATGTAATCCATCAGATTTGCAAATCATGTTATTGCACTTTGAATCTTGATTTAGGTGATTACAGCAAACACTGGCATTGGAAGAAGCCTCCAACCGAGAGAGTTCACTCTCCCTTGAAGCTGCCAAGGGAAGCACCAGTTAGAATTATCCAACAAACATGAAGAGAACAGAAGAGACATTACCATCAAAATTGTTTCTTGGATTCTTTAAAAGCATCCCCAATTCCATCTGCAATAATTTCTTGCTAATATATGGGTGGATGTAAAAACTAGAAACTGCTTCGGTTTTCCTACATTAAATAACGAAAAAAAAATCACAGAAGATCATTTAGAATAACAAAATGTAACGTGCCAGGGCTCAAACAATGACAATATAAAAAAAATATTTTACATTCAACAGATGAAAAGAGGTTCTTTGCAAATCTTACATGATATCAGAGACTACTGAATTTATATGCTCTCCATTCATTGGAGCATTCTGCCCAGGACTGGCAACCTCCTCCAATTGAACCCTCTCGGGAAGGTTGCAATTTGAGGTTCTAGCTGCATTGCCTGTCCAAAAAATGCTATTTGTATCAAAGGAGACCCCACGAAAAAACACTGTAAAAATCAGAAGCACCCAAGGTAACAGCGAGAAATACAACGAATACAAAAGAAGAAAAAAATGGGTGCTCAAAATTTGAATAGAGGAAAAAGAAGAATCTTGTAATGAAAGCAGCCAATGCGTGTGAACTCAAAAGCAAAACTCAACAAAGTCGCGGGTAGCTCAAAGCCCCAGACTATCCATCTATTTTTTTCTAACCAAACACTCCATGCAGGACAGTGGAACAGTGCTGTAATTCACACCTTACAAGTGCCCAAAAAATCACTCTTTGCAGCACACTGGCATCTCCACCAAACTGGTCGTCTAACATGCAGCACCAGTCAGTACTGACCTTCTGAGATTTTCCAGCATCAGGATCTTTCACAACTCCATGGTCTCTTTGCTCTTCAAAAGAATTATCTTATAAATGTCATTTTCAATCAACATAGAAACAAACAATCATCTCTATCTTCCTCTCCAGCACCCTCATACACCATCATAACATAACTAGCTCAGGTCAACATACCCAGGGTGCAAACCGACACTGATGTTGACAATAGCATTACATTCTTTATCTCTAGACACTTTGCACTTTAAGAGGACCTAGGCATACTTCTAATGACACCAGTTGTTTGCACCCTTTTAAAAAAGTTGGTTGCTAAGGTATCTTAACTTACAAAATACTTGTTTTTTTTCTTTTTGTTAAGTAAGAAATTTATTTAAAAACATAATTAGGCATAGTCCAAATACACAAGAAGTGTACAAGAGAGAAACACCTAATTACAAGCTAACCCTGAAAAAGGGTACAAAAGTCATTCCCATCCAATACAATGACTGAAGCCCAAAGCAACAAAGTATGAAAAAAGAAAGTTCTAATCCCTTCCACCGATCGTTCTCTATTCTCAAAACAGCACCCATTTCTCTCATTCCAAATACACCACATAAGACAGATGTACCATCTTCCAAACAGTTGCTATTTGACAATTTCCTAGAATCCCTCTCCAATACGGCAAGAGGTTCACCACCCACTTAGGCATCACCCAAGCAATTCCTGCCTTAGCAAATACCTCGTCCCACAAAGCCTTCAACGCATCACAATGAAGAAGAAGATGATCCACCAATTCACCACATCTTTTGCACATAAAGCATCAATCCATTGCATCGATACCATGCTTTCTTAACTTGGCGTCACATTCTTCTACTGACTTTTTCCCTTGGAAAAATATTTGGAGATGCAAGGTGCCTCTTAAGGTGGCTTTCTTCGTAAATCAATAGGAGTAACCAAGTACACTGGACGTATACAAGAAAACACCTAGCCCATACAAGACAGCCCCTAATGACCCAAAAATCCCATGAAACCTACCCAAAATACTTGGTTACTCCTATTGTTATTAATATATATAATATTTTTACTTATAAAAAAATATATATCCTCACCTCCAGAGTTTATGTTTAAAGCATAAAGCAAGCTGTAAAAATCAGAAATGTCCCCCACTTCTCAATCTTGGACATCTCTAATAAAACATGCTGACCACTGAATAAAGCCAGCAATATTATCCAAGTAATCAACCATGGAAGCACCTTTATTCGAAGCAATTCTAAAGAGAAGGGAAAACATGCTTCAAGGCCTCATCTTCACACCACAAGTCATGCCAAAAACTGATTTGGTTTCCCCTACCCACCTCAAATCTGAAATTTCTGAACTCCCCCCATCCATTACGGATGAATTCCCACACTCCCACACCATATGCCCCTCTTACTTCGTTGGAGCACCAACCACCCCAAGAACTCCCATACTTTGCATCAATAACAATTCTCCAAAGAGCATCCCCTTCTTGATGATAACTCCACAGCCATTTCCCTAAAAGAGCCTTATTGAAAGTTTTCAGCTTTCTAATCCCCAAACCTCCCAATGAAAGAGGAGTGCAAATCTTATCCCACTCAAGCAAATGGAATTTCTACTCATTCTCCAAACCGCCCCACAAGAAAGCATGAAATATCCTTTCCATTCTATTAGCCACTCCTATAGGCAAAGGAAAAGGAGATAGATAATAGGTTGGGATATTAGATAAAGTGCTCTTGATTAAAGTGATCCTACCACCTTTGGACAGATAAACCATTTTCCAACAAGCCAATTGACATTCAATCTTCTCTATAATCCCATCCCAAATGGCCTTGGATTCGTGAGGTGCCCCCAAAGGGAGACCAAGATACTTCAAAGGCAAGCTAGAGACTTTGCAGCCCAAAATATTAGCCAAATCCCTTATATTATTGACCATACCAACAGGAATCATTTCAGACTTTGATAAGTTCACCTTAAAGCCTGATACGGCTTCAAAACATAGCAGGAGAGCCCGTAGAGAATGAATCTGATCAGAATTTGGCTCACAAAGGATTAAAGTGTCATCCGCAAAGAGTAGATGAGAAACATTAATGCTGCCATACGAAGGACTGCCCACAGAAAAGCCCACTATGAATATTTTTAAATTACTTTCTGATCTCAATCTCCACTTAGCTTTCCCCCACAGAAGAGGTCTGCTCCGCAGCTGAAAATTATTTCTTACCATTGAAAACCTTCCCTTTTCTTGATTGGTACCATTGAACACTTTCCCAGAAATACTTTTGACCAAAACAAATAGAGCCAAAATGATTTAACTTCTAATGCTAAAAGGAAATACCAAAAACCTCAACCACATCTTTTCCATGAGTGAACCAGAATCGTATCTTACTGTTAATAACTCCTCCAATTTCTAAAGTTGAGAAAGATAAGAGGAATAGAGAACAGAATTTAATAGGATTCAAAATATCAGATTAGACATAATCAACAAGCATGGAGACAATTGCCATATTCAAACACATCAATACGAAAATTTAAAACCCGACACTGAACAGGTCACCAAGAACATGAACAAGTTTTAAAACCATGGCAAAAGAAATTAGAACAACTTTTAGACCAACAAAGAAGTTTTCTTTTTATTATAAGTAAACCAAGATAAGGAGTCAGAGAGGAGTCAAAGAGGTAAACCTTCACATTTAGGTGAACACTTCGGCAAAGAATCTTCAGCCTCATCAGCCTCATTGGAGTCCTGCAAACAAAAATGAAAAATCAATTGTAAAACATATGTTTTATAAAACTAAACGTATAAGATCTAGGATACTGAAATGTGTAAATAGAACTCCAGAAAACTTCGGCAAATAGTTTAACATTTGAAAAACATATATGGACAACAGGTACATTTCTAACAATAAACCACCTATTTATGACACTGTCAGAAGGGCAACTGCATGGCTCTTGTTGCTCCTTCTCACATTCCTAATTTCAACTGAGCATGCTTTTTAAGATGCAAAACCGAGAAGTATAACCATCTCCGACAACAAACAGAGAAGATGGGGCCGGATTCCTTTAAAAATTTAAAAGATGGAGGGTGTATATGGCCTAAATCTTGATAACACAATAAGATTATTGTGAGATGAGTTTCTAGGGCACATAGGAAGTGATTATGTAACGCCCCAATAGAAGACCCAAATCAATTGTGATACCCCATATGATAAGGATAATGGTAGGTGGTGTATGAGATCCCACATTACTTGGGAAGGAGAAATTCTTGCTCTTTATAAGATTCCAATGGAGCTCCAATTATATCATTGACTAGTCCTTTTGGAGTATAGGTCATGTATTTTGGACCTTCCATTGGGGCATTACAAATGGTATCAGAGTCTATCCCAACCAAAAATGTGGGACTTGAGCCGTGCCACCAACAATGGATTGGCCCAACGAGGACATCAAAAATTTAAGAGGGGCAGATTGTAATACCTCACATAATAAGGATACGGGTAGGTGGTGTATAGGATCTCACATTGCTTGAGAATGAGAAGTTTTTGCTTTTTATAAGGTTCCAATAGGACTCCAATTATATCATTGACTAGTCTTTTTGGAGTATAGGCCATGTGGTTTGGGTCTTCTATTAGGCCGTTACAGATTACAATGTCACTTGGTTCAAGAGGGAAAGGCGAATCCAGCATCAACTCAGCTATGGTGAACTTACCTTTCATATATCTCTCAAGTAGGTGGCTCTTTCACGTGTCCAACAATCAAGATAACCCATCATAATCAAGAACTCATAGATTCATGGTATCTACCTATTTGTAGGCACATTTCTCGGATCTAATTCAAAAACGGCTTCCCAATTTATGTTCATAGCATTTTCCCATCACCCTAAATTGCAGGGGCATTCAAGGGGGTTGTAGATATTTTAAGTTTGAGAACATGTGGTTGAAATCTAAAAGTTTTATTGATAAAATCATGCAACAGAGGTCTTCTTACCTCTTCCAAGGATCCCAAGTTACATCAAGGCTTGCAACTGAAGGCATTGAAAAAAGATATGACGTATGGAATGAACAAATATTTGGCAATGTGAAATGTCAAAAGAACTCTCTCTTGGAGGAGCTACAAGGTCTGGAGGGTGTGGAGGAGGTGAAAGCTCTGTTTGAAGATGGGAAATCATGCAAAACTCAGGTGATTGTAGACCTTGAAAGGGTTACCTACTTGGTGGCAAAATTCAAGGGCATTATGGGTGAGGCAAGGGGATAAGTGCACTAAGTTCTTTCATCGAGTGGCTAACCCACACAAGAGGTACAATGCTATTGAGATGATGATGATGATGGATAGTTCTACCATTCCAGGGTAGGAATGGTAGTGGGACTACCACGATGAGATTTCTAGAAATATGAATAAGTTATGCCACAAACATACACAGATAATATAAACATGACTATATAATAAACATGAGTATATATGCATGAACTTCAGCTTGCTTTCATAAAACTGTATTTCTTTTTTCTCCTGTCTAGATTCCTCATCATCTTTCATAAAACAAAATAGCATACTTTCTTTCATAAAAACATCATGCATCATCTTTTAGTCTAGCTTATGGTACCTCACAACTCCAAACTGTGTGCACCTACTAGTTATCTTCACCACACAACAAGCTTTGAGAAACGTTAGTCCCTTCAAATTAACCCGAAATCAAGGATCATATTCTACAATATCATCAGCACCTACTTTTTGAACACTTCGTGTGGAGACTTAAGCTTGATGGCTTACTATTTGAAACCATAGACCAAGAAGGAGTAGGGAGGCTTGAGAGGCCTTTTGAAGAGATGGAGATTAAGTGGTAAAAAGCATGGATAGTGACAAAGCTCCAAGTCTCAATGGATTTGTTTTTTGAATTCTTCCAAACCTGAAGGGAAGTGGTTAAAGATGACATCACAAGGGTCTTTTTCAAGAATTCTGTGCTAATGAAAGGGTTGAAAAAAGCCTCAAAGCAACCTTCGTAGCAATCATTCCTTCCTAAACAACCTGGTACAAGAAGAGTTTTCCACACTTTATCCTTGTGGGCTTTTGTTATTGTTCTTAATGGAGCTTTCATGATTTTCTGGTATCCCCAATCTAGCCCCTAACTTGTAACTGATTATTCTCTTTGTATACTTCATGTCTACTCAGGCTTTGCCTATTTATTTTATTCAATAAATTCTTATTTTACCTATAAAAAAAAACCTGGTACAGTAAAGATCAGAGATAACTGTCCCATTAGCCTTGTGGATGGGGTGTATAAAATTCTATCAAAAGGCTTGGCAAATAGATTGAGCCCAATAATGGAGAAGATTGTACTGAAGCCCCAAATCCACTTTGTAAGAAGATGACATCCTTGATTTGGTGCTTATTGCTCATGAATGCTTGGATGGCAGGCAAAAGTCAGAAGAAATGAGGATACTTTGCAAGTTGGATATGGAGAAGGCCTATGATTTAGTGAACTGGAATTTCTTGCTTTTATCTGCTTATGATGGTCCGCCCCTTGTTGTGTTGCATTTATTGATCCTAGTCTACGTTTTCCATATAGCCACCTTTGGGGAGAAATGGTTTTGGATAGCGCATTGTATTTTGAAAGTTCACTCCGCTATATTGATGAATGGCACAACAAGAAGCTTTTTTCAATAGTTCCCGATGAGACAAAGATCCACTATCTCCCCAACTTCTTGTTATTGCTATGAAAGCTCTCAACAAAATGATTATTGGTATTGTATATGGTCCTTTCTCCATGGGTTTTCTGTGGAGGATACAAACATTGGCACACCAATATTGCTCATCTCTTATTTGCATATGATACCCTTATTCTTTGTAGTGTCGACCAAGGCCAGATTAGTTCTTTGCGAAAACTTTTATGGTGCTTTGAAGCTGTTTTGTGTCGACCAAGGCCAGATTAGTTCTTTGCAAGAACTTTTATGGTGCTTTGAAGCTGTTTCTGGTTTGAAAATAAATCTAGCAAAGTAATAATTGGTTCTGTTAGGAATTATTCCTGATGCAGAGAACTTGGCTAGCATTCTAGGTATAAGGTATCTTCCTTAACCATGAAATATCTCAACCTCCCTCTATATTTAATGTGGTGTACTTGGAACGAGAGGAATGGTCGTTGTTTTGATAATAGGGAACACTCATTGAGAATAAGAAAATTGCTTTTTTTATACATTTTTTTTATTATTATTATTTTTTACAGTTAGTAAGAAAATATTTTTTTTAATAGTTTAATAAGAAAATTTTATTACCAAGAATGGGCAAAGTCCAAGTACATAGGACATATACAAAGAAAATACCTACTTCACACTATAAACGAAAAGAGACTAAAGCAAATCCTGAAAATAATCATCATTCAATACAAGAGCCTTAGCCCACAAACACAAAGTGCTAAAGAAGAAATCCCAAAGTTCTCCCATTGAGCATTATTTGTCTTCAAAGCATCTCTCATTCCTTTCCAACCAAAGACACCACATCAAGCACAAAGGAATCATCTTCCATATGACAACACTTTTTCTCCCTTCAAAACTTAGGGACTAGTTTTAATGACTTTTATGCTTTTTTCACAGCGCTTAGCTTGTAACTAGGTTCATCTCCTATATACTTCTTGTGAACTTGGGCTTTGCCTAATTACATGGATTAATAAATTCTTCTTACTTATAAAAAAAACATATATATATGCTAAATTATATGCTAAATTCAATGTTCTTTTTAGGGAGAGGGATAGCTAAACACACAATTCAAGCACCCACAAGAGATATTGACCTCAATGGTTTTTTTTTTTTTTTTTTTTAATCAGTAAAAGATAGATATTATATATATGAATAAAATAGATATAGCCCTTGTACACAGGAAGTATACATAAGTGCTCCTAAATACATTCTAAAAACAATAAATTAACGACAAGAAATCCTGAATATTGTCCCCATGCAATACAATAGTGGAAAACCAACACACATTAGAGTGAGGAGAAAAAAATTCTTCAACTTGGTCATTGTACTTTCCTTATCTTCAAAGCAACGCGCATTCCTTTTCGTCCAAATACACCATATAATGCACAACGGAATCATCTTCCACATTGCTGCCACTTGGTGACAGCATTGCAACTTTATCCAACAACCCAACAAATCCACCACCCTCATAGGCATAGCCCAAGCAACATCAACCCTTTGAAAGATCTTATCCCACAACGCCCTTGATACCTCACAGTGTAATAAGAGATGGTCCACAGATTCTCCATTCTTCTTACACGTATAGCACCAATCCACCAATACACAACCTCTCTTCCTCAAATTGTCCATGGTCAATATCTTTCCTAGAGCAGCATTCCAAACAAAAAAAGCTACTTTAGAAGGCACTCGAGATCTCCAAATATTCTTCCATGGGAATGGAGTATTGTCAAGATGTGTTGCCAAGATGCTACAAAACGCCTTAACTGTACATATCTTGTGATTATTAGACATCCACTTCAAGCTATCTCGTTATGCCCTAGGAGTCTCCGTGGAATATAATAAGCTGAAAAAAACTGAAACACTAGGTAATTCCCAATCATGGAAATCCCTATTAAAAAGTATATTCCACTGGTGCATACCATGAGAAAATAACTGCACGTCTACCACTGAGGCCTCCCTATTAGCTGCAATATGGTATAGAGCCGGAAAAATCCTTTCCAATGCCCGATCTCCACACCACACGTCCCGCCAAAATCTGATTCGATTGCCCTCACAAACTACAAAACGAATTTAATTTGCAAAGCATGGCCACCCCTTCCTTATATACCTCCATAATCCCACACCGTACCCCCCTCTCACTTCATTAGAGCACCAACCACCCAACCCAATACCATATCTAGCTTCAATAATATCCTTCCACAATGATCCCCCCTCCACATGATATCTCCAAAGCCATTTTCCTAGTAAAGCTTTATTAAAAATTCTCAAGTTACACACACCCAACCCCTCATTCACAACTGAGCCACATACAGTCTTCCAACTCACCAGATGAAATTTTTTCTCCACCCCCATGCCTCCCCATAAGAACGCCCTAAAGAGTTTCTCCATTCTGTTCACCACCACTACAGGCATAGGAAACAAAGATAAAAAATAAGTGGGGAGGTTAGTGAGAGTACTCTTGATAAGAGTGAGGTGGCCCCCTTTTGACAAATACACCCATTTCTAGCCAGCCAACCTATTCTCTATCTTCTCCACCACCCCATCCCATATAGCTCTATTCTTGAAAGTTGCTCCCAACGGCCGGCCCAGATATTTCATTGGGAAAGAAGACACCTTACAATCCAGAAGGCTTGCTAAACTGTAGATATTAGAGATTGCACCCACAAGAACCATCTCGGACTTACCCAGATTCACCTTTAGCCCTGATACTCAGGGTGGGCAGCAGGGCCCCGCACCCTCCATCCCCCGCCACCGCAACTGTCTCGTGGGGGGGGGGGGGGGGGGGGCGGACGGAGGACCCCCTCCACCCGCACCCCGTTATCCGGGGGAATCCCCCGCCCCCGCACTCCGGGGGCTGGGGGCGGGTAGCACCCCTACCTGATACTACTTCAAAGCAAAGTAACAGTGCTCGTAGAGATTGGATCTGGCTTCCATTCGCTTCACAAAAAACTAACGTATCATATGCAAAAAGAAGGTGTGAGATGATAGTAGGGCCACCAAAACCATTGCCCACCTGAAAGCCAGATAAAAATACTCCCCCAACAACAGCATGCACCATCCTACTTAAAACCTCCATAACTATAACAAAAAGAAAAGGAAATAGGGGATCTCCCTGCCTCAGACCCCGCGAACTGTCAAAAGAACCAGCCGATGTGCCGTTAACCAGAACTGAGAATCGGGCGGTTGAAATACAATGACGCATCCATGAAATCCACCTATCCCCAAAACCACATCTCTCAAGTGAGTATAATAGAAATTATCAGTTCACATAATCATATGCCTTCTCCATATCAAGCTTGCACAGAACACCTAAACCTCCCTCCTGTAATATGTACTCCACACACTCATTTGCAATGAGTATTGAGTCAAGAATTTGTCTCCCACAAATAAATGCATTTCGACTTAGAAATAATCTATTCCAACACTGGACTAAGCCGGTTAGCAAAAACCTTCGAGATAATCTTATAAACACTACTGACCAGGCTTATAGGCCCAAAGTCTTCAATAGTCAAAGCCCCGTGTTTCTTAGGAATGAGAGCAATAAAGGTCGCATTAAGGGATTTTTCAAACTTTTGAAGAGAGTGAAATTCATTGAAACCCTGTACAACATCACCTTTCACAATGTCCCAACAAGTTTGAAAAAAACCTATTGAAAAACCATCCGGCCCCGGCGCTTTATCTTTAGCCATTCTAGATATGACCTTGTAAATCCCCTCTTCAACAAAATGCAAGGCATCAAGCTTCGGCCTCCCAAGGAAACGATTATGTGAGGAGAGTCTCATAGTAATGTACTATATGGTTTTCTAGCTAGAGAGGGGAAGAAAACACCTGAGAACCTGATTGAAGTGACACGATAGCATTATTACGCCAATGTGAATTAGCCACTTCGTGAAAGAACGTTGTACACCTATCACCTTCTTTCAACCAAAAGGCCATGGATTTTTGACACCATGAAGTTTCCTCTTACAACAAAACCCTCTCCAGGTTTGCCATAACCGTGCCCTTCCTCAATAACATCTCCTCTGAAACTATGTTGCCCCTCCCTTTCGATCTGTCCCTTCTTTCACATCATAATTAATGGAACAAGTTAGCCTTTTAAGCTCCCTATCCCGCTTTGTGGCTAACTTCGAATGACTAGCCTCAAGTGCTATAAGGAGAGCCTTGAATTGTTCTTCGTAACCTCCAAACAAAATCCCAATGACATCTTGAATCTCCTCTACCTTCTTAAACACCCAATTTGAAGAACAACTCCCATAAGTAGAGCTGGGAGGGAGTGTACACAAAGGAGTTAGGATGGCCCCTTCCTCCCCAGTGCTGGTGGGAGAAAATAAAGCCAGTTCTAATCCACTCACTGAAGCTGACTCCCCACTGGAAGGAACAAGACCCATCGGAGACCCCAGTGATGAAAAGCCATGTTCCAACATGACTGACTGCACCGAAATCACCATTGGGCCTCCATCCACCACACACAGCCTTGTCTGTGTATTTTCCAATGATAACTCATGAGGCAGTGACGTGAACTCCACCAAAAACCCATCCTCTGCCGGCGATAACTGCACAGGAGCAACATCTACTCCTTCGACCACCACTCGCAGCAGAGACTGAGCACTCTCCAACAAAAACCCAGCTGACGGCAACGGGAAAACAGCCCTCGAAGTCTCCATTACAACCAGATCCTCTGCTAACTCGCCGTCCTCCATATCTTCCCGTCGAAAAGACCCTACCGGCACCCCGTGGTGGTCGACCACAACCGGCGGTTCTTTCTGTGCCGGTGTGGGAGCCGGCAAGGCGCTTATTGGCGCCACGCGCAATCGACTAGGGCCAAGGGCTGATATTACGGGCATCGCCCGTTGCTTCGGTTGCCAGCCTTATTTTGGGCCTAAGGCCTGGCCCACACCAGAGCCCAAGCCAGAGCCCACACACGGGCTTCCCCTTTCCAACGCCCAACTCCTTCTGGCCCGAAATACAGCCCAAGCCCCTCCCATCTCCTTCACAGCCCAAACCCAACTACAGCGCCTCCTTCCCCTTAACGCTGCGTTTTAGCCAGAAAACTTCATCCAATAAAGACCCAAATTTTTCCTCCATATTACTCAATACCCTTGGTATACTTTCCTCATTTGACCCTAACCATACGTTGCCAACTCCCCCACAATCTTCCACGATCTCTGCACTAGCCACGGCTGGCACCACAGCAGTCACACCTCGCGACTGAACCTTCTGTGCTTGGAGCACCGGACTGTACGACCATGAACCAGCTGCTATCAACAATGGAGCACCCCCTTCTTGCCTGAACAACTTCAAGTTTCCTGCCTAGAAAGCACTAGGTGCTCTATTTCTCCTATTCAAAACAGAGGAAGAGGAACGAGGACTGAGCTCCTTCACTGTATCTCCAAAATTTCTCCACCCCTCCCCCTTCCTTCCTTCCGACACAACAATCAGACCTCTTCTCTTGTCATGCCCAAACTCCGAGTGGATAATAAATCTGCCAAAATAATTACTTCCTGTCCATGCCATTAACACCATATGTCCTTTTCTACGAGTTCTCAGGAACTCTGCAGAACCCAGTGATGCTGCACATTCCTTCACCATTAAGCCCAACCACCCCAAGGCTTCATGATCCAAGGAAATGTATTTCACCGCACGACAACTACTCTCTGTGATTCTCCACCACCTTTCATTCTCCTTTCTAAACTCAAAAACCTTATGATCAATAACAACCTCCCTGCACAGCCCCATCAAGACCAACCAATACGGTACCCAGACTAGACTAAAACTCTAAACTCCTCAAGGGACTGTTGCCATTAATGCACCAGTAACAACGAAACAAGAAAGAAAAAGAAAAAAAAAAACCCAACGAAACAGGAAGTGTACGGAGAGAAAATATTTTGAGAGAGAAAAGCACCCATAAATTTGACCTCAATGTTAGTAAAGCAAAATGGAAATCCTGTCTAGAAAATCAAAGAACTGAAGGACTCAAGAAACAAATAACGTTGGGTAATTGTCGATGTTATACCTTTTATTGTAGCTCCATGCACAATAAAAACATCACTTGCATTAGGTTCTATCGCTTTTTATTGTAGGTTCTATCGCTTGTAAAGTTCTCCAATGGTTAGTTTTTTTTTTTTTTTTTTTTTATAGTTAAGTTCTCCAATAGTTTCTGTTTTAATGACTTCATAAAGTTCACTTCTTCTGAAATGCCATCAACTCAATAGATGGTCCCTCTGATAAAAGATTTGCCACATACTTTATATGGGTGATGCAGGCAGCAAGAAACTTGTTTTTGTTTAAAATAAAAACATATTGTCGAATTTTATGTGGATTCACAATTATATAAATGGCCATGTTGCCACAACTTTATACGAGTGACACAAGTAGCAAGAAACTGGTTTTATTGTAGGAATCATGGGCATTCAAATAATTGTCGGAAATCTGGAATGAACCGTATTGGGTCCATTAGGATTATCATCTCTTTTCTGTTCCTAGTTAAATCTTCCTATTATATATTTCCTGGGTACTCAGACTATGCCTTTTGAAAAAAAAAAAAAGGGTATCGAGTCCAATGGATTATATATATATATATTTTTTAATGTCGGGGAACCTCTCCAAAGCAGGGTCCTTCGGACCCACCCCTGCAGAGAAAACCCCGGTCCCGTGCACCGCACCCTCGAAAGTTTTCCTACACGAAACTGGTTAAATCACTGGCTTTTCACCAGGGGGTGTGGCCCCAAAGAATTGTTTGCACCCATGAGATATTGAACCTTAGACCTTGAAGGGAGTCATACCCCAAGACTTTGAAGGGAGTGAATATAATCCATATAATCGAAATCCAATGGATTATATTTTATATTATTGGCCTCGTATATTATTGGGTTTTATTTGTGGGTATCAATAGTTATTCAGCTCAAGCTAAGAAGCCAAGGCCCCAAGATTCCAAATCTTATTAGGGTTAGATTTTAGTTGGCTATACATATATCAATGTAATTCAGACAAAGGAGAATTTTGCTTTCTTAAGAGGATTGTGATATAACCCCAATCCGAGGTGCGGTGCCAAGGATAACCTAGGTGTGATGTTTAGGTCACCTAGATGTGGATGTTAGCAAATTATATTATTCTTCCTTTTTTTTTTTTTTTTTTTTTTGTTTCTAACAACTTCCCAAGTCCTCAACTTTAAAAACCCCCAATGCTTAATACCATAAATCATTCTGTAGATCATCATCTCTTCAGCAGCCCCAAACTTGAGTTTTATCCCCTTTGTTTCCCCTCCAAAGCCCACCTTTTCCCTTAAACATTTAAAAATCCCAAACTCCCGAGCATGTACCCACCGCAAAACCTTAACCCCAGCTTCCACTACACCCTAGAATAAGCTGCTCCCACAAATATCCAGCAACTATTAACTCTTTTTTCCGAGAACAATATCCATCAAGATTCCATATTTTTTTAAACCAAATCAATATTTCAAGCCTTTAGATACAAAAAAACCCGAACTCTATCAAGACAGCAACCTAGAGCTCCTTTCTTATTCCTATACTACATCGAATTTGGTATCAGAGTTTGTTTGGCCTGCATCAAGTGACCTTAGGCATACGAACGGATCCCACTATGGTGCAGAAACATCAGACCATACATTGAATCATACACACCGTGACCAGTTAAGTCACACAATCAGATGAAAGGATCCAATCTGCAAACAATAGCACCACTTTCAGAACTCAAAAGTGGGCAAGAGATAAAAGGGTTCACGATATCACTCGAACTAGTTAGGGTGGAAGAATCTAGAGGACACGGAATGTCATTGTAAGGTACCCGACTATAAAGAGCTTGACCAAAACCAACTTTCCAGGGGAAAAACAGATTATATACCTACAATATCCATGACAAAATGACATCAAAACTAAAAATGTGTTGTTGAATAGAATTTCACCAGGATAAAAATAATAGTAGAAATTTTCGATAAAAGCTTAAGTGGAAATTTTCAGTTGAAATAAACAAAATAGTGTGGCAAAGCCTCAAACAATAGAGGAACATACAGCAAGAAACTGAAGGGAGGATCAAAATAAAATATAAAACTACTGCTAATGTTTTCTCCTTGTTTTCTCAAATGATCCACAGCTACAACTTCCAAGTGCGACTCTAACAGAAGGACGACACGACAATGACAAAATAAAAGAACCTTAGAAATGAAGAAAGGAAAAATTAATACGCCCATGAAATGACATCAAGGTAATAACTACATGAAGGAAAGTTCAAGCAGTATTGACACAGTTACCAAGAACTGGTAGAACAAAGTATGGGATTTTATGTAAAAGGTATTAACAAGCTTGCCATTCTCAGCACGAACCCATGTCAAACTTCTACTAGAGGATAAAACCAACGTGCATGATCCCCAATCCAAAAGCACCGATTAAATTTCTTTCTTTCCAACAAACAAAACATAATCTCTGAAAAAAACCAAACTTACAAAAAGCTCCAAGCAAATAAGTATAAGATTGCAAAAAAAAAAAAAAAAAACAGATTATAAAATGACTTACCTTTTCAGCAGCATTGGAGATTGATGATTTACTTGAATTATTATATGGATCTCTGCTGCAGATTGGATCTACTTTAATCCTATCCATCACCATTCCATTGTCACTCAAAATATCATCTGACGAACATATTAATTTGTTATCCTTCGAAATCCTAATGTTGCTTTTGGTTCTTCTCCGTAGGGGTACTGACTTAACAGTAACAGGATCTGGAATATGAGACTCCGATACTGTTAACACATCAGATTCAAAAGCTGTCCCAACTTCATCCTCACATGAATTTGCTGAATTTGCTTTAACTTTCAAATTCTTCTGTAAGGTACTTATATGAGTGTGATTTCTAAGCCATTTGAATATTTTGCTTTGTAAGTCAGGAACCATGCCAACATCCTGCAGAGAAAGTGAAGACAATACATAAAAGAAAGAGCAAAATAATTATATGCTAAAAAGTGTGGTCAGAAACTAGTCACCAAGGTAAAAAATTAAATTTAAATTAAATTAAATTAAAAAAATAACTCGTTAAGTGTATTACAGAGAGTGTTGCTGTTAATGAATCAGGTGAAATGCCAATCTCCAATGCTACATCTTGCACATTGAATTTTCCTTGATCAATCAACTGCAAAATTAAAAAGCCATTAACATTTACAATTCCAACCTAAATTGAATACAGATTATAGAATTGACCACCCCAAAGCGTGCGAACACAAGTACCTTCTTCAAAATCAGTGCAACATCAAGGGATGCATATAGGTTAACATCCTCATTGCTCCTCTCAAGTTCTCCCACATTAATGAGTTGCTGTGCGTCACCACATTCCAACATAATCTTGGCATTTACTCCAAAATTGGAACACTCTATCTGTTGTACTTCACTATCACCTGACTTATCAGAGATAGTATCAGACGTTCCCATATGGGCTGCATCGTTATCTCCATTTCGGCCATTGATCTTCAACTTGGGTGACTTGTTCACAGAGACTGCCACAGGAAGATGGTTAGCAACATTGGAGTCACCACCAACAGCCAAAGAGGGATCACCTGCATGTGAACTGCTGCTACTCTCCAGTACATCAGAGTGCTTTGAGCAAAAAGCCCTTAATTCAACCTGTAGAAATATCCACAATAGATAGGTCTCCATAATCAGAAAGCCTCATCCTACCATATAGCCAGCTCTTAAAAAAAAAGGGTTCAATAAAATTGAAGAGAGAGAGGAGAATGATGTAGTAACAGCTATAGCGCATCAAAAGTAGTATTGGCAACTGTAAGAAAAAATTTTGAATATAGGATGCAAATCGAGATGGCTTACATTATCACATCCATATTTTCCCCAGACCTCCATTCTGAATCCTGCCTCCCTCGCGCATATAGGATGGAAGGAAGTTCTGCAAGTTCCTATCACCAAAAAAACCAAACAAAAATACACACAAACCATTACTAGAGGAAGGATAGCAGTAGAAGGTGTAAACAGGTCTGAAACGAACCAACACTTAAAGCCAATTTTACCCAGCACCAAGAGGAACTCGCAATCAATGAAAAGAGCTCAGTGAAGCAAACATGATTTTTAAGGTAGATAAGAGAATCATTCAAGAAACCACTAAAAGAATAACAATAAGCATTTAAGAAGTTGAAAACCAAAGACCTGCAAAAGTATGCCCTCCACAACCTATATAGTTCAATTGAGAGAAGCTTAGACGACCCTAGTTTGTTTTTGCAGGTGAGATGAGTTGCGATAAAAGTTGAAAATTGAATAAAATATTGTTAGAATATATTTTTTTAATATTATTTTTGTTTTAGGATTTAAAAAAGTTGAATTGTGCATTTTATTTTGTGTGGGACCTTGAGAAAGTTGTAATGATTAAATGAAATGAGTTGAGAAATGTTGTGAAAACAAATGCTAAATCCCAATAGATGTTCACATATAACAAAATTAAAGGACACTTTAAAGGCATTACAATAAGTAACAAGGCATGCATCATCAAGGCTTCAACATGCATCCCCTGAGAGTTCTGGCCTATACAACATTGAACAATGCTTAGTTTGCACTTCTTTTTTGGGAGGACACACACATATATCATCTTTGTGAATACCCAATAACCTAGGGTACAAACACGAGAACCAGTTAGAGTATACTGAACATTCACAAAAAATGGCATTTTTCTGTACAAGGCAAGTGAGAGAGTTGTTTTACACAAGGACCAAGCATCAAGCATCGGGTGCTCATTAGGGTAAAAAACTTACGGTTTCATGCAGGAATCCTGTAAAGACAATTTTTAGTTGGTTTCCATTATGATTGAATGGAACAACAGTATATTCAGTGGAGCTTCCTTAAATTCACTCATAGTCACTTATTTTTTGTTTACCTATCCAAAAAAATGTGTTTCTAATATATTTCTATGACCAAATAGTTGTTTCATGCAAAGTAGGGTGTTTGTTGTTTTATATCTCATTAGTTGTAGATGTAACACTCGACAACTTAAGGAAATTTCAGATTCATTGTCATGGAGTGGTGTTGTTGTATGTGCAAAAAGAGTGGGGTGTCAGATGATCATTATTACTTCATTGTGAAATTGCCACAACATTATGGAACAACTTCTTCACTTGGGTGGGACTAGCTTGGGTGATGCTGAGAAGGGTGATCAATCTCTTACCTTCTTGAAGAGGCCTTCAGAAGGTAACTCTCATATTGCCGCAATATGGAAGATGATCCCAATATGCTTATGGTGGTGCATTTAGAGGGAAAAGAATGACATAAGCTTTGAAGATCAAGAGCGATCAATGGAAGAGCATAGGAAATTGTTTTTCAATACTTTACTTAATTGGCTGGTTGTAATTGATTTCAGTAGAATGAGTTTTCATGAATTTCTTGTATTGTTGAACTAGCACGCTAAGGCGATGCACTTGTATATGTCTCATATACCAGGGCTTTTGCCTATTCTTATGATCAATAAAATTTTGTTTACCGATCAAACAAAAAAAAATTTAGAGTAACATTTGAAGATCTCTTTGTATACATAGTTTCTTTCCATTTTTAAACGGATTTATTACTCATCAAAAAGAAGATGGGCTCTAATTGAATGACTGTAATTGAACCTTAATTATCTTCAAATCTGGATAAAGCAAGAAGCGGCACTAGGACTACAACTGCTAAGGAAAGAGGCTCAACTCAGCCCAAACATTAATTACCAGTGCAGGCTCAAGGCATATTGTATTTATCTTCAGAAACTTGTATTATTTTCTGATAATTAGAAACTTGTATTATTAAGCATACATATCTATCTCTGTTTTAGCAAGAATTTAAATTTCTCCTTGTTTAAGAGTTTGTTTACTTGATTCTGGTTGCACGCTAAAGAACCATAGGCACCCACTAAGAAACAGTAATACAAGTGTTTTGAATGCCTACCTACTTTTCTCATCAATAAAATTCTTCTTTACCACCCGCAGGGGGGGGGGGGGGGGGGGGGGGGGAACAGTTGTTTTGACATCACAAAAGCAAACTTAAAAGACAACTCCTCCCCTCTAAGAATATGGTGGAATGTCAAGTATGAGGTCAGGAGAACTGGGTGTGTGAATAACTTACTGATAAAAAAGAGTTTTTCATCAAAATGCACAACCTATTTCCCACTTTATTTTATGAGTACAACAGAAACACTGCAATTTATTTTGCACATATTATAATCATAAGAAAAACAAGGATGAATTCAATTGCACATCTTGAAACATATGGTCAACAGAACCGTGCATCATGTCCCCAACTGCTAACTTGCCAATTTTTCAAAATAAGATAAATGTTAAAGCATAAGATCCCATTTAGCAACACTACATGTGACTAAAAGTATTTATCAAAAAAAAAAAAAAAAAACGTGACTAAAAGTGCAAATTGACAGGCAGTTTTTTCCTCAATTAAATACCAAAATTAGAGGAAAAAAAAAGGGTACATTCTTTTTTGGATAAAATTTTGGAAAGAGTAAAAAGCATAAAAATAAAAAATAAAAAAAAATAAAAACATGTCAGTATAGCAAATAATCCACAAAAGACCAATTAGTGCAATAAGCCAACTAAAGAGGATGTCGAAACAACAAAACTATAAACCTCTTCAAATTGGACATAAAAATAATTTAAGTTATTTTTTATCAATAGAAGATAATTTAAGTTATGATGACAATAAGGGAAGAGCTGGAAGAAATCATACTTTTTTTTATAAAGTAACGCAGTTTTTATTAAAGCACAGAAGGGCACAAACCAAGTATAAGGAAAATATACAAAATGATAAACCCACCTAGCAAGCAAGTAGAAAAAGAAGAATAGAATCCCTAAAATTCTAATCGGTTGGAGAATAGGGAGCTTTCATGAGCCATCCAAGCTGTTACGAAGAAATCATACCAAAGAGTGGAAGGGACGAGCTTGATGCAATGTAATCCTATAACCTCCTACAAGAGAGGGGAGTTGCGACTGGAAGTCTGAGAAGGGGGGGCACAGCACCTAAAGCCTATAATGCCAGTGAACAAGCAAACATTCAGGCCAACACAGGCATAGACATAGAAAGCCACAACGAAATGAAGTTTTCCGGCTAATTAAACTTCAGAAATGATAAGTACAGATTGGGTGCTTCAACAGGAAGAAAGTTGTCAATAGAATTATTGAGTCAATATCCAGGTTCAGCAATCTGGTGCATATGAAAGGGTAAGGCAGAGTGAAAAGACAATGTCAAGTACAGATTGAGCTATTGACGCTGGGCAAGCAACCAAAATATTGAAAAGAAGCTACCATCTGTTCACTTTAAAATTCATCGATATAAGGTCCTAAATGATTCTTTTTGAATTTTTATTCGGCTGTAATTTCAGAAAATAGTTTTTCAAAAATATTTGCAAATTGCAGAAAATTAAAAGACTTAAAAACATGATATTTTCAATGGTTTTGTTTTTCAAAACTCAGAATGCATTATTTTTAACATTCTTGCAGTTTTTTAGAACATGTTCAGCAGTTCATTTTGGACTATTTTCTGTTAAAAAGAACCTGAGAGCAGTTTTAAACACCACCTTAGGGCTTCAACTTGTACGCGAGAAGCTATAGGTAGTTCCATATTTACTTTGTTTTCGATCTTAATTGAGCTTTTTTCGAAGTCCCTAGAAAACCTGAACGTTGATTCAGCACACCCAAGGAGACGTTTCCCCTTTGTTTCCCTCTAAGGAACATAGGACTGTCCCTGCCCCCCACTTTGTTAACTATCATTTGACTAACTCAATTTCAACGCTGATATGAATCAGTCATTAGACACTAAAGAGATTTCCATGTGTTACAGGGACTGCAGGAGAGGAAGCGAATACAGCTTGTAAACAAAAAAAGTTCAACCAACTCCAATCTTCCAATGCCACAAAAACCTTTGCATTTTCAAACAGCAAATAGCCAGAAAAACCTATGCACACAGAAATATATAGCCTTAAACACTTAGGAAAAAGGTCATTTATTACATTTTTTAAGTCACGAAAAATTATACATCAGTCACAAAATTCATTTAGAACAAAGACCAGGTAACCACCATTCTTCCGCTTCCCAAGAAACATGCTAAATTTCAAAGATCCGCAGATATAAGCTTACAACACTATGTACTTGTATCAGCCCAAATATGACCCAAAAACAGAGGTCTAGCAGATGCACAAGCAGGCCACATATTCCGATTACTAGAATGTTCTGCTCGTAGAAATGAAGAATAAAGCAAGGAAGCAACGGAACATACCATGACTGCACCGAACACAAGCGCCACACTTCACCTTGCATATGTTACAAACCAATTTTCTCCTAGTTTCCTTTATTCCTCCCACATTCATGATTGGCTCCATCTTCGTCAAGTCCTCTATATAGACCTCGGGCATCCAATGGCAACAGAACAAGTGAGCAAACTCCATAGATTCACCACTTTTATCACTCTTATGAACAGGTTTTAAAGCACCACCCTGCTTGGGGCAAAGAACACAAGTTTTCGATGAACCAATACCACTGCAATCACTCTTCTTCTTGCACCATGCACACGACCAAGTTGCACCCACATCCTCCTGCACACCATAACACTTCTGATGTACTGCAACCTCACACGAACTGCAAACGACCAATTGGTTGGACTCCTTGCACGTGTCACCCATACAACAAAACTGGCACAAAGATGAATTCCCTTCACAAGGACGTGCAATTAAAACTTTTTCCAACCCAGCATCACCACCGAGAAGCTTCCGCTTCTTTGATGGCCGCTCCGAAGTTAAAGAAACCTTCTCCTTAGTTCCTAAAAGCCACTCTAAACCGCCAAAAATATGGGACTCGGAACTACCTTTTCCATCCTGAGGCGAAGCGTCAGCTCCAACGCTATCAATTTTCATGGACTGCCCACCCTCACTCTTCAACTCCTCTTTAACAACCAAATTTTCGTCCCCATTCTCACCATGCGCATTCACATTCTCATTTCCACAACTATCAACGTTCGTCCTCCGAGCATTTTCCGAAAACGGAATCAGAATACATTCCTTAGTAGCTAAAGCACTAAAAGGAGAAGATATCTCAAACAATGAATCAATATCTTGCAATGTCAGGTGTCTAAAGTATTCCTCCGTCTCAAACCAAAAATTGGAACCCCGAGTGGACCGAGAAGACTTCTTGTCCGCGCCCGAATGGGACTTCTTATGCCGCCTCCGACTATCCGAGCTCCTCCACAAGAAACTCGCCAACCCTCTGGGCAAGGTGGGCGAACTGATAGCCGAATTATCTTCGGAAACGTCGAAGGGCGAGCGCTCGCAGAGCGCTTTTCTAGCCTGCGAGTAAAAATCAATGTCTGCTGAAGTCTGCTTGTCTGGAATTTCAGATTGGATCGCCGGAATTTTGGGCGGAGCCCTATAAACAGGGCAAGGCCTCTCCACGGTGCCGCAACCTCCGTCCGCACCCCTACCCATCATCTTCTTCCACCTGTGACATTGGCATCCGGTCATCAGCAACAACGACAACGTCCACAACCACCACCTACGCATTCCATCACCGAAACCCTAACTCTATCCCTAACCCTAACCCTAATCCTAATCTAGCTCGGCTTCGGCACCTCACATCCACCTTTATCTACACAAAAGGAAAAAAAAAACCCAACCCTAATTTATCTCTGACTAACGTCTTCACGTGCACGGAGAACGAGAAGGGGGAGGAGGAGTGGAGTGAACGGGGTGTAAGTCGCGGCTAGGGTTAGGGTTTGCAGCTATTGTGGTTCGTATTTTCCTTCGGATCCCGTTACTTTTTAAGACTGATTTGTTTTTTCCGTAGTTCGATTTCGCTTTCAAAAGGGTCCGAGAGAGAGAGAGAGATTCGCGTTTTTTGCAGGCATTGGGGTAGGTTCGTTTTGGAAGATGTTTTATAGTTGGGGTTTTCCAGCGTGCTCTGACGTCCATAGATCGGCTTTCGCGTATCGATAAAAATATACACGTGTCATTATTCTATTGGCCAAATGAACTAATACTTTTTAATTTTACTCAGCAATCAAATTTTATTATATACGAAAAAGATAATACATGAGTAGGGATGGAGCTTCCCAACAAACATTTCAATATAATAACAAAATGATGAAAAGAAGGAAAATAAAATTAGTTGGGATTAATTTCTTGGTCATCACTCGTACCGTACAATGAGGCCATTATTTTAAAAGATGATTTTTAAGTACGTCATTGCTGGAGGCGGTGTAAATTGTGGGTGTACTATAGTTTATTATCTTTAGATATTTTTTGGAAAGGTTCGTAATTCCTTTTTAAGATCATCAGTTAGGAAGAACGATAATATAGTAGAAAGACCAGCATCAAATGGATAGATCTGCGACAAATCATGTCTTTTGTGCTTATATGGTGGCGCATGGTAGCCACGCAACGATAGTTGGGAGATGAGGTGGGTCAAATATGAAAGATCTTGAGGTGGGAAATGTACTGGTATAGTGTGTGTAGCCGACGGAGTCGTCGAGGCGGGACAGTGCGTGAAGACCAAGGAAGCAAACCGCGCATGAGGGTCACACGCCAAGATTTTTGGCGCGGTTCCAAGTCGTCCCAGTAGATCAACAACAATAGGGTTGTGTGGTAAGGGGCATGTCGACTGATGGTGGTCGAAGTACAATAGATCTGAAGAAAACCGAACATGTGGAGGGGAGAAGAGAAAAAAAAAACACTACCTTGAAAGCATATTCACACAGTAGTAGTGGAAAAGAAATAGAGATGGAGAGGATGGTGGAAAACATATCACAGTTCTCACCCTTCTCTCCGGCGGAGGCACACTTTCTAGAGATTTGGATTTTCTAGAGTGAATGAAGAGCTTCTCTTTCTAGAAAGAAGGCAATCTATTATCAAATGAACTCATTCACCGTATCAACGTGTCACTTTTGATTTTAAAATTCATGTAAGTGTTTGTCTTCAAACTGTGGCCTCCATTTCTGAGCGTCATTTGGGAAATGATATAATATGAGAATTTTGTGACTAACAATAAGACTGTTTGAAACTTTGACTAAACTGACATAAATTTAGTTCAATCTAATTTTAAGCTGAGTTTATAATCCAAACAACCAATTCTCAAATCATTAAATACATTTCAACTCAAAACCTCTTTATATGTGGGACCTATAATATTTTTAAATTCAACAACATTTTACACGAGGGACCCACAACCTTTTTTAACTTTTCATAAATACATATAAATTTATCTTATCATCCAAACATATCTAATCTCATCTTAAGTGGATCCCACAAAACGCACTTCACCATCTCAACTTATTATTATTCATAAAAAACTCAACTCAACATCCAAACAGGGTCTTACTAAAATAGTTTGAGTTGTGTATTTTTTGAATTTTGGGAAAGTAAATGGATAAAGTTGAATACAAAATTATAAAATTGAAATATTGTTAAAATATAGTTTTATAATATTATTTTTATTTGAGAATTTGAAAAAGTTAAATTATTTTTCGTTTGGAAGTTTTGGAAAGTTATAATGATTAGTTTGAAAATTTTGTATTTAAATTATGTTTGGAAATAAGATGAGATTAGATGAGATGAGATTTATGAGACAAAATCTATTTCCAAACAAGCCCTTAGCTCGGTTTTGGATTGAGAGGAGCTCTTAACAAAGTTTTGAATATCGTTGCAATGATTGTTTCAGTCGAGACATTGGAACAAAATATTTTAATACCGATATCGTTTTGGTATACCATTTCGGAATAGTCTAAATATGTATAAATTAATTATATATATAAACCATGTTTCAAATTAACAACAATATAAGTTTTAAAAACATATATACATGAGAAATTCAAAAATACTTCTTATTTTAAATCTTAACAACATATATTAGTAAAGAGTTTTGTTACTCATCATCCTCGCGCACCATATACCACATTTATTTTTATTTTTTAAATATTATTTTTAGTTTTTTAATTTTTTTTTTTAGTTTTATTTTTCATAAACTAATTGATTTTTTCTGCTCATCATCCATACATCAAACATTTGGTAAGAAAAAAAATAAAAAAATTATGTGTGATGTATAGTGTGAGTAGAGGTGAAAATTAACCGTATGGGTTCAGTTTCGGTCCATTTTCAAGGGACGATACCGACTGAAACCGGTCAATGAAGTATGGTAAAATCGGGCAGCGTAGTTTCGACCAATTGTCGTCGGTGTATCGGTGTTCCCATCGGTTCCTATCGCATACAAATTTCTCAACCAAGTAACCAACAATCGGATTCAAATAATTTCAAGCAACCAAAACATCCCCTAACGCCAAAAACACCATAAACAAATTAAACAATACATTATCATCCCATGAGAGAGAGAGACGAAAGGGAGATGATGAGACTTGAGAAGGAGTTAAGAGATTTGATACCAGAGTTAACTAAAAGGGAGATGCGCGATTTGTGAGGGAGACGATAAATTTGAAAGGGAGATGAGAGATCTTAAAGCCTGAAAGGGCGATGAGAGGGAGACGAGAGGGAGAGATAGAGAGCGTTGAGGGAGATGAGAACCAAAGAGGTACAGCGAAAAAAACCATACGAGGTCATTTTCATATTATTTTTTTGCAAAATAGAAACTTAAAATGACGCCGTCATTTATACGCATATAAATATAAAAAAATATACATTATATATAATTGGTCGGTTCGATTCCAATTTGAACCATCAGTTTTAGCTAATATCTACCGGTAGTTGACTGGTTTCCTTCTGGTTTCAGCGAGTCTGAGTTGGTGACGGCTGGTTTTCTCAGTTCCTATACAGCTCTAAGGTTGCATTTGGATGTTGAACTGAGTTGAGTTGAGTTGAATTTAGATGATAAAATATTGTTAAAATATTATTTTTTAATATTATTATTATTTTGATATTTGAAAAAGTTGAATTGTTTATTATATTTTATGTTGAAATTTAAAAATTTTATAATGATGAGTTAAGATGAGTTGAGAGGAATTTAACTTCTAAATAAAATTTAAGTATAAGAATGATGAGTAAAATTTGTTATCTATAAAACTTAATAATACTTCTAACTGTGATAATTGATAAAGTCATCTCACGGTGAGGTCACTGTAACGACAGTACCACATCAGCTATTTAAACCAAAGCTGACAGATTGTCCATAGTACGAGGTTGCTTGCACACTTTGATAAGATCAGAGGAAGATCTAAAGAACAAATATGAGAGAGAGATGACGCCTGAAGGAAATGATTTTTTAGAAAAAATCGAAAACACCCCTTAGAGCATTGGAATTGACTTTATTAAAATCTTAACTAAATATAAAATATAATTAATTTTATTAAAAAAGAATTGTATTAGATTAGTTAAATAAATAAATGTAAAATTTTGAACTATAGTAAACGTATATATTTCTTCAAATTTGAAAGGTTACTGTTTACTCATCAAATCTATTTTTTTATTTACTTTTAATCTTTGATAGTCTTTTTTATTCACATTTAATCTCTAACCGTCTTATAATAATAATGTAAGAATAAAATTAAATTATTAATTAATATATGATTAGTGTAATTATAAAATATGAAAAAAAATAAAATATTATTATTAGAAAAATAATATTATATTATTATTTTAATGAATTCAATGATTAATCTAATGTGAAGTTATGGATAAGAAAATTTTAGATATATGAAAAATATGTACTTTTCATCAAAATTTGAATATGAATTTGATGAGTCTAATACTAGTGCTCTTAGGCTTTGAGTTTCATAAAAGCATATTTACGAAAAGCCTTTTGACTTCACTCTTAATTACAAAATTGCCATTCATTTTCAATTAACATTCCGGACCATTTTTTCTATATTGGGTGAAATTAAAAAATGGGCCAGTATTGTTTGTTATTTATCGAAATGACCAATATTTAATCTGGTATGAAACATCTATTTCTATCGTGTCGGGTGCTATTCCAAAATAGTAAATTTGGGTCATACCGGCTGGTACGAAACGATTTTTAAAACATTGACTCTCAACCCATCTCATATCGTTTCATCGTTAGAGTTTTCATAAATTTTTATATAAAATATAATAAACAATTTAACTTTTTCAAATTTCAAAACAATACTAATAAGAATAAATAATATTCTAATAATATTTTATTCAATTTTCATCTCAACTTATCTTATTTTAACTCACTATACAAACATAACCTAAGTGTTTTACACCTTCGAATTATCTTTTGACATGTAAGTGATTTACAACAGCAAATTGCTCGTGCATTTTATTGAATCTCTCTCCCATTGTCCCACCCAACCCCTCAGCTCTTCGACATAACCCTTCTCTCTGTTCCTTCTTCTCCCAACTTCTTATGTTCTCCTTTCTCTCCCCCAGTTCCCCCCGACAAAACCCTCTCCCTTTATCCCTAATTTAGCATTCGAAAAATCCTAATTGCCATATCTCACTTAGTACATGAGGCTTATCGTTTGGTTTCAACAAGATCGACTGAGGGAGATCGCAAGTTCTATCGTTCGGTTTCGGAGAGGGAGATCTATGGTGTCCTTCGATTTGGGGAGATATATATATATAGAGAGAGAGAGAGAATCTATGGTTCAATGGAGAGAGAGGGAGAGGGGGGAGAGAGAGATCGACCGGGTAGGGGGAGAGTGAAGTGAGACTTACATGGGTTTTTTCTACATCCAATTCTATTGTAAACTTCCTAAGAAATGCATGTGTCAGACTAATATTGGATGGTGTAAAAATGGGTAACTCACCAAGTCCGGTCCTTAGCCTCTCTCTTCAGATGATATCTGAAAATGGAATGGTCTATATATGAAAAGTTTTTCAGGCCAAGTGGATGCCCCGTCACAACGTGAAAAATGAAAAAAAAAAAAAAAAAATGAAAGGAATGGGCTTTAGTGTTTTTTATTTCCTTTTGTTGCTCTCACCTAATCCCATCACCCTCCCCATGAAATTGAAATTGAACGGAGTAACGCTAGCTCTCCCTCCATCCCTCAAAAGTCAAAACCGATCATTGGGAGGTCGATCCAATTCACCTTTTTAGATTTTCAAATTTATTTCTCTTTGATTTTCTATTGAATTGAGGAGTAGCACAAATCTGTCATCTACACGATATAAATGTAGATCTTGCTTTAGTATTTTGAGAAAATCTATTTCACACAATTTTTTTTAACACACTTTTCACATCAGTTATGCTAACAAATGATTGATGTTTTAGATTTTTAAGTTAAAACGGGTTTCACTGTAAGTGGTATATTAACACCAACATATATGTAGCAAAACTCTAATATTTTTTAAGTTTAAGTTTCATTTGATACATAAACTCATCTTAATTTATCATTACAATTTTTTCAAATTCCAACACAAAATATAATAAATAATTTAACTTTTTCAAATATCAAAATAATAATAATATTAAAAAATAATATTCTAACAATATTTTATCATTTCAACTGAACTCGATTCAACATCCAAACGCAGCCTAAATCTACATTTCCATTTGACTAGTATATTTTTTATAGAAAAATAATGTACAAATTTTGTGCTGTTTTTTGAAAAAATGAAACCCACTATTAAAAAATATACTACGATTATTGTTGTTTACAATTACAGCAAACTATTGGCATGGTTTGTAAATTAGATTGAGATCAACATCAAAATTGAACTCGTAATCATGAGCATGGAAAGAATATATGGTCATTTTAGGGCTATAATAGAGTGGAGTCGAGCTATCTATTGACTATTCCATATCTTTTTTGTTTATTTTGAAATTGAACATAAGTCGAGCTTGACTTTATAAACGATCTACATTTTGTTTTCATCAATGGTTCAAATACTTCGTTATTTTATTGATTTCTTAAATTTATTATTCTCTTAATTACAACACCAACATTCCTACTTTATGAATTGCCATCGTTCACTTACCCCACCCCTTACACTCTATAGTACTATTTAAGTAACCATTTGTTGCATTACACGATCTTCAATTCTTAAATATATTTCAGATTTTATTTCTCAAAAGACATATGAATTCCACTTCAATCCTAGTCACCACACACGAAGCAGCACGTTTTTCTTTTCCTATAATGAATTTTGCATAGCGCCGAGTATTAGTTAGAAAGTAAGTTAAAAAATGAATATTTTTATTTGAAAATCTGTAAAATCTGTATACCACATGTAAGGAGATTTTTCCTACCTTACAAAGTCCGTCCACTGGGCCTCGGCCCTGTGCTCGGTCCAAGCGTCACCAAGATCGTACAGGGAGCAGGCTATCTATTAGAAAAAAAATGTCAAGTAACCGATAAGACAAGTCAGTCTGACATCGCACGACCACATTCTAAACTTAAGGACTTGCATGAGACGCATCGGAAAATGTATAAGACCCTTGATCCATTGACGTCAAAACATCTACGACTCACAAGGGATGGAAGCAAGGCCTAGAAATCACGCCGCATTAATCGTGCCACCACCGAGCTACACGCCACATTAATGGTGCAGTCGCAGAGTCACGCCGCATTAAAAGACTCTGACAAAAGAAATAGTAGGAGGGGCACAAATTTTGTAGAGACAAAGACGATCTGCACCTCCCCCAACCCACAATATAAATAGAAAGCTCCAAGTACGAGAAAAGACTTTGATCCATAGACTCTTTCACTTATTTATAAATTTTCAAAAATATTTATTAACTTTGACATCGGACACTCCCAAGCCCCAAAGCCGCCCTCCTTTAGTTGTCTTCCCCTTTATTTTTTGCAGGCTTATTTTTGAATACTTGAGTTGTCAGAACTTGACTTAAAAGAGTACGAAACATAACGTTAATACTACATATTATTTGTGTGGTATAATTTAATTTTAAATCTTACAAATCAAATTATATCATATTAATATTATTCATAATTAAGGTTGGGCAGTAGTGACTTGTTCCGTTTGCTCAATATGCATGGATAATGAGCCGACTATAAACTTCTTACCCTACGAGGAGGGTGAGTCTCACAAAAATGATTATCAAGCAAATGTGGTATGGGATTCGCAGCATCCTCGACCAAGTAATTGCTATCCTTTTTTTATTTTTATTTTTTTTTTATTTTATTCACATTTTATTTCAATTTTGTGGTGTTTTCTGTTGGTAGAAACTATATTGATTTGGATTAAGACTACGTTTGTATATTGAGTTAATCTCAAATGAACTGTAAAAAATAATAAAAAAATAATAAATAATAAATAGTAACGAAGTAGTGTGACTCACTAATAACCAAATATAACTTTACCCCATCCTCGTGCTTATATGGCCAGTGCGAGTTAAATAAAAGGGTTGAGTGTGGGCTAGGTGGGCTGAAAAATACATCCGAATAGGACGGATATCATCCTCATATACACTAATTTCAAAACAAATAACCAAAATTTGTTCACTTTCGTCTCATACACGTTAGGCTGTACGGAATTGGCATAATTTATCCGAGTAGGAATTCGGGTAGACAGATATATCCATATTTGGACCCAAAAAATACGGCCAGGGTACCCACGCGTATTAATCTAGATTATAACTCGGGTTGGTACCCAGAAGAGTTCAAAGAGTTCAAGTCTTAGGTACGTTTGGAACTTAAAATCATTTCAATTCATTATTATAATTTTTTTAAATTTTAATACAAAATATAATAAATAATTTAATTTTTTTAAATCTTAAAATAATAATAATATTAAAAAATAATATTCTAATAATATTTTATCATCTCAACTCAACTTAGTTCAACATTTAAACGCAGTCTAAAAATTCAAATATCTATGTGGACCAAATTTTGCAAAAAAGGAAAAAAAAACTCTTTCATTCTTAATAATAATAATTTTTATTTTAAAAAATTCAAGTACCTAGATCAGGCATAAACTACCTTTTTTAAAAAATAAAATAAATTATGGTTGTGTGGTTGCACTACCGGGTTTGAAACTCAATATCCGCATCATATATCCATACTAAGGCTAGGCTTCGACTCCAACGGAGTCAGAACGCCAAACTTTGACTAAAATCGTAGGTCAAGTTGAGCTCTAACTCCAATTCTAAATCAGAGTGAATTTTGACTCCGATTGGAGTTGATGGAGTTGGAACCCAACTCGGAGTTAGTTTTTTTTCCCTATTTTCTCACTACTTTTCTAGCATCGAAACAACATCAAAAGATTCTAAATAAATTTCTTACTTAGATAATGAAGCATGCGGATTCCTCTGTCTTCGCTCTTATCTGCCCCATGCGGCCATGCCTAAACAACAATGAGAGTAAAAATTAAGATGACGATTGACAAAGACAAGATGAGAGACTTAAAGAAAAAGATAATGTGAGGCTGAGAGATAGAAGTTAGAACAAAGATTCAAAGAATGAGTGTTTTAGCTACTGTCGATCGAGGACAAGAAAGAAAACATAAGAAGAGATAAAACAATGTCGGCGGAGGAAATGAGTACGAAGAAGAATTGGAGTTTTAAAATAACTATATATTTATATTTAGGAGGAGAAAAATGCGTCGTTTTCTCCTTTTCTTACAAAAAGTATGCAAAACATGATTGTCTTGTACATGAGGGGCTTGAACGTTCGTAAGAAGGTTTGCAAAATAGTTTCCCAACCATTAGGCCACTCAACTACCTATTACTTATATTATAATATCAAATATAATAAGTACAAATACCAGAGTCCAACCATTTTTTTAGGAGTAATTAGGACTGTACAAAGAATCGAGAAACCGACCTAGACCGACTCAGACTGGCCGCCAGAGCTCAAAATTGGCCGAAACCGGTGGAGAACCGATCGGCGTGCGGCAACAAAAAGAGAAAACCGATATCGGCCAGTTCGGCGTCGGCTCGAACCTAGTTCAAACCGCTGAACCGGCCGACTACATAAACTATTTTTTTTATATATATTATGTACTTAAAATGAAGCAGTTTAAGTAGAACGACGTCGTTTCAAGCTTAAACACAACTTAAACGACGGCGTTTGGTATTAAACCAAACAACGTCATTTAATTCATAAAGAATAAAAAAAAAATTAAGTAGAACGATGCCATTTGGTTTAAACCAAACGCCATCGTTTCAAAATAACTTTGTCTTCCTCCTCTCGTCTTCTTCCTTGCATTCTTCTCTGTTATCATCCTCTCTCTCTCTCTCTTCTCTGCAACACACATTCTCTCTACTCTCTCAGAGGAAGCTTGGTCTGGGAACCGACTGTGAACCGCCAGATGAAGCAACGGTTTCGACTGGTGTTTCTCCCCCTGTTGACAGGTATTGGCCGATTTTCTCCCCCAAAATTAACTTTCAATCAGCGTCGGTTTAGCCCAAAAACCGAACCGAAGGGGTCAGTTTTCACCTTCGAGTAACTCCAATTCCAAATCCAAATTTTGAGTTTATTGACTTCATTGGAGTCGAAATGGGTGTCAACCAGAGACGGAGTCTCTGGAAGTTTTGCCCACCCCCATCAATACTCGCTCTTGGCAATGAGTGGGTGGGTAACCTGATTTTTCCAAACTCGAGTTTATAACTACCTTCCAAACCCAATTATTTAGGTTCCTAATGAACAATATACACATGTGTAGGTAATTCAAGATATTTAGGCATTGTTAAAGCATTCCATGGGCTGGAATTCACTTAATTTTAATAATTCATATTTTTTTCTAAATTCAAATATATGCATTTCTCAAATTTGATTTCTATTGTTTTAAAATTAAAACTCAATTATATAATAAATATTAAAATTTTAAAATAAGAAGTATTGGTTGAAAGGATTTTACCATGACAAGAATGGCACCTTCTTGATTAGTTCTGGGCTTTGATATTCATTGAAAGAAGATGCTACTTTTTAAAAAAAAATAAATATCGAAAGTTCGAATTTTTATGAATCATTGTTAAAGTAGTTTTAAAATATAAATATATAGTATTTTTATCCTGTTATAAGAAATTTTTATATAAATAATTATAATTATATAATATTTGGGATGGAATAGAAGTATCATATCATCTATCACATGATTTATCGTTTCTTTAATTATCTTTATTTCAAATAATTAATAAATAATACTAAATTTTCTTTTAAATATATAGTATTTACGTATTTTATAATTATAAAATTATTATTTTTTAAATATTTTTATGAACATTTTTCATATCTTTAATGCGAAGTAATGGAAGTTGGTTTTTAAATAAACAATTAAAATAAACATTTAGGGAAAGCATTTTGGGAAGGACGTTGGAACTGGAGCAATTCGCAATCCGCAACTCGCAACTCATATTAGGCTGGAACTCGAGTAGCAAGCTCGAGATTCAAACAACAGATTGCAATCAAGCACATCATCGAGATCCGATTCGTTCTTCCGACTCAGAATATCGCTACATATGGATTTCTCCGAGTTGTGGGCAATCTTCGGGCCGGGCGTCGCGGGAGCAGTATTCGGTACCGGCTGGTGGTTCTGGGTCGACGCCGTCGTCTGCAGCTCCGTCAAGGTTTCCTTCGTCCACTACCTTCCTGGTACTTCTTCTATTCGAGTCTTTGGGTGTATTTATATTATTATTAGGGTTTTCGATTATGTGTATGACAGTGATTGTTGGGTTTGCAGGCATATTTGCAACTTTTGCAGCCCTGATGTTCAATTGCGTTAGGAAAGAAGACATTGACTACTCTCCCTACGAGGAAGGCGAGTGGAGGTCTGGAATATCTCTGCCTCTCCCATGTGCTTGCTTCTGCTGGTTATTTGTTTTAATTTTCTGATATTGTTGCTTCCGATTCATTGGTCTTTTAATCGAATGCCCTTTAACGATGTTCATATCATCATAAGCTTGTGTCCGTTGAAAATGTAATGACCTTTTTTATAGGTAATCGAGAGGTTTTATTCATTAAAAGTAGGCAAAGCCCAAGTATACATGGAGTAACTAACTAGAGTTTACAATTGAAAGTAGAAAATCATGGACATTTAGCCCATTACAAACGAGGGCCCCCGCCCATAAGAGCAATGATTTAAAAAAAAGAAAACTTTAAGCTCCTCCATTGTTCTCTCGCGATTTTTGAAGCTTTTATCATTTCTCTCCCGAAATTTTTTTTTTTTTTTTATCAGTAGAAGATAGATATTATATATATGAATGAAATAGGCTTAGCGTACAAGAAGTATACATAAGAACTCCTAATTACATTCTAAGAACGATAAATTAAAGACAAGAAATCCTGGACATTATCTCCGTGTAATACAATAGTGGAAAACCAACACATTAGAGTGTGAAGAAAGAAATTCTTCAGCCCGATCATTGTGCGTTCCTTATCTTCAAAACACCGCGCGTTCCTTTCTATCCAAATGCACCACATAATACATGACGGAATCATCTTCCACACTGCTGCCACTTGATGGCAGCCTTGCAACTTTGACCAACAACCCAACAAATCCACAACCCTCATAGGCATAACCCAAGCAATATCAACCCTTTGAAATATCTCATCCCACAACACCCTTGTTACCTCACAGTGTAATAAGAGATGGCCCACAGATTCTCCATTCTTCTTGCACATATAGCACCAATCCAACACTACACATCCTCTCTTCCTCAGGTTGTCCGTGGTTAATATCTTCCCAAGAGCAGCACTCCAAACAAAAAAAGCTACTTTAGAAGGCACACGAGACCTCCAAATATTCTTCCAGGGAAACGGCATAATATCAAGTTGTGTTGTCAGGATGCTATAATAGGCCTTAACTGTACAAAACTTGTGGTTATTAGACCTCCATATACAAACCATTCTCTAGATTGCTGCCACATGTGAATTACCTCAGAGGCCTCTCCAGCTTACTAGGAAATCGATCAGTCTAAGAGGCATGACCCATGACAGTTAAATTCCCGCAAAAAAATCATTCCACATGGTCCTTACCACCTTGCAAAATGTAATGACTTATGATGGGTTTCTACAGTTTGTCAAAAACAGCATTGCGGTATTTTGTTAACAAACAAGCTATGAATCCCAAGGGTATGTAGTGGTCAAGCCATATAAATGGACTTCTTGGGATCAAAACTCAGTATTCACACTCTTAGGGTCATCGGACTGAGGTAATTTCGTCTCGAATCACCTAAGTTGCACTTGCAAGAAACTCTTTGTCGAGAGCCCTTGAGATTATTCAGGACTTTGTCCTGGACACCTGGTGCCAATAAAAAAAGCTATGATTTAATGTTACACTAGCTAATTGCACTAGGATGTACATGAAGTAATGAAAAATCATTGTGTGTCTTTTAGAATATGAGTACTGGTCTTTGGGTTTGCTCCCCAATGATCATCAGTTCGAGTCCCCTTAGGGTCACTGGAGGTTTACCTGGTCGTTAACTTCAGGGCCCCGTGGGATTAGTTGAGGTGCGCACAATCTGGCCCGGACACCCTTGGTTATATAAAAAAAAAAAGAAAAAAGAATATGAGTATTGGTCTACACTAGCTACATGCACAAAAATCAATAAAAAATTTATGAGATTGATATTGATTTATGAGAAGTTCTTGGAGCAATGCTGTATGTAATAAGGATTGAAGTTTTTGAGCAATTTATATACCTTTGAGTTTCATATTAGTGTCTAGAATTTTACTCGTTGATGGATACTTCTCAGATAAATTCAGTGATGCTAATACCTAAAAAGTGGAGTGCTGAAGGCAAAGAATTCCATTTGTGCTTGGTGAGAGTAACTTTCACCTTTTAATTGCATGAACATTACTCTTTTAAGGGGATTATGAACGTTGAAAGAGCATGGGGAGCGGGAGTGGGGTTAGGATTTGGATTGCCATCCTCAGGAAGTGTACAAAAGGGCATACCCAACTAGCGAGAAGTATAAAAAAGAACAAAAATCCTAGAAAGCTAGAAACTAGAAGCTGTTTCATCCAGCCAACCAAACATAAAGGGAGTTGAATATTAAATCTTTTTAACTCTACCACGTCCTCTTACAGTCTTCAAATGTGCTGGCATTACGTTCCTACCAGATACCCCACATTAAGCGCAAAAGCAACAATCCTCCAAACTTCGATATTTCTATATTTCTGTCCATGCGTGATTATTAAGTTGACTTAAGAAATTGAATTCTCTTCGGTTTGCTTTGACTGAGTTTATGGATCTTATCCTTCCATTATTGCAACAGATTGAAGCTTTGGCTTTTCTTCGCATATGTTGTGTCCTTCGTATCTCTAGCGGCATCAGTTGGCCTATTGATACAAGATTCAATCGTAAAGACCGGCCCTTCTGTTTGGACGGGAACTGCAGGTGTCTTGCAATGCGTGTTCGTGTTGGTCAGGTAAAAAGGTCTTTCAGCTTAGGATTGATCCATTTTTGCACTTTGTCTCCTAGTTCTAAATGCGACGGCCCTCCTTCTAGAGCACATTATCATGTTGGTACTATTTTCAAGTGAAGAAGTATTTATTTTATCCAGAAATTCATTTCTCCTTCGCTTTTCCTTGCTCTGCAATCACCTTTAAATTTGTTTCTCTTATTAGATTTTCTGGTTAGTTCATCTTGGAAAGGATTCATTTTAATATTTGTAAAGAATTTGTGTTTTGAATGTGTTAATTGCAATTTGCCATCCCAAATATCACACGAGCAGATATACTTACAAAAAAAAAAAAAAAATCACACGAGCAGATATGCATGTAGGCATGTACAAACAAGGACATTCAAGTTCCAATGACATAAATTTTACATATTCTATATTTCTTTTTTCTTCTTCAAACAAATTCTTATATTTGAAGACAAAGGGAGATGTAGGAAGCTTTCCATCTCGTTATTATTCTGACTGTTGACTCAACGCCGTCATAAATATTTTCTTGAATATTGTACTACATGCTAGTTTTTTCGATAACTCAAATTTTGTTTCATGCAGTGGGCTGATTTATTGGACTTCTCATCCAGAGTAAACTAAGTGAATCCTTATGCTTTCCAGTTTGTGATTGAATAAGTGAATCCTTATGCTTTCCAGTATGTGATTGAAATTACAAGTGGGCTACCCATTTGTACGTGTATCATTTTACTTATTCAATTGGTGAGATCGAAAATACTTCACTTTCTGTAAATGTTTATGCTGTAACAATCTTAAGCATCAAAGTAGCAACTCTTGAATTTGCGATGGTTGATGTAGATCCTTTTTACTTACAAATTTCATGTAGCAACTCTTGAATTTGCGATGGTTGATGTAGATCCTTTTTACTTACAAATTTCATGCTGTTCTGTTGACTATTTCAAGGCCGACTTAAAAAATAAAAATAAAAGAAGAAGAAGAAGAGAAAAGAACCCTCCTTCAAGGGTCACGTCTTGATTTCTACTACGCACAACCCCCAGTTTTCTTATGTGTTTTTGGGTTTGGTTCCACTATCTATCCTGCACTCATTTGCCTATAGCTGAAGGTATAGGCATCCTGACTCCTGAGCTGCTGATAGCCTCAGATTTGGAGGGTCCAAAGTCGATGTGGTTGAAGGTGCAGAATGCGTCTAAACTTAATCTGGCTTCCACACTGCTTTTACAGGACATTTTTTTTTTTAAACTAGTAAACTGCTTTTATAGGACATACTGCTGACTTTCAAGAATAACGGTGGAAACTACTTCAAGAAACGATTAGTTTGGGGGAGATTCTCCCATTATCATTAGCACCACCGAAAAATGCCATTATAAATATACCCTCACAAGTCACATGTGCCACTAACAGGATCTCCGAATTTGTTGAAGACAAAGCAAATTAGCAACGCGTACAGTTTAAATGGCCAGAAAACTAGAGAAATTTAAAACAACGAGCGCAAGATGATTTAATACAGAAGCATAAAATAGTTAGGATTATGTATGAAATGCTAGTTTAACTTTTTTTTAAATTTCAAAACAATAATAATATTAAAAAATAAAATTTTATTCAATTTTTAATTAAAATCATTTCATTTCATCGCATTGTCCAAACAAGGCCTTAGAGAATGTAATAATAGTGCCGGCCTATTGAGAGGATCACAAGATGGAGGAAGACATGGCAGCGTGAAGCTGGAAGTGAACCCTAAGCTATGGAAGAAGGACCCGACAGAAGAAGTGAAGTGTGTGTGTGTGTTCTGTGTTTGAGTCAGAGAGTGAAGTACAAGAACCTAACTTCTTGTCTTAGACGATGGGTTGGGTTGCATTATTGCAAAGACCGTGTGTTAGTGTGATAATGGAGTCAATGGGCTTCAATTAGCCAGCCTGGCCTGGGTGCTAATGGGCCTCCTATCTTATTGTGTTTTAGCTATTTCAGTTTGTGTAAAAGGCCATGCGCCAAGGTCAGTATATTTCCATTTAAGTCCATATGTAAGGCCATTGAGGTCCAGCAGAGAGTCCTTTATGTTTGGAACCTGTAACTTGATAGAGCAATCCAAAAAATCTTTAATAAAAAAATCCTATTTTCTCATCTCTACGTTTGGAGGCACTTTCCCTCGAAGAAAGCATTACAAAATTTTCCATCTGTTCTACTATTCCATTCCATCCATTATCAGCAGTGTTACAAGTGGTATCAGCAAACACCGATTCTCTGTTACTTAAAATATTACAAACATGGCTGATGGCCCAAGAATGACTCAGTTACAAGAAGGTCTCAATGCTGTAAAAAAAAACAATAGAAGAGCTGGGAACAGAGGTAACAACCATTAAATGACAGTTTGAGGCAGTTATACAACAACTAGCAATCTTGAATGTGGCAATGCAACTGCGAAACAACGGTAGAGACTCTTCTTCTGGTGTCCACAATTAGAAGGAGTCGGACCCACAGTGTCCATACAGCGTGGTCCAAGCTTGCACCATCAGACTTGATTTTTCGGTGTTTCATGGAGAGGATCTTGTAAGTTGGATTTACAAGGTGAATCGGTTTTTTTTTTCTTTCTATAATACACTGCCACAACACAAACTTAGACTTGTCATTTCACATGGAAGGTAAGGCCCTCACTTGGTTCCAAGGAATAGAAGAATCTGGACAGATTACAAATTGGGAAACATTTGTTAATGCATTATTAGTAAGATTTGGCCCTAGTGTGTATGATGACCCCATGGAGGCCTTGACAAAATTGAGACAAAATGGGACGGTAGAGGATTATAAGCATGGTTTGAAACCTTAGCTAACGGATTAAAGGCATCGGCAGATCCCTACAAACTCAGTTGTTTTGTTAGCGGACTAAGCGATGACATCCGGTTGATTGTGAAAATGTTCAACCCCCTGACTTGACCTCAGCCTAAAGTTTAACCAAGATCCAAGAAGAAAAAAACAACATCATCAAGAAAAACCCAACCAGATTTAGCCATAACTACTCCCTAGGCCCAGGCATCCTCAAAACTCCCAATTAGTCACCTTTTTCCCATCCAAAAAACCCACCATATGCCAATAAGCCATTTTCAAAACCATCTTTTCCCATATAGAAAATCAACCAACAACAAATGCAAGAGAGGAGGGAGAAGGGACTATGTTATTATTGTGATTCAAAATGGCACCTGGGGCACAAGTGCGAAAGGCCTAAGCTGTATGTATTGGAAGATGTGTTGCTGGAAGTTGATTTAGCTATGGCTGCTTGTGGGGACAGATTGTGCAATGATGACCCAAGTAAGGAAACAACCCCAACCGATCTGGTTGAAACCCAAAACAGCCCAGAAATTTCACTCCACGCACTTACTGGGTCTCACAGCCCAAGAACCATGCATCTGAAAGGAAAAATTAGCAACTAATGGGTTACTATCTTGGTGGATACAGGGTCTACTCACAGTTTCTTGGACCCAGTAGTGATAGATAAAAATAAACTTCCTCTTGACGCCAAGGAGAGGGTGCAAGTGAGGGTTGCAAATAGTAAATTGCTTCCTAGTGATGGCAAATGCAACGGGGTCGAGGTGTTAATTCAGGGAACTGTTTTTCTAGTGGATGTTCATGTTCTGGTATTGGCGGGCTACAACATGGTGTTGGGAATTAATTGGTTAAGAGACTTAGGATCAATTTTATGGAACTTTGAGAAACTGGTGATGCAATTTCAGTACCAAGGGAGGTCGGTATCCATCCACGGATTGGCAGAGGCTAAAATGATAGAGGAAGGGTTTTTTAAGAGGCCCGATGGCCTGGAAAAAAAAGGCATCATATTACAAGTGATGGGAGGGGCTAAAACCACCAACTCAACAACTATAGAGGAAGTTCCAGCAGTATTACAACCACTGTTACAACAATTCACTGATGTGTTTTCAGAACCTAAGGGACTGCCCCCATCCCGAACTTATGACCATGTCATAAACTTACAACCCGGAACCAAACCCATTTCCCTAAGGCCATACCGTTACCCATACTACCAAAAGGAAGAGATCGAAAAAATAGTGCAGGAACTCCTCTCTACGGGGGTTATACGGCCTAGTCAAAGTCCCTACTCATCCCCGGTGTTACTGGTCCGTAAGGCAGATGGTATGTGGAGGCTATGTATCGACTACTGGGGCCTAAATAAGGCCACTATTAAGGATAAATATCTCATCCCAGTGATGGAAGAGCTTATGGATGAATTGTATGGAGCTAAAGTTTTTTCTAAACTAGATTTGAGATCGGGCTACCACCAAATTTTGGTCAAACTAGAAGATGTGCCCAAGACAGAGTTTAGGACGCATGAGGCCACTATGAATTCTTAGTTATGCCCTTTGGGCTAACACGCACCATCCACTTTCCAAAGTCTTATGAATAAGATATTTAGGTCTTACTTGAAGAAATTCATACTTTTATTTTTTTATTTTTTTATTTTATGATATACTTGTGTACAACAAAACAATGGAGGACCATGTACGGCACCTCCAAGTGACCTTTGAAATTCTACGGCAACATAAGCTGTACGCCAAGAGATCCAAATGCCACTTTGGGTGCAAAGAAATAGGCTATTTGGGCCACCTAATTTTAGCGGAAGGAGTACGGGCAGATCCCGATAAGCTATTAGCCACGAAAGATGGGCCACTACCCAAATCCCTTAAGGGCTTGAAGGGCTTCTTAGGTCTAACGGGTTACTACCGATGGTTTATAAAAGGATATGGGGGGATTGCCTCTCCCTTAACCCAAATGTTAAAAAAAGATGCTTTCAAGTGGAGTGAGGAGGCACGGATGACCTTTCACAAGCTCAAGGAGGCCGTCACCCAACTCCCAGTTCTAACACTTCTGGATTTCTCAAGGCCGTTTAATATTGAGTGCGATGCCTCAGGCAACACCATTGGGGTTGTTTTGATGCAGTAGGGTAAACCCTTAGCTTTTTTCAACCGAGCATTAAAGGGAAGGGCCCTTATGATGTCCACTTATGAGAAGGAGCTGTTTGCCCTTGTCTCATCCGTTCTTAAGTGGCGACATTATCTATTGGGGCAAGCCTTTGTGGTGCGCACTGACCAGCAGAGTCTCAAGCACCTTTTGGACTAAAAGGTGGACACCCTAATGCAACAACGGTGGATTACCAAGTTGTTGGGTTATAACTTCGTGGTGGAGTATAAAAAAGGGGTAGAGAATAGAGTGGCCGATGCCCTATCAAGAAGGGATATAGAAGGGAAGGCTAAACTAATGCTGATTTCGTTCCTTAATGTGCAGTGAATTGATGATTTGAAGGCAGCGTGTGAAGGGGATGCACAAGTCCAAAACTTGATGCAGTCTCTCTCGGAGGGCAAGCTGGGCCCTAAGTATACCATGAGGGAGGATTTCTTGTTGTACAAGAGCATGTTGTATATCCCAAGCATGAGGAATTCAAAAACAGGCTGTTAGAACTGTCGCACAGTAGCTTATGGGGAGGTCATTCAGGTTATGATAAAACCATTCATTGAATGCGGAGGGATTTCTATTAGGAAGGCCTTGAGAAGGATGTTAAGGCATTTATCCGAAACTGTGACGTGTGCCAACACATTAAGGTGGACAACACCCTACCTAGCGGGCTACTACAGCCACTACCCGTGCTGACTCAATCATGGTCGCATATAACCATGGATTTTGTGGAGGCCTTGCCTAACTCCCAAGGATTCAATGCCTTGTGGGTAGTGGTCGACAGGCTGACCAAATATGCCCATTTCATCCCTATCAAACACCCATATACAGCTAGGGATATTGCTCATCTCTTTTTTAAGCATATTTTCAAACTTCATGGGCTGCCACAGTCTATTGTTTCTGACCATGACAACACCTTTACAAGCCAGTTTTGACAAGAAATTTTCTCTTTGCAGGGTGTTCATCTCTCTTTAAGCACGACATACCACCTGCAAACGGATGGATAGACGAAAGCTGTAAACAAGACGGTGGAGAATTACCTCCGTTGTTTCAGTGGGGACAGGCCCAAAGATTGGGTGAGGTGGATTCCCCTCATGGAATGGTGGTACAACTCAACCCAGCACTCATCTACCAGAACAACTCCCTATGAGGCTCTATATGGACAACCACCTCCTCGATTACTAAACTATGAGTTGGGAATAGCACGTGTAGAAGTTGTAGACACTGCTCTCAAGACTCGGGACCAGATTTCACAGATGCTAAAACATAACATCCTCAATGCACAAAATCAAATAAAAAAGTACTCAGATCTCAGACGCAAGGAACGACAGTTTAATGTGGGTGAAGAAATATACATGCGGCTCCAGCCTTATAGGCAGAGCACGGTGGCTCAGCGGCGCAACCTCAAGTTAGCCCCTCGGTTTTTTGGGCCTTTTCGCATTACACAAAAAATAGGTCAGGTGGCTTATAAATTAGATCTACCATCATATTCAAGAATCCACCCCACATTCCATGTATCTCAATTAAAAAAGAAGGTAGGAAACCGAATCATTGCCTTACCCATGTTACCACCAGTAGATGGATAGGGAATGGTCAAGGCTAAACCGGAAGAGATCTTGAACCGGCGCATGGATAAGATCAGCAACCAAGCTCAGGTGGAGCTTTTGGTTTGGTGGCAAGGGTAGACCGTGGCGGACGCAACGTGGGAATGGTACTCCAAGCTTAAAGACTATTTCTCCCACCTTGTGGGTAAGGTGTTCTGAATGGGGGAGATATGTAATAGCGCTGGCCAATTGAGAGGATCACAAGGCGGAGGAAGACACGGCGACGTGAAGCTGGAAGTGAACCCTAAGCTATGGAAGAATGACCGACAGAAGAAGTGAAGTGTGTGTGTGTATGTGTGTTTTGTGTTTGAGTCATATAGTGAAGTACAAGAACTTGACTTGTTGTCTTAGACAAAGGGCTGGGTTGTGTTTTTGCAAAGGCCGTGTGTTAGTGTGATAGTGGAGTCGATGGGCTTCAATTAGCCAGCTTGGGCTGGGTGCTAATGGGCCTCCTATCTTATTGTGTTTTAACTATTTGAGTCAGTGTAAAAGGCCATGCGCCAAGGTTAGTTTATTTCCATTTACGTCCGTATGTAAGGCCATTGTGGCCCAATGGAGAGTCCTTTATGTTTGGAACCTGTAACCTGATAGAGTATTTGAAAAATCTTTAATTAAAAAACCCTATTTTCTCATATCTATGTCTAGAGGCACTTTCCCTCGAAGAAAGCATTACAAATTTTCCTATCTATTCTACTATTCCATTCCATCCATTATCAACAGTGTTACAGAGAACCAACGACGTTAGCTATGAGTTCAAACTTCGCACTGGTAAGATCACGTTTTTCATCAGCCACAGCTACTCTTATGTCAATCTTGAATCAGGCTAGAGTTATGCGCTCTCTTTCTGAAGTACTGCTACATCTCCCGAGAGATGTAGCCCGAGAACCCACCGAAAAGGTAAAAGTAATTTTTTTTTATGTATTTTTGTAATCATCGTAAACATTTTTTTAAAAAAATAAAAAACACTTCCTTAAATAAAAAAAAAAAAAAAAAAATCTCATTCGGGACACAAATTCAAAACCTAACTTCGGATCCCAAAGCATTTCTATTCTTTGTGTGTGGAAGGATGCTAGAGAGAGAAAGGAATGCGTCGAGGTAGCAAACAACACAACCATATTATCTCTATGAGATGAGCCCAGTTCATTCATTCATCTTCTACAAATCAAACAGTACCAACAACTTGTATTTGTCCTTCATTATTTCTATCCGATGAAGTAGCCGTGTCAAACACGCCATCTCATCTAAAAGGTGTCAGACATATGACAAGTACCAAGATGAAAAAAGCTGGGTAGAACACATGATACTTCATGAAACAAATCAAATCATCTAGATTAATCTGAGAGGATTATAACATGATCACGTCTTCGAAGTTGTCAGCAGGCTTATTAACAGCAGACTTCAGTAGCATGTATTCTATTAACAGCAGCCCAACTTAAGTGGAATGCGGGTATTGTACGAGGAAGAAAAACAGAAGCCATTATATGGTTTTTTTGGTGTAAACATGTTTATTGTTCGCTTCACTTTTCGCCCGTGCCAGAATAACCTAAATTATAGGCAAGTCTTTTTATTCAAAGGGACTTGCACCATGAATTTATCTATGGAGAGGAGATCCAGTGATTTAATTAATTGCAGTATGCTCATCAAATCACCACAGAAAATCATAGCTGGTGACCTGCAAGTAGTAAAAAAAATATCATTTTGAGTTGCAAAACTAAGCAAACCGATCATCCAGCCTGCAGGAGCACAGAGAGACAAAAGTAGGCACCTGTATTTCTTAATCTAGATTCTGCTAATATCACGACCAAACACGAGGGTTGTGAGCCAGTTGATTGCCACATAAAATCTGTTCCTCCAGCTTAGAACCCGTGTCAGATATGCTGAGCGCCAAATGAACCAACTCACAAATCCTGCCATGGATAATCCTTTTGCTTCCTGTAACATTGCTCCATCAGTCTTTTCCAATGTAACTCAACAGCTCAAGAGAGAAGGTTCGTGAGTTACTAACAACTCACCTTGCTCTGCCTGAGATCAACAAGAGCCTTGTATCTGCCAATCGTTGCCATGCTTCCCAGATGCTTGTAAACAAAAGGCTCCCCAAGTTCCACGCCATTCCAAGAGCTTGCATGCCCACCATTAGCTTTACCAATTTTATTTAGTAGATGCGACAGATATTTCCCTTGCCGCTCTGCAACCTTCAAAACTCAAAAGGAGGTACAAAAACAGAATGAAACAGCATCTTTAGTCGTACAAAACAATGGCTACTAGACACTTAAAATCACTATCTCAAGTATAGCTAGGAAGTTTCAAACCAGAGTTGTGCATCTGGCTGAACAAGTTATTTGGGAAATATAGCAATGTAGTCAATAGATGTCAAGCATCATTTCATATCATCCACCTCATTTTTATTTTTTAGATTGGCACCGGGTATCCAAGAACAACGTCCTGACTAATCCCAAGGGTCACAGGCCCTTGGCAAAGAATTTCTCACAAGTGCACCTTGAGAATTCAAAGGAAAAATCTCTCAATCCGATGGATCTTGGGAATTGTTTGCACCCAAGAGAATTCGAACCTTAAACCTGGACCAATGCCTTTACCACTTGAGCCAACCCCTAGCAGTTATCCACCTCTGTTTTAATTGGAGGCAGCCCCTTAAGTTTGAATTATAAAAAGACTCGGACTTGTTTGGATGTAAGATGGTTTCATGTATAGTGCAAGAGTGCTCGTGAATAGTGTTAAATACTTGTACAATTTTTTAAGATGATAGTTTGATAAAGTTTTTAAAAAGTGGTGGGATCTATGTGAAAATTTTTAAGAGAAGTTTTGCGAGATGATATAATAAGTAATATTAATTTTTTTAAAACTAAAAAAAAAAAAGCTTCTCAAACTCACCCAGCCATCCCCATGGTGGCACCGTGGGGTGGCCAGCCTGCCAGATCGGGCAGCCATGGTAGCCAGAGTATTCTGGCCACCTCGTGGTGGCAGCTACCACAAGGTGGTTGCAGTGTGCAGTTTTTTTTTTTTTTTTTCAAATTAGTTTTTAAATTTATTTTGAATATGGTTTTTCAAGTTTTGGGGGTGTAAAAAACTTTTAAGCAGTTTTAATACTGTAGATATTAAATGTTTGGGAATGAAACCGTCTTTGACTTGAAAAAATGTCTCTGACTTTAGAAACGGCCTTGGATCCAAGAAAGGGTTTAATTCAAGGAAAATACTCTAACCACAAATAGATTACACAAAAGTAATTCCACAAATTGATATGGCATGATATGGTTTGTCAAATTGTAAAATTACTTTTATTGTAAAGTATATCTTACGAATTATATGAAATCACATTAGTTTGTGAAATTATTTTTATATAATCTCTTTGGGACTGTAGCAGTACTCTTAATTCAAACCTTACCTGGGCCAAAGCTGGAAGGGCTGGTTTTCCAGTACTTTCAACAAACCCACTGCAATCCCCAATTGCAAACACATCCTCCACGGAAGGAACACGGAGCCACTCATCAATACCAATCCTGTAAACACGATAGGATTCGTTAATTAGCCGCAATACATAAGCTGTTTTTAAAGCATATATATCAATGAAAATGAATCTGAAAGGGAGAGAGCAAAACAGGGAAATAAGCCAAATAAACATGAAAGTTGTTATACAACAAAGCACAAATGGAAAGCTAACAAAAAAAAATAAAACAAAAAGAAAAATATGACATATGGGAGGTAATAAATCATAATTAATAAGCATTATCAATACTAAAAGTCAAATTTATTGAAATTAATCAGTAAACCTATGTGATGTGCAAGAAATGCATTTTCAGGAGCCAAAAGAAATTAGCAACTAACCGTCCACCTGGAGATTTCGGAATTTCCAAAGAGTTGACAAGAGAAGAGGGACCAACACCTGTAGACCATACTAACAGTCCATACGGAACCTCTGTTCCATCATTAAGAATTAACTTCTGAGCTTTAACATCCTTGACAATCCCACGGATAAGACGAACCCCTGACTGAGGGAAACTACTAGATGAAAGATGAATAGATCCAAACTGAAATTGTGTGGGTGCTTGTGAGTTGATTTTTGGGGGGGAGGGAGGGGGGAATTTTACGAAAAACGATTGCCATGCCCATAGTTGTCAAATATCCTCATTTTGTTGCTAGAGTGAGGTGTCCTAAATATCCTAGAGAAATCTCAAGTTCCTCGCAGAGAAAAAGGGTTCCTCCGCTTGGATTTTATCTTTCACAATTAGAAATATAATGAGTTTTTTCCCACAAAAATATCAGATTAGAACTCTCAATTTAAGCCCTTTTTTTTAAATGAATTTTTAATTTTAGAATATTCAATGCATAGTCCAAAAGAATATGTTTAGGATACAAGCAAACAAATGATCATTATTAATCTATAAACTCTTACCTTTGTCAACTGCTTAGTAGCATACTGTCGAAGGCGATCATCAAAGGAAGATAAGATCTCGTTTGCCTGAGAAGATAAGAACAATTTACTCAAAATTTCCCTTTTTTGGCAATGGTGCATGAATTAAAGAAAATATTCGTGCAAGAATATTTCACAGCTTAAACTAGTTTTAGAACAAACCTCAATCAAAGTAACGTGTATATAGTCTTTCACATGCGCATATCTTTCGTGGACATCATTCTTTATGAAATCACTAAGTTCACCACTGAATTCAACTCCTGTGGGACCACCCCCAACAACCACACAGTGTAGAAGCCTGCTTTTCTCTCCTTCTGAAATACCTGCCTCCAACCCAACCGGAACAGTAGCATTCTCAGTTAAAGCTTACATCATTTTGAATTTAAGAGAGGGAAAAAAATTATTGCATTAACATACCAGGCACATCAGACAGCATCAAGTTTAGGAGTAGCTTCCGACGAATTTCCTGGGCATGGTGAACTTCCCGGAGGAAAATAGCATGTTCATTAACCCCCTGGATTCCAAAAGTTAAGGGCTGTGCCCCCAAAGCAATTACCAACTTGTCATAAGCGATCTTAAACTTCCAAGGATCCAAGGTGTCTGGTACATCAGTAACAGTCTCACAGTGCACCTTCAATATCCAAAACGCAATTTCTTAGAGTTGAACCATTCTGCAATTCAAACCTTCAAGATTTTTTGGACCCCAACGTGTTCAACTAGATTATTCAGTGGGCTTATCATGTAATCCGAAGATAATAAGCAAAAGACAATTGCTTTTCCTTTCAACTATGATCGCGGTTTCATGAAATTGGACTTTTTTCCCTTATTGGATCCTTTTGCAGACTGTTCCCAACAAAGTTAGTTACCGAATAAGAAGGAATTATATAACTTTCTTTTCTATATATAAGATACAAAGTGAAAAGGGGTGAGAGGCCCAAAATCATCACAATTTAGCTAATACAACACAAGAAAAAGGAAAAAAAAAAAATGGAGCCAGTGAATTGGCCCCACCCATTCCCCCACAAGGGGAGCTGCCGCCTGAAGCGGTTTTGAAACGGTCCCGAATGCAATGAAATGGAATTATGTAACTATTATAGCTTAGAGCCATCCAATATAATAATCCAACCGGGCAAAAAGAAAAAACCTTTATAACAAAGGAAGCCTAGAATTTGAGAACCTAGCACAATAAATTTTCGAAACATTTTTCTCCAAAAACAAATCGTCACTGTAAAGTTTACCTCTAGTAAAGCCGTCCATAAAATGTAGTCCAAGAAGTCATTGCCCGAAAGGATGACAATGTTTGAACGAATAAATAAAAACTTACAAATAAACTTCTGATCTGTCGATAACTACACTACTGTTCAATCACAATTCAATCTTTTCGTTCATTGGATTGATGTCAAATCAAACTTCACAAGTGCTTTTCCACAAGTCGTTCCCGAAAAGTAATCAAAGTTAAAAGTCCCTCGAATTTTAGTCACGCGCTTTTTTCCAAACAATGCAACAAATCCGAAAGTTCACATACCAAATGCTTATCGGCATCGATGCCTGTACAGTTGGCCAAGAAGAAGTACGACCCGGGTTCGCGGGAGATGGCGGGTTGGATCCTGGCGATGGGCTCGGCGACGGACCTGAACTCGAGGGTCCCGACGCAGGTGGAGGCCAAGAGAGGAGTGAATACCATGTGGTTCCGCGGCGAGACGCACACGACGTCGTAGAGCTCCGTATCGAGACCCTTCATGAGCCGGCACCCGGCCCACCCGGAACCCAGAACCACAACCCTCGGCTTCTCGCCCGGCCTGGTGGGTGCAAGGCCGGAGTACTGGATCGGCACTGGCCGTGGGTCTTGAGGTTGATTGCTCGCTTCACCGCTCAAATATCTGAGAGAAAGCAGTGTGGAGGTCAAGGAAAATGGGCTGGAAACTGCGTTTCTGGGTTGGACGGCCGAAACTCGGATTAGGCTTCTGAACCAAGCCATAATGAAAGTGAGAAAGTTCTCTTTATCGGTCTCTCAAATGGGGTATCTTTCTCCTCGATCTCCCAGAATCAGGGATTCAGGAAGATTTTTAAAGAAGGATTATTTTTCCTGGGAAAAGAAATGAGGAGTCAACAGCTGGGTCGGTACTGATGAGGAGAACGATTGCGTGGCAGCTGCCCGAGGCTGACAGTTGACGTCTGTGACTCAATTTTGAGTTGACGTTTAACTGTCATTTCTTATCTTTATAATTATTCTTCGAGAAAAAAAAAAAACATGTAATCTAAAGATTGTGAGTATTTACTGTTTATTTATTAAAAAAAAGTCGAATTATCCTACAGCGCTCAAATTACCTTCCCTTTATTTTTTGGATTTTTTAAATTATTTTTTTAATATATTTAAATATTTTAAAAAAATAAAAAAATATATATATTAATACATTTAAAATTATTTTTTTAATCATTAAATAAATAAATAAAAATTTATGCAAGCGGTCAAATTGAACTGTTTAAATTGGGAGATAGACTATATTTTTTCTTAAAAAAATATTTAATTTAAACATTTTTTTTTTTTTTTTTTGTAAACAAGCATTTATTTTAGATAATTAGTACAGTAAATAAGTTTCTGTATATGGATTACAAACCAATGAGAGGATCTTTTCTATGAAAATTCAATAAGCTAGGTGGGAAGGGTATGTTTTTAAGAGTCTGCGTTGAAGCTATCCATTGTGTCAAGTTGTGCGCACATCAATTCTCAAACCGTTGAATTTTAACAACTTTTCAATCTTCAAAGTTGCTAAGTAGTTGTTTGATATCACTTATAATTGGCTGCATTTTCCAATCCAATGAAAGAGTTGAATTGTTGATAACTTGTTCTACCATGCTATAGTCTCCTGCTACTATGATTTTGTTCAAGCCCATTAAAACTGCTTCCTGTATAATCATTTTTGCTGCAGAAGCTTCTCTTATATTTGGATTAGTACTTAGAATGTATTATGTTTTAACCATGATTGTAGTACCCGAATCAGATCTACCAATAGCAACAATGATGCTGCCATTTTTCCTTACAACCACATCAAAGGAGAGGAGGTAGTGATCTTTATGGAGTAAATGACTCTCATTTTCAACCTGTCAATTTATTAGGGACCAAAAGCTTTTATGCTCAGAGTAATTCTTTGCTAGTTTGGTGAGAAAGTCTATCAGTGAGGGATTTTCAAGATTTTAAACAACTTTATTTCTTAGGAACTAGAGATTATCCATTGCAAGTGTTGCAAAGATTTTAAAGGAGTATTGTTCACTTGCACGTAAATAAAAACTCATAGAGGAGTCTATGATATTTTGAATCCAATTTAGGACAATTAGATCAAAAAAAGATGAGACATCTAAGGATCAATGAGCATTTCTCCATAGAATCCTCGAATACATGCATTTCAAAAATAGATGGCTGAGACTTTCTTCTTCCAAATTACACAAAGGAAAAAAGAGTTGGTCAACTTCCATATTGAATATCCTCTTTAGGTTGGATCTAGTTGGGAGAATATTATGACTAACTTTCCAAAGGAAAAGCTTGAGTATGTCTTGCATTTTAATTTTCCATAGCTTCTTCCCGTTGACATTCTCATTCTGGGCATGATTTTGGTTAAGATCAAGTGCAGAATAGGCTGATTTTACTGAAAAGTTTTAGGTTGTGTGATGAATCCATTTAATTTTTTCCTCCGTGTTAGGAGATCTAAAGTTAGAGAGTGGAAGTTTTTCAATTTCAATGGCAGTGTCAATATTAAACATTGATTGGAGAAGATTCCATATTCAAGGTTCCTAAAGAGTGAGTTCAGAAACAGTGGTGCTTTGATCAAATTGATTGTTGTTTTGATTTGGGACATGTTTGAAACGAGGGAGTATGGGAATCCATGGATCAATTCAAACTCTAGCTTTCATTCCGTTATTGATTTGGTAACAATAGCTAGATTTTAGAAAGTCCTTTTGTTTAAGCAAACATTTTCAGATCCAAGAGTCAGATCCTTTTGGATTTGCCTCTAAGAATGTTGAATTCCTCGAGTATTTTTCAGTTAGAATTTTTTTCCGAATGCTGTTGAGTCAGTAAAAAAACACCAAGCCAATTTTGAAACAAGGGTACTATTGAAGAGGGAAAGTTGTTTAAGACCAAGACCTCCCATAGTTTTTGGGGTGCATATAGTTTTCCAAGATTTTGGCATATAATTATGAGAGTTTTGAGAATCATTTCCCAACCAAAATCTTCGAAACATTGAATCTAGATTTTTTGTGACAGATTTGGAAATCACTGTTGTAGTTATCACATAGAAAGGAATTGCACTAACTATTGCACGAATGTGAGTAGTTTTTGCAGCTTAGATTTCTAACCTTGAAGTTTTGTTTGAATTTTTTCGTAGACTTTAGTAAGGAAGATTTTTTTCTTTGACCCAACAATCAGTGGGAGACCTAAATATTTGCTGTTTGGAGCTGAGGTTTTTTAGGTTTAAAATCTATTTCACTGCATGTTTTGTATTTACTTGAGTATTGTTCCTAAAGTGAATGAATGATTTCCTAGTATTGACTTTTTGATCTGACCAAGAATAGTAAACCTTTAGGCAGTTTGCAAAGGCCCTAGTTGTCTGAGTAGTAGTTGTTCCAAAGAGAATGATATCGTCTGCAAAGAGCATATGAGATAAGGAGGGACATCTACTGGAAAGTTTTATGCCTTTGATATGGTTTTGTAATTCTTCATTGTGAATGAGTCTTGTCAAAACCTCACTACCCAGAATAAAAAGAAATGAGAACAAAGAATCCCCTTGACTTAACCTCCTCAATGGCTTGAAGAAACCTTTGGAAGTAACATTGATGGTGATATAATAAAATTATAGTGGTAATACGTTCCTTTATCCAGTTATCCCAGGTTTGTTTGAACCCAAAGTTTCGAAAGATGCTAAAGATAAAAGGCCATTCCATATAATCAAAAGTTTTTTTCCATATCAATTTTAATAGCCATTTGTCTTTTTTGACCTTTTTTCCTCTTAAGGTGGTGAGAAATTTCCTGAGCCAAGATAGTATTTTCCTAGATAAGCCTACCTGGTACAAAAGCTACTTGGTAAGGGGAGATAATGTTTGGGAGGATGAGTTTGAGTTTGTTTGCAAGAATTTTAGCAATGATTTTATAACAGACATTTGATAAGCTAATTGGACGAAAGTGATGAACTTCATTGGAGTTTTCTTTTTGGAACCAGAACAATGTTGGTGTGATTTCTCCTATAAAAGTTTCTCATGGATGAGAAAGCTTTTAAAAGTTAAACATATATTTAACTTCTATTTTAATTATTTAAGTTCGAATAAAAGTCTGATGATAATTTCAAACGAGATTAAAGTGAGATTTTGATCCTCATTTAACACATTTTAAGTATTTGATCGTATCAGCCATTTAAGTAAAAATTTATTCAAAACAAGAATGACGTTTTTTTTTTTTAAATCTCGGTGTTAGTAATCGAAAGCTATAATTTAAGAAAATAATAAGTAGCATTTCATTTGACAACTCAAAATTTAATAAGAAATATTTGTTTAAATATCTTTATTTTTTTTCACACTCTTGGATGAAAACGACTTCTACAAAATATTCCGACAAGTTGAGTTGTCAAATAATTTACTCTTTTGAAAATTCTATAATACATAAGAAAGAGGGATTATTATGGCGGCAATAATGCTAATGATTGACCAACATTCATTTATCAGTAAGTTGGAGGCTTCCTTGTCCTTTACAGATGCTAAATTTATCATCCAAATAAAAGATTAAGAGTTTTCTGAGGAAAAATAATAATATTTTGTGAGTAAAAACAGCGAAGATCATTTATATTATTTTCATGCTAGATAATATGTCATTTTATATCCCTTTTACGGCCCAAAATCGATTGGGAGCGATCATAGTTTGGGATAGGTGATGTTTGGTTAGTGAGTTGAGATGAAATAATTTTAGATGAGTTGAGTAAAATATTTTTAAAATATTATTATTGTTTTGAGATTTAAAAAAATTGAATTGTTTATTATATTTTATGTAAGAATTTAAAAAAATTATAATAATAAGATGAGATGAATTGAGATCATTTCTCAATTCAAACGAGATTGAGACTTGTAAAGTAATTTAGGACATGGCCGTCGCGGTCAACGTCGCTACAATTGACATGCACGTTATAACAGGCATGCCAAGATGGTAAGACAAGGACACCAAATGACAAGTATTATGAAAGGAAAATGTTTTTTTCCTTACCTCAATGTAACAAACGAATACATAAGCATCCTTGCAACAAACCAAGCTGCTGCAGCCAACGCAGGAATATGTGAAAGTTATTACAATAAACGATGTCTGAACACATTAATTTGAAGATATAAAAAAATAACATAAAGACATTAACATGTAAGCAGGAAAACTTATGAACAGCATACGTAAATATATAAAGGTGAGAACAACTTCTGATTCTTAGTATATCCCAATATGCAGCCTATTCGTCCATTTTGGCCATCAATTGGATATTTCATGACAAGCATTTCTCTAAGAAGTTAAGTCTGTAAATCCAAAAGATGCAAGACCCTTAACACAAGTTTTGATGTATTAAAATAAACAAGGCAATTATTCCGGGACCTTATTCTACACTCCCACGTATTTCCCTAGAGCAATGGATAACAATATTAATTATGCACTTCAAAGTTCAAACTGGTTTGGCTGTATAAGGTGACATCTTAAGGGCCATATTTCTAATCAGTTTTCCAAAGCATTATATCAGGCCTCTACTCAGGCAGTAACGCTCACTAATTAATTAATTAATTATACCATTTATGCTACCTCAAGAAATTAATTTATGACCCAACTTCTATTTACTTATAATTAGTGTAATTTGGGCAAACTAGCTATATCCATTATCTACTCTAACTGAAAATACTACAGAAATACGTATACAGCATAAGTTAAACTAAAAATGAAAACTTTCTGATTTCCTTTTTTTTTTAAAGTAAAATTGACCAAAAACAACATAAACTTTATCTTGTAGAATTGAACCCTATTTTAAAAGGAAAAGGAAGAAAAGAACCAAAATACCCCCCAAAAGATGCTACTTCCAAAGCATCTTCCACTACAGACAAAATATTCCCTAACCCTATCCATCCCAGCCGACCTTGAAACCTAAAAAAAAAATGAATTCCCCGTTCTAGGAGACAGGATTGGGGCACCTTCCATTTATTGCATTATGCAAAATGCAGACTTCCAACCAAAACCCAACCTCTTCATTCATACCACTCTTTCTTCAAAACCAAAGAAAAGAAAAGAAAATAGAAACCATCTGCCATAAAAAAAAAAATGGTAAGTTCTTGAATCTCTTAGGCGAGAAGTAGTAGATTAAGCTTCTGATCCAGTGTGCGGCGAGCTCAACTCAGAGGGTGCTCCACCAAAACTTGTCAAATGAGATTCAGACAGCTTTGAAAGTATTGGCTGCATACCTCGGCATAGTTTTAAGGACGGCTTCCGTTTCATGTACTGCACAAAAATGTGTACACATAAAATAAGTAAACTGCACTAGCAAAGTAGTTTCATCAAACATATTATAACAGCTGTTCGACTTTTTGTATTTTGGCACTCCTCTCAACTCATCATTACAACTTTTTCAAATTCCAATACAAAATATAATAAACAATTCAATTTTTTCAAATTTTAAAATAATAATAATATTAAAAAATAATATTCTAACAATATTTTATCATCTCAACTCAACTCAACTCAGTTTAACATCCAAACGCAGCCCTACTATTCAAAACCTAATTTGACATACCCAAGAGTGCAGGTGTAAACAAAAACTAATCCCCTTCCCTTCAAAAGAAATGAAATGGACAACATAATAATTCCATAAAATTATTTGATTGGATATTTTAGTCGATTTATAACTCCGATTTAGCTCTACCTTCTGACCAATTCAATACACGAGTCATTAGATGGGAAATCTAAAATTAGACTGCTCCCAGTTCTTAGGTCATAACATTAAAATCTGTACAAGCCAAGACTTCTTTACCTCTTGATAAAAAGCATTGATCTCCTCCTCTGTAAGGCCTTCATCCTCACCAGAATTTTCCTCCCAGCCAAGGGAACGAAGGAAAGCAGCCTCTTTCTCATCTGGATAAACAGTTTCACTGGAACTCATGTTGTTCTCTCCAACAGCAAACCTCTGAACCTCATCACATGTATCACCATCGCTAGTCATCTCAGCACCATTCCTAGTAGCATGGGGACTTGCAGGGGCACTGACTACTTCCCCAATTACTACATCAGATTTCTCCACGGTGGGAGAGGAAATAACATGGCCTGACTCTTGGAGAACTGTGGAATTGTTCGTTGAAGTTTTCATTTTTATGAGATTAAAGAAATCATTCCGGCTCTGTACTTGAGACAAGGAAGGTTTCCTTTCCAAAGGAGATCCTGATTTCAGATTCAATGCAGCTGCTTTGCGATCCAAAGAAGGATTCTTAAGGTGGTGTGGGCTCCGCAAAGGAGAAGATGCAACAGATGGAGTAACAGGAAGCTGGCTATCTGCTGCTTTGCTGGCAGAATTGGGTGTCGGACTAGCAACATCCTTCAGAGTGGGGGAAACACCATTTTCCCATGTTGGTTTCAAAACAAGAAACTTCCCATGAGATGTCTTTGAAGCATCACACTTGCTATGTCCACCACGAGGAGATTGACTAACATGTTGCAAGGAAGTTGGCTGAAGCTGCCCGCTCTTGGCAGAAACATTTGCTTCCATAGCTCTGACCACCGTTTTGGGCTTAGATTTATCAGTAGAATTGAGGACCTGGAAAGGAAATTAGCATTAGACAACCTAATGGTAATCATAATCTGTGTGTGTATGCTTAGATAGATTTTAATTAAAAAAATCTATCTAAACTGGAAACTCCCAATGTTTATTTTTTTTGTTGATCACTAAAACAAGGATTTTATTGAGGATATAAATGGGCATAGTCCAAGTACACGGGACATATACAACAGCGACAACTAAGCATGAGTGTCCAATGATACAAGAAAAGCATGGCTATTCAAGCCATTGAAATCGATTACAATTGACCAATGGAGGAAACTCCTGATGTTAGCTGCAAACTAGCCAAGTCCATTCGAATCATTCGATATCGCAGAGCCTCACACTTATCATGAATTTCAAACCAAAGATGTTTCGCAAGCATGTATATAGATGGAAAACGAAAAAGCTCATTTTAATAACTAAAAAGGCAGTATCCCAATAACAATTCCACAAAACTGTTGTGCTACAGTAAACTGGGCAAGTTTTATACTCCTTTAAATGAAAAGCGCTATAACCCTCCATGGGTAAGTTGGTTCATTTTTAACAACATAGGAAGGACACTTTCCAGGAAAGCATGCTTATTATTATCTTTTACAGGTACAGAAAACATTATTATTATTTCCATCTCATCTATCTTGTACTGTGTATGCTTATGATGCATGCCATTAATCATACTCTTAACTAAAAGATGAATATTCTAAGTAGCCAAGTGTAACAGTACAAGCTCCTAGTCACAGAATCAAGGACATACATATAGATGTATGTGATAAAACTTGTTTGGCATCAACCTAAATTGTTCATCTGATAAAGGAAGGTAAACAAATATATATCACGCCATACTCCTGCAAATACTCTTAACATGCAAAGCCCTACCCCAGACAGAGAGAGAGAGTAAAAGAATCACATATGCTCTCTAACTTTAATAGACCAAAAATTGAATTTGTTTAACAAAAGAAATTACACACATGAAAGAAGATAGAAAGAATCTATATATACTTATTCCTACTCCATAAACCATAAATGAGGCTTCTTTTATGAAACCTTGAAAAAAAAAACCTACATATACCAAAAATTAAGTCTATCAAGGAGCAATATTTAAATACCAAGATGATGTTAGCACAAAGCAAATCACTATTTAAAACTCCTTTTTTTTTTTTTTTTTATGTAAATGAATAGGGGAATATATACTCTTCACCATATAACTAATAGGCGTCAGATACTCTGCACTCCAAACTACCAATACTAATACATACACAGTACACTTTCACAAAGAGTTGCAATGTGCATTCTCCCCTGAAATCAGAAAGTGAAGGACGTGTCATGTCACTTACTTCTCATTCATCTTTGAGATCAAAATTGGATTGAGATTGCTATTTGCCAGTTTTATATAAGTGGAAGGGGTGCATTTATTCAAAAAATAGCTGGAGAGTGCAGTGTGCCAACATCAATAGTTTAGGATGAAAAGAGTAAATGCCTTTTATTTGAAGGGGAAAATTTTATTTTAGCAAATAAATACTATATTATCCAGCAACAATATATCTTTTTTCATCAGTAAAGATAGCAGCGATATAACATGGATTCGCAGTAAAAAGGGGCAGATGTATTTTAGCCAAAACTTTACAACCCCCCTCCCCCCGAAAAAAGTCAGACTAGAAAGAAGCCAATTACAGAAACTTATGCTATATTCACAAAAACAGCTAAAGCATTCACACCAGATTAATTGTTTTTCTTTAAATAAAAAGAAAAATTGATAGTTGTTTTCTATATAAGAAAAAATTTGAGAGTTATGGATAGTGTGAGCTTAACAAAAAACATGTTTGCTGATCTGTAAGAGCATTGATCCAAGAAACATATTTCTGAACTTTAATTAACCCACCAGATAAAAATAAAATGAAACAGGAACACGATATCAGAACAAGGACAGACATCGACCAACAGGTGTGCCTTCCATATGCCTTCCATCAGTTGAGTGCATGAAGTTTGATTCCAACAAGGTAATGGCAACAATGCTTCATAACTAAATAGGACATCAACGGCAAATAACACAAAAAATTAAAGAATTGTGACTGTTTCTTAAACATGTATTGGTTCATCGACTCTGATCCAGAATCCTATGTACATTAACTATGCCTAAATATTACACTTAAAAGAGGCTGACATCTACAATTTTCCAACATCAAAAGTTCCTATGTAAGCTTCTTTCACTGAGTTTGGCTGAGCATACAATATTCAACAAAAATATACAGGCAAATGACAAAAATGATAAGCAAATGGCATCCAAAGTTCAGATTGACAAACATTCTAACCGCCTTATATGTTATAAGATTAGTTCCACAATAAACTAGCATACACAAATATCTGAGGGCAACCATCTTACCAAGGTTTTAGGCATCGAAGGTGTAACAGGTATTAATTGCTTTGATTGCTTAAAAGCCAGTTCCTCACGTCTCTGTGAATTAACAGAGACCTGCAAGTAGAAGAAATATGTCTTATTAGATCAGCCACAAGAATGGGTTACTTAACTTGAGAGGCTCAGGCAACTTGCTCAATTACCTGAGGAGTAATACCAACTCGTGGTGGAGCTTGAGCCAAGGCTTCAGCCATGTTAAGACCGGCCATTGCACTCGGAGCCCCAGATCCTGAGGTGGCAGAAACAGTATGTTGAACAGATAAGGATCCTCTACTACTGCTGCCAATAATGGTCGGCACCTCTGCCAGCGCTGATGTCCATCCCTCCCCACCAATCAAAGCTGCACTACCTACAGGTAAACTCTGAACAGCTGAGCTCAAACCAGGAGATGAAACTCTTCCTATATCAGGTGCTCCTTGCCTTTCTTCAGTACCAAGTGAGGGAAAATCTTTCTCAAACACTGCCTTTTGCATACTACTACCAACAGTACCCCCAGAATGCACACCATTGCCATTGTGATTGCTACTGCTGCCGTTTTTAAAATCCACAGCAACTCTTCGGGGCAAGGGTTCACCCTGTTTCCTGGAAACCATAGATTGAGAACGCCACAACTTGTCCTTCTCTACCCTACTGGGAAAGATGCTTCCTAGAGGATCAGAAGAGTCATGGTCCCAGTGATCCCTGAAGCTTGACCTTTCTTTTTCCTTGTCGCGGTGATTTCTATTAAAACTACTGTATGCATGCTTTGCAGAACCATTAGTAGAACTCCTCCGTGAATTTGATGAAGATGCCCGGTCCAGAAAAGCAGAACGTGGGGCATCAAAATCACTTATGCCCTTAGAATTTCTAGTTCTTGTGTGATGAGCCAATGAAGGACCATCTGTAGCAGTGAGAGCACAATTATTAAACATGCCTAGGACTCTGTGCTTTTCCAAAGATAAAAGCTTTGAAAGCACCAGTTTACAACACGCCTAAAAGTACGTAGTAGCATACACATGAACATATATATGTATGCAAGCATATTGGTGCATATATATTCACACACACACAAACTCAAGAGCATGCGATCAGAAACATAAACAGGCATAGACATGTGTATATTTTACAAAAGCAACATGATTGCAAGTACAAGTTGGCAAGTAGAAAAGTACCTGAATGAGCAGCAGTTGACGCAGAATGGTGGGCTGAAATGCCACCCCCAGTAACACTTCCAGTATTTCTCAACCATTCTGGAAATAATGTGGGTTCACTTCTTTCCATAAGGAGCACTGAACATGATCAAAAATGGAACAAACAACACTTCTCACCTTCACCAGCTCCACTCTTTTTCCACAGTTTTCAACGCAAAATCACAAAGTTTTGACAGCAATTCTGCAATTTCCTCACCCTAAACTAAACTTAATAATTATGGCCAATGAAGCCAGTCAGTTCTCCAAACACACTAACCAATATATGTATGACCTTGATGGGCTCTTCTATACTTTCACAACTAGGTATGTCCGTAGAATGTTTATCAGGATAAGAAAAATTTCACAGCGGGGTGGACCCAGAGAACGAAAACCGTCACCCTTCTGCACAGATACTAGGTTGTATCCCCAAATAAACAACCCAGCTTCACAACCACGAACCACCACCACTTCGGGACGTAACTGCCCCAACTTTACTCACCTATATTTTTGTGAACTCAAGAGGTCCTTCATCAAACCCAGGCTTAATAGCATCTATTTTTCAATCAAGAGAAGAAAATTTTTCGCAGGTGGGAACCCAGAGCACGAGAACAAAGGCAATGCAAGAAAATTGTATCGAAGAAAAAAGTCTATCTACATCTCCATCTTTAATTAAAAATGGATTGGCAGATGATAACAACACGCTCAGAAGACCCTCATCTCTGCGGAGAAAAATCGAACCGATTCACAAAAATAGAACTAATTCAACAATGGAAGAAGAACAAGAAAGCCCAGGGTTCTTAAACAGGAGTTCACTCCCATGAAACAGAGAAGAAACCCTAACGAATAACAGAATTATAGTTTGAAGGCCAAGCAAATATGTAAAAAATAGAAACCCTAGAGCCTCCACATGTATCTGTATTACTATCAGGACCTAGGGTTTGAATAGCACGAAATTCTTACCCTAAATACAGGGAATTTCAGAGAGAGAAAGGCACTCGCGGAGGGAGCGATAGAGACGGAGAACTAACCCTAGGCTCCGTCGATGATAATTACGCCAAAACGTAACCGTCTCAATAACCGCCTCAATAACCGCCTCAGTGTATTCTCAACCAGAACAATGCGTCTCACAGAGAGAACCAAACAAGAATTTTTGGGACTGTGTAAAGCGAAAGCGGCAGAGAAAATTGGAACAAAATGAATTTTGGGTTTCAGAATAGGGATTAGGGTTTTGGTTTCGTACGAAAGGAAATATGTTATCGAGAGAGAGAGAGAGAGAGAGAGGAGATATATAGAATGGAAGGGGTGCGAGATTTCAGTTAGTTTTGTCCAGTGAGAATGAAACGTATGAAGAACAGCCTCTTCTTCTGTGAGAGAAAATTCGTGTATTTATATTTTCCTCTCTTCTTTCTCTTATATAATATATATATATTATATATATTATTTTCTTTACCCTGCTTTGGACCTCCCCCAACCCTATTGCCTTAAAGTTTTTACTTTATTTATTTATTTATTTTTAATGGTCTATGTTTTTATCTTCCCACAACCTATGGTCTGGTCCACTTGGGGGCCTGGGGCCAGCGTTGAATTCTTTTTTAACTACCTTTTTTTTTTTTTTTTTTTTGACAAAATGATCAAATTTAAAGAGAAAAAATACAAATTAAAGAATGATTTTTTTTATCAACCACTATTTACTATTCACTACTCTATACTTTATGACAAATATCTCTACACTCTATAAAAAATAAACTATATATATAAAGTGTGAGAGTGAATAGTAATTAATGTATAACATTCATCGTAAATAAATATTAATATATTTTTTACACTATTCGTAATATTAATAAGAAAAATCTCATCGCAATTTTGAAAGCCATATTAATAATAAATAATTATATCTAAAAGGCATTTACATCACACATATTCTACATTACATTATTTGATTTGTTAAATTTAAATTTTAAAATATCTGAATTTGGATGAGATATTTCAAAAAATATTTAGAACCTATTTCATTATTTTTCTTTGATTGAGTGACATATATTTTCACAGCTCACCGGAGTAATGCTATATTAGTTTTAGTATATACAAATCTCGTACACTCGTTAAAAAAAATGTGGTGTACATTAAAAAAATATTTATTTTCACATGGGTCTTAAATTTGTCTAATTTTTTTTTTAAAAGAAAGTATACTAGATTTACATACTCCATAACCTTACAAACCATTTTCTTTTCGACGATGCTCTTTTTTCAATTATGAAACATTTTGTATTTATCTTTATCTCATTTAAACTGAAAAAAATCTCATTCTATCTCTGTTTTTATTTGAATTAAATTGGACATAAAAATAATGAGAAATCTGACCATAAAGATGTTGTCTTTAATTCCTAGTTTGAATTGGAACATCTGAAAAATAAAATTATAAATAAATATAACACTCGTATTTATATTCTAACACGAAACATTAAATATAATAAAATCTATTAGTATCTTTTTTTTTTTTTTTTTATAAGTAAAATCTATTAGTATCTTTTGAAAGAGAAAGTTATAAAATTGTTTATCCAAAAGTCAAAACACAATGTTAACCCCTCGTACGGTCATAATTGATTACATATTCTCCCTTGGAAAATTAATTTCCCTTTTATGTTACATGGCCTTACATGATTGATTAGGCTATGTTTGGGTGATTACGGCTATCTTTGGGTTGAGTTTATCTCAAAAATAAAATTATTGATGAAATTTATTATCTTTATAATTTTTTATTAAAATTTAAATATATTTTAACTTATTTTATAAATTCAAATACATATTAATGATATCTATAAAATAGTATTATTCACATATTAATTCATATTATCTAAAATCATTTCAGTGTTCAAAGCATTCATCTTCCTGTCTAATCATGGGAACATGGTTGTATTTTTCTTGTTGACATGAACGAGTCACGTGACATTGACAGTGGCTTATGTTAGAGGAATGGAAAATGATAGGTTTACTATTTTTTTATTATTTATTTATTACTCTTTTTATTTTTAATTTTTTTGTTATTTTATTTAATGGTTAAGAAAGTGACTATTAGTAAAATTATATATTTTTTTAATGATTAAGAATGTTAAAACAATATTTAAAAGGAAATGATAAAAAAAAAATTAAATAGTAAGTGGGTAGTATCACTACCCTAGAGAAATTATAAGAATAACTGCATTTAGTCAGAAAAAGGAAACAATTATTCATTATTTAATTTCTTTTTATGAGCAGGGAGGGGAAGACATTAGTTGTTGCAACTTGCGAGAGGCGTGAATGTATATTACGAAGAATGTAGGTATAGTTAGCAAACATTTATTTCCACATAATTCTTTTTTTATAAAATGTAGGTATACTTAGCAAACATTTAACTCATGAGAAAACTAACACATCGGCCTGTAAATTTATTGAGAAATTCTATTATGCTCCTTAGTTTATATCATTAATTTTGTCTCTTAACGTGGCACCATAATGTGGTGCTATGCGGTTTATTAAAAAAATAAAAAATATAAACATAAAAATAGTAAAGAGAAGCTAAGGTTTTAATCTTCTTAATTTTGTATTTTTTAACACTATTTTATTTTGAATATATATATATATATATTTATTTTTAATTTTTTTAATAAGTCACGTAATACTACATTTGCGGTACCATGTTAAGAGAGTAAAGTGGATGGTATGGGTGAAAACTGATGCCTTCGGCACGGTTTTTGGGCAAGGCCGATACCGACTGACGAGAGGAAATATGGAGGAGCAACCAGCCGTAACCGATCGATGGGGAGGAGAAAATGGGTCATATCGACTTCGGTGGTTCTCTAACAGTTCACGATCGGTTTCTCGATTTGAGCTAGCAGCAATGGTGGTTTGAGAGAGATAGAGAGAGGGGGGATGAGAGAATCTGGAAATTGATCAGGGAAGAAGAATGGAGGTTGAAGACGATATAATATTGAAACGATGCCATTTGATTTTAGGCGTCGTTCCACTTATTTTTTTTTTCATACAGTAAGACTAAAATGACACCGTTTGATTTAATACCAAACAGCGTCATTTCAGTTGTGTTTAAAACGCAACTATAAGCATAAACAATATTGTTCCACTTAAATTTAAGTGGAGCGACGTCGTTTCATATATATTAAGCCAAACTAATATACCATCAGCGGGTTCGGCGGTATGATAGTGATTCAAATTGGGACTGAACCGTGATATGAATTACGAGGCATAGTAACATTACTCAAAATTATTTTATAGCACCCATAAGTAAACGAAGTAATCACTTTCCACATTTTCCAATTATAAGTATTTTTAACTCTTACACTTCACCCTTCAAATTATCAAAACTATAGAGTCAAATTTTTTTAATAGTTGAAGAGTATAATATGTCAATTTTAACAATATAGGATATAATGCACAAAATTCACAATAAGAGATACGATCTATGCCTACAATTATATATAAACAAGTAAAATAAAGATTGCATTTCCAAGTATTTATATTCCTATGATTGTAGTCATCTTGTTGTTTGTGTGAGGAAAATAATATTAGATATCAATATAGAGAAAATATATTTATAAGTCTTATTTTTTATACACCTAACACACTGTTAATGTGGAAATTTTTACATTAGCAATATTAAAAAAGGACTAGTGTCTTAGTTTTCTAAAGTAATAATGAATCTCACTATAAGTAATGTATTAACACACTAGCTTATGTGTAGTAAAACTCATCAATATATTTATAGAAAATGTTATTTATATTTACAATTTTATGTATATAACGATATGTGCTAACACATCAGCTTTTGAAACGATAACAATTTTAAAATTCAAATTTTTAATTAAAAAGAAAAAACTGATAAAGTGGGGGTGGATATTCAGTACGTATAATATTGTGTGTAAAATTATAAGTACATATAACACTACTACTCTATATTTATTGTTAACTAGCTTTTTTTTTTTTTTTTTTTTTTTTTATAAACAAACTTTCATTAATAAGAAAGTCAATACATAGCAGCTTGATCAAACCAAAGGGCATGATCTACAAAACCTGGGAGAGTCCCACCACATAATAATATCATCAACATTTCAAGTAAAACGTGTCAAAGTATGAGCTACCCTATTACCATCCCTTTAAACATGTTGAACTTGCAGTTCTGGAAAATGCCGTATCAATTCCTTTGCATCCTTGATCAGATTTCCGTTTGGAGAAAAAAACTCTTCGAGTACCTTGTAACTCAAATGTAAAAGATTTTACCGTGTTAGGTTTTTCGCTTCCAAATTCGAACTTGTTGCTAAGCATTGTAAATATAAAAGATAATAAATACTTAAATTTAAAAATAATAAATGCCAAGGTAACAAAAGAACAAGTTTCATTTTCTTCACCTAATTAATTAATTAATTAATTAATTTTTCTACTCACGGTATAAGCATTTAAATTAATTAAATATTCTTGGCACCTTTCGTTCTTCTGACCGATACTTGGAAAATTATGCAAAAAAATACTTTCTTTTTACTTTGGTAACTTCCTCGCCAATACCTTAATATTTCATCAATTTCTTTCTTGCAATTTCAACAAACTCATGATAATTCAATAAATTAACTCTAAAGAAATTTCTACAATTTAGCTAAGAATAAGTTAATTACTACTTTATTTAAATGCCATCAGGAAAAAGAACCGCACAGCAGCTTTAAACAAAACCAGGCTACACATGTGAGAATTATTTAATTAATGTCTGTGTTAGTTGTTTAGTTTGGATAGCAAGAGCTTCTTCTCTCATCTCAATATATAAATATCATAAATATGAATAATTTTTAATTTCAAATTTTCATTTACCCCTCCCACTCCACCACTGTTTAGATGATGAGATGAGATGAGATGAGATGGTTTTAAATAAAAATTAAAAGTTGAATAAAATAATTTTATTGTTAAAATATTATTTTTTAATATTATTATTATTTTGAAATTTAAAAAAGTTAAATTGAGATTTGAAAAAAAATTGAAATGTTTATTATATTTTGTATGAAAATTTGAAAAAGTTGTAATAATGAGATGAGATCTCAATCCAAACGAGACGTAATCATTACTTAATCATTGCAACTTTTCTAAACTTTCAAACAAAATATAAAAAATATTTCAACATTTTCAAATATCAAAATAAAAATTATATTAAAAAATTATATTATGGAAATATTTTAACTTAATATTTTTATTTAGTTTTTTCTCTTTCATTTCTCAAAATCTTATAAAACATCTAAACTCAAATCATTTTATTACTATTCACAGATAATCTCATCTCATCTCACTATCTAGATGAGGCCTTCGGCCTGGTTTGGATAACAAAACCCTTCAAACTTATTTTATTTTATCACATCTTATCTCAATATCCAAACATCACAAATACAAATACTTTTCAATTTTAAATTATAAAATTTTTTATCTACTCATTATTTAATTATTACAATTTTTCCAAACTTAAAAAAAAATATAAAAAACAATTCAACTTTTTTAAATTTCAAAATAAAAATTATATTAAAAATTTATATTGTAATAATATTTTAACTTTATAATATTTTTATTTAACTTTTTCTCTCTATTTTTTAAAATCTCATAAAATATATTAATTCAAACTATTTTATTATTATTTACAGATGATTCCATTTCATATCACTATCCAAATGTAGACTTAGAGTTTGATACATCAATTTATAGGCTACATAATTTAATCAATTACTAGTCAAATGAATAATTTTCGGGGAGAGTAAAAATTAAAGATATAAGATTTTTCTTTCAAAATATATTTATGCGTTTTTCCTCCTTTCTTTTTGGTCGAAAATTCAGCTCATTAATGTTGTTTTTTTATTTATGGAAAGTTCTAAAAATATCATGCATTAATCTTGATTTGACATTTCTAATTTCAGGAATTTGAGATCTTAAAAGAGGTTGATTTCTTTTTACAGATGAAATGAGATGAATTAAAATTAAAATTAAAACATTAAATAAAATATTGTTAAAATATATCTTTTAATATTATTTTTATTTTGAGATTTGAAAAGGTTAAATTATTTATTTTATTTTTTATTAAAAGTTAAAAAAATTATAATAATTAAATAAAATGAAATAAAATCTTTTCTAAAAATAAACAAATGTTAAAAGGGCTTCAGAAACTTTCTAGAACCAGCTAGATGCGCCCACTATTTTCGAAGCCACGACATTCTACTGCAAGCAATATTGACTCATTTCTTTCCTTTCAAGTAGTCAAATTTAACTTTATCAAAAAAAAAAAAGAAGTCAAATTTAACATTTTATTTTTTACTTTTCATTTTTTTTCTTGACTTCGACTCAAATTTAGATCTCTTATAATATTTAAATATTTAACTATCAAATTTCAAAATTCATTTCAATTCAAAACTTTTTTGCATATAAGACCTACAACTTTTTTGAACTCAACAATTCTTTATACGTTGGACTTATAACTTTTTTCAACTTCTTATAAATACATCTTAATATTTAAACACATCTAAACTCATCTTAGGTGGATTACACAAAATTCACTCTATCATCTAAACTCACTATTATTCATAAAAAACTCAACTCAGTTCAACATTTAAATATAAGCTAAATTTTTTTTTTTCCCCTACTTGTAAGTCGACAAATATAATTTTTTACACACTATTAACGTAATAAAATTTGATTCGACATAAAATAATAAAAATATTGAATTAAGAAGATTTAATTTTTTTTATAAAGAAGATTTAATTTAATATAGTAACAATGCGGAAAGATATGTAAAAAGATTTTTATAAATATTATATAAATTAAAAAAATAATTTATGCATAGAAACACAGAATCTTTATTAGATAATGTTAATATTTAATTAATGATCTTACAATCTAATAGTATTTATTTATTGAAGATATTCAGAGATAGGATTCTCATAAAAAACATCATTAAAGTTAGCCATATCAAAACCTCATTAAATTAAAAATATTTATTAGATAGTTGATTTTTTTTTTTTTTTGAAAAGAAAATAGCTTCCTTTCATTCATTTTGACAAGTATTCAGTACATAAATTTTCATATGGAATGAGATTAACGATACTAGTTGGTCCCTCTTCTAACCAGACTTCCTCTTCTTCACATTTTAATGCTAACTTAGCTAATTGGTGAGCTACATTGTTACTCACTCTGGATGTATATTGCAATTTCCAGCTTGGTCTATCTCTAAACACTGACTCCATGATATCTTCTATTACTTTGTCCATCCATACCCCAAGCAGTACTTTGCCTTTGATCTTTTAACTTCTCTGCTCACAGCAAGAGCATCCCCTTCGAACTCCACCTCAGTCATGCCAATTTCCAAGCTGAAAATTAAAACCCTCCATAGAACATTTAGTTCAGCTAAGATTGGCTGTGTAACAGTTAGCTGGGGTCTGCATAAAGTTGCTATCAGATCACCATCAGAATTCCTGATGACTATTCCTCCAGGCTCCACCCATTTTGCTCAATTCTTCATCTATTGCTGCATCCCAGTTAACCTTCAAAATTATTCTCTCTGGTTTCTTCCATCTTCCTGCTCTATTGACTGGTCTTGTTTCTCTATCTGCTGCAATAAATGGATCAACTTGAGCCTGCTGGAGTTTGTCAAACTAAGTAAGAGCATTGCTATACACCTCCCTTGGACTGTCAAACTTTCTTTCAAAAAAGAACTTATTTACTCTTAAGCCATATTTTCCTCAGCACACATGCTACCTCACCCAGTTTTTGTATCTGCAAATTTGGGGACATTCTTTCCTAGACACTGCAGAAATCTTCCTCTGTACATTGCCACTTTTGTAGCACACTAAAATGCTCTGCCCATGCATCAGATGCTGCCCCACAATTCCACAATGCATGGCAAGTAGTTTCCTCTACTTGTTCACAAATGGGGCAAAGTACTGATTCAAATACCCTCTTGTGAAACAATTTTTTTTTTTTTTTTGGGTAGGAATGGCCTCATTAACTGCTTTCCAGATGAAGACTTTTAACTGTATTTGGCACTCTCATCTTCCATATACATTGCCACCCTAGTTTAGCTCGATTATTATCTGATTGTTCTCCCTCCACCTGCTTCTCTCTCTTAACTGCTAGATAATATGCACTCTTCACATTAAAAAATCCACTTCTACTCATCCCCCAAATTAGTTTATCCTCAGAACCTAACCTGCTTAGAGGTAAACTGCAGATAACCTTTGCTTCTTCTTCATTCATCACTTGGTGAATTAATTCTGCATATATCCCAGCTCCTGTTATGGTGATTAATCATCTCCCTAACTGTTTCATCATGGTTCAGAAGCTTCACTGGTGATTGCACCTTAAAAGTGCTAAGAGTAGGTAACAAATTATCCCCCCCATGTCTTAATTTTACCTCCATTTCCGACTCTCCATCTCATACCTGCTTGACTTGAATGTGTAGGTCTCTCGATATGAGTTCCATCCATTTGCATAATTTGCTATTCATCAACTCATCTTATTTAGTATTCAAACACTCAAGTACAAATACTTTTTAATTTTCAATTTTCAATTTTCAACTTTTTTATCTAATTATTATAACTTTCTTGAACTTCTAAATAAAATACAAAAAACAATTCAAAATTTTCAAATCCCAAAACAAAAATTATATTATAACAATATTATAACTTTATAATATTTTTATTTAACTTTTTCTCTCACATTTTTTAAAATCTCATAAACATCTTAACTTAAAATCATTTCATTACTATTCACAAATTATCCCGTCTCACTATCCAAATCAGGCCTTAGAGTTTAGAGTTTAAGAGTGTCTAATTAAGAATAAGAGTTATTTTTATTTGAACTTTCAATCGATATAATTTATGTTTCTAATTATTTCTCATTCTAAGTTTTAGTTTTATAATAAATATTTTATATATTTCATTAAAAAATAAAAATTTTGTAATGAAAGAAAAAAAGTTGGAACAACTTGGAAGTTGTAAAAACTTGTTTTAATTAAATGGACAAAAAAAGTATAGAGATAGAAATTTCTTAGAATTCATTCAATATAATTTTTTATTCAATAGATAATCACTGAAAACCTAACATTGGAGGATGCAAGGTTATGGCTAAACCTATGCCACGCACGTACAGCTAAAACCAATGGATTTGTCACGCTATAAATGAAAATTTTCTAAATAAGTTTTAAAGATGGAGAAAAAATGGAAATAAGATATTCCTTGTGCTCCAATGTTGTTAATTGCAAATTTAAGTTTCGTTTGGATAGTGAGATGAAATGAGATGATTTTATATGAAAGTTGAAAGTTGAATAAAATATTGTAAAATATTATTTGTAATATTATTTTTTAATATTATTATTATTTTAAGATTTAAAAAAGTTGAATTGTTTATTATATTTTGTGTATGAATTTGTAAAAATTATAATAATGAGATAAAATGACATGAAACTGTTTTTGTATTCAAACGAGACCTAAGATTTCATATTTAAATAGATAATTAGGAAAATTTGTTTCATTAAGATTAGGATCTCTTAAAAGTTTATTTATGATTATTATAGTCTAAACGATGACGAGTTCAATAATATTCATTATTATCAATGAAGCCACCGGACAATTAATTTAGATGAATAAAAGCTCACGACAACATTAATTTATAAACTATAGGCAGGAATTATGTGATTCTAATAAATATGTCTTTTCGTAGAAAAGTCATTTTGATATAAAAAAAACTCAAGTGGAGTTGTGTCTCGACGTTGAATTGAGTTGAGATAAAAGTTAAAAATTGAATAAAATATTATTAGAATATTATTTTTTAATATTATTATTATTTTAAGATTTGAACAAGTTAAATTATTTATTATATTTTATGTTAAAATTTAATAAAATTGTAATGATTAGATAAGATGAGTTGAGATTGATTAGAGATCGAAACGTATAGTTGTAATTATTATTATTATACTTTAGTCAATGCAAAGAAAAAAAAAAAAACGTATAAGTTCAAAGGTCAAAATCTTCTAACTTTTTATCTAAATACTTTTTATAAAGAGTAAAGTCATAATTTATAAATTATTGAAAAAATATATGTTAAATATTTATTGTTGACCGTCGTCCTTAAATAGACTTCCCTTATCTATACTTTTTAAAAGTATTTAAATATATTTTTATGGGAGAAAAGAAAAGTGTAGGTTCACAAAAAAATCTTAGAAAAATAGAACTTTTACATATTGATGTGGCTAAATATCATGAAAAAAAGTGAAATTCTATTTGCAGTTTTTATTTATTTGGAGATTGTATGTACATGCTTTTTATTAAATGAGAAAAAAATATTCTTTTAGGAGGGATATTTTTATAATTTTAAAAATTTTTAAAAATAGAATTACCTAAACTTGCATTGCAATTTTCAAATAGAGACTGTACGTAGCATTGTTCCGATAAAAAAAAATTATAAAAACCATCTTCTCTACAAATCCATTTTTGAACTGAGTAATTCAAAGAATCTGCCCATACATTAGATGCAGCCATACAGCTCCATAACGCGTGACAACCAGTCTCCACAATCTGTTCACAAATTGAAAGAGAGTAATCAATAATTTTTCTTTTAAACAAGTTACACTTTGTTCGAATAACTTCACTAACAGCTTTTCAGATAAAGATTTTAACAGAATTTAGAACATTCAATTCCCATATTTTCTTCCACCACACTGTATCTCTTTTGTTGTTAGACTATTCTCCTTCCACTTCCCACTAAGAATAATCAATTTATCTTCAGACCCCCTTGCTCAAAGGTAAGCTACAAATTATTTTAGCCTCTCTTTCATCCACAATTTCTTGGATAAGATTATAATCCCAACATCCTCCAGATCTGTCTATCAACACATCTATTATTGTTTCTCTTGTAAAAATCTACACAAGAGATGAACTTCAAAAGAACAAGGAGTGGGTAACCATTTATCTCCCCATATATTTAGTTCCTTACCATCCCCGACCCTCCATATCATATTCTCATTAATCCGATTTCTAGAACCCATATACTTCTCCAAATATATGAAGGATTTTCACCAAGTTTAGCTGTCAAAATACAGCTTTTTCCTTCATAATCTTAGCTGCATAAGAAATAGGATTAGTAAGTAATCTTCAAAATTGTTTGGCTAGTATGGTTTGATTAAAACTCTCAATATCTCTTAATCCCATCCCTCCTACACCTTTTGAAGTACCCATATCACTCCACTTCTTCCACTAGATTTTCTTGTCTTGATTTATATGTCCCCACTAGAACCTAACCATAAGAGTTGAAATATCCTTGCACAATGCTTAAATGCACTCGTAACATATGTGGAGATAGCTTATATGGCAGCTTTGACGGCAATCTATTTGCCTGCCTGAGATAGAAAGTGGTTCTTCCAATTATTTATCCCTTCTCATACTCTTTCTTTTACCTCTCGAAAAGATTTATATTTGGATCTTCCTGCTGTAGATAATCCCAAGTATTTATCATAATTCACCCTTGATCCTATCTCTTGTACTAACATATCTCTCGTAGTTGGACTGTATTGGAGCTAAAAAAAATAGATGTCTTATGCTTGTTTATTGTTTATCCAAATGCTTGTTTATAACTATCCAATATGTGTTCCACATATTTCCACTTTGGCCCGTTGGATTTATAAAATATTATGTAATCATCTGCAAACATTAGATGATTGATTATTGTTCCCCCTCTTATTGCTGAAACCTCAATGATAGCATCGATACTTTCTGCATTATTGATCATGGATCTAAATCCCTCAATACATAAAAGGAACAACTTATTTATATAATAATCAAAGATACATTTATTTAAGTAAATTATAAGATTTGATTTGTAAGATTAAAAACTCAAAATTTATCTTTCTAAATCAAATTAGAATAATCCTACTTGGCCATATGAAATTTACCGCTCATATAGTGCCACGTGATTTATTAACAAAATTTAACAACTAAAAACACAAATACAAAAGGGGTAAAGAGAACTTGTACCGTTTCGATAATAAATTGATATGAGATGAGTTGAGATGAAAGTTGAATAAAATATTATTAAAATATTATTTTTTAATATTATTATTATTTTGAGAATTGAAAAAGTTGAATTATTTATTATATGAGAGCTTCTACTCATCTTCCTCCTTCTCGTATACACCACACAAAACTGAGATGCGACTTTTTTTTTTTTTTATCTTTTTAAACGAAACACATTTTCTTTTTATTTTTTTAATGAAACACATGCATTTCAGTTAGACCTTTTAATACCTAAATACCCATACCCATAGCCATACCCATACCCAAATCACAGCGCCATCGTCTGCCAATGCGAACAAGTGCTTGAAGTACAACAAAACCGCTAAGAAAAACCCACCCATCAAGTCTCTCCCTTCCTCCAAATATGAAAGCGATATGAATAAAAACCCCAACAGAAATCCATTGTACTGGAAATGGACATGATTCACAATCACAAGCATTGGGGACCAAATGACCAATACCCAGATCAAAGTTATCCTCTTCAAATCCAAATCTTTAGTCAATTTATAAACCCTATACAATATACACAAATTAGACAAGACTGCAGTGATTCTCCGGAAAGAAACCACTATGTTGGAGCTATAGTTGAGGCCCTTTTGTAGATGAATAATTTGGGGTCAATAAGGTTGCCGAAAATGGAGAGGAAGCGAAGAACAGAGGGCAGTCATGAGTCTAGGGGTTGGTCTCGTCAGATTCATTCACAAGGGGAGAAAGATCTGGTGAGAGATTTTTCACGGGGGAATGTGTATTTTGGTGAGGGATTTCTGAAAGGAGGAAAGATATTTCAGATTTAGGGAGGGAGAGGCTTCACGAGAGAGGGACTCAAGATTTGGTTTTAATTGGACCGGATTTCAAGTTAGACCGGTTTGCCACATCAGATTCGTGTGGCGTGTGATGCCCAAACTGGACTAAGAATAGATTTTCTCTTATTATATTTTGTGTGAAAATTTGAAAAGTTATAATGATGAAATGAGAAAAGATGAGATGAGATAAAACACTTTCACTATCAAAACGAGTTTCAGTTTTCATCTCTTTGAATTTTTCGACGCCTTTCTAATTTGAATATATTTTTTATATTTTTAATAAACACACGATATTATTTGATGGTACCATGTTAAGAGAGCCATCTTTACAATAAAATCTCATATGAATCAATAACAATGCTCGCCAAAATAGGCCAATAATCACTTTAATAGTTTCTAAGTTACAAGTCAAAGAGCACTCTCATTGAATTATGCAAAGAGTAGTGATAGAATTACTTTTAGCTACAGTAAAATAAGTCCTTGAGTCATATTTGATGTGTACTGTAGCTAGATCAAAAGCATTAAAAAAAGGGGGCGGCTACTATGCCGCCCCATTTTAACCTCTGGGCATACCGCCCAGCGTAAAATTTTTTTTTTCACATTTTTTTAACATATTTAAATATATTTAAAAAATAAAAAAATATACCAATACACTTAAAATCATTTCCTTAACCACTAAGTAAAAAAAAAAAAAAAATTTTTTTTTGACTAGCAGTCAAATGGAGGTGTCAAATTAGAAAGGCAAATTAGACTTTCTCTTAAAAAAATTATTTCTTCCCTCATAAACACTCTCTTTGCACTTTGATTGTCTGGGAAACAAAGTAAGTATTGTAAAATTTATTTTTAAGTTTTCAGAAATTACATTGTTTTAGGGAATAATTTTCTAAAACCAATTTTTTAAAACCATTACAGTGTTCATCTCTATCTTCTTTTTCTACAATTTCTTTCAAAAGGCTAACTCCCTCATACATCTTTTACATATTAATTAGGATTTTTAACGTTTGTATCTGCTAATTATATGTTAATTATGATTAAAAATTTTACAATTTCTCTCTATCTTTTTTTTAGGACTTTTTCCATGTCTCTGCAAATAATATGTTAATTATAATTTGATTATTAATTAATATATAATTGATAGAGTTGTAAAATATTAAAAAAATAAATTAAGAAAAATATTATTAAATTATTAATATTGTAATTAATAAATAGATAATTTAATATGAGAATATATTTTAAATAAAATATTATATAAATTATGATTTTACATTTTCGTAATCCAATGGTACGGTCTAGTTATCTACGTTTGTGGTCCCAATGGCATGGCAAGCGAGAGATTGGCGTGGGCGTGGGGTGCACACTGTAATACAATACAGAATCTTTCCTTTATTTGTTGCACGACAGACAAACACCAAAGAAAATACAAAAAAATAGAGAAAGAAAAAGAAAAATGCAGCCGATCCAAAGTCAGTGATCCCAGTCATCCCACTCTCTCCGGTCCACGTGACACCGCGTTTTCTTTCTCTCTTCCGACGGCGTTTACCAGTCTCTGTCTTCAACCATTTCGCCTCTGTTTCTTTTGGTGATCCTTCTTCTTTTCTTTCTCATCCCCTTCTCCAAATTAAACTCTTGCTCGCCTTTCCTCTTTGAACTTTATCGATTAAGTTACAGAATTGTATGATCGATTTCCTATTTTTTGGTTCGGCTTAAGGTTTTTCGTTAAGGAGGGAGAGAATACACAGGGACAAGTTTCTGGCAATTTTCGCGCTTTTCTTACCAACAAAACCCAGGCGGTGTGCCGTCGATGGGCTTAGCTCCACATGCATCACCTACCTCGATTTTTCAGTCATAGAAAGGTAGCCGGAGCCATGGATCGGAGGAGGAAACCGAGGCTCGAGCGCCGTAATGCGGCAAAGCACATAGACTACGACGCTGCTTCCTCGTCTTCCTCACTCGAAGACTCTACGTCTTCTTCTCTCCACACTAGATCTCTCGACTTAACGGACCGTACGAGCTTCAGAGTGGAAGGAAACGACGGCGATATCGATGTCATATGCCGGAGGTTGGGACTATCCGGGCCCGAAGAATTTGAGATACCCGCGGTGGAGTGGGATGCGCTAAAGATCCGTTCTTCTTCGGATGTTCTACCTAGGTGGGGAGCTCTCGACTTGGAGAGTCCGAAAAGAGAGGACGTGAAATACACGGCGAAAAGTGAAGCTGTAGCTGAATTGCGTGTGAGAGCTGTGGATGGTACTAGAATTGGGGATGTAGCTGAGTTGACTCGGGCAGACCCCGCCGAGTTAACTGGGTGTTCTTTAAGCGGCGGTTGTGACAGCGGTGTTGGAGGAAGTGGAATTAAAGGAATTCGGCCGCCACCGGTCCTTAAGCCGCCGCCTGCAATGAGGCTTCCGGTCATCGATGATGCGTGCTCTACTTGGGACCTTTTGAAGGACTTGGCGCCGGATGCCGAGAAAGGTCTTTCGGGAATTTTCCATGGTGGCCATAGTTCTTCCGATGAAGAAGTGGAGAAGGATGAAGAAGAGGAAGAAGTAGTTGAGGTGGAAAGGAAAAAGGGAAAGGTGGAGAATGTGATAAGCGTTGGGGAGATGGCTGCGCTGTCGGAGTCGTGTTCGTTTACCACGTCGAATGATGACGATTGTTCTAGCAGTAGCACGGAGCGTATGTCGAATATTTCTCCAAATGGGAGAGTTAGGCCTTCTATCACGTGTTGGGAAAAGGGTGAGCTTCTGGGACGCGGGTCTTTTGGATCAGTGTATGAAGGAATCTCTCAGTAAGTTTTCTGCCATAATACATTATTAGCAATGATGTAAATTTTCCTTCTTTTTTATTGGGGTGGGGATGGGTTTGATAGAGTTGAAATGCCTAGCAGCAAGTATTTTATTAGTATTCTAGCTCAAATTCCACCTCTTCTCCTCCTTTAAAAATGGCGAGGAGGTGAAGAAGTGGGTTCAGGATCTATTGAATTTGGTGTGTGTCGGTAACTTAGCAGTCCAAAAAGTATTGATGCTTTCCTCCTTGTTAAAGGGTAAGGCTAATATCAGAGCAACCTATCTATGGGGTTTACCCTAATTCCAGTTAAGGCATTATCTTTTTGCAACCCTAACAGTTAGAGATCCACATTAACGTTCAAAAAGGATGATTTTTTACTTCCTAGATAGGCGTCTTTCTTGTATACATCCTATGTACTTGGATTGTGCCTTTGCACTATGAGATGAAATTCCTGTTACTTATAAAAAAGATGATTAGATTCAAAGAAGTTACAGACAACTTAGATTTGAATTTCTAATTCTCTGGCAGGTCACAGTCCAAAACTTTTATTTTCTTCCTTTCTTTCTACCTCAAATCAGGCCTTTAGCCTTACATATCAAAACTGTAGAATCCCATGTATTTTTCTGCACATTTAATAAACAAATGACCCATCAAAGTAAGCCATAAAATACCTAAATTTGCTGCTGCTACATATTTGTTTTTTGCTTGAGTACAAAGGGTAGGAGGGGGCAACCAGATGTGCCTTCCCTACCTGAACGTGTCCATAGTAGCACCCTACCTGTGCTGGGAACTGGATAGGAGGGGCCTAGATGGCGAGAAGCCGCAGGTGCTCCCCCAACTCGGGTTTAAGCTGCGGTTTAGACCCCAGCCCCATTAGGGAATTCAATGAATTCTGCAACTTGTCATCCGGCGTTCCACCCCCTTCTCACCCCTTGATTTCAATCTTTCTGTGCTGCGTTCAAACTGCAAACCCTTAACATTTCTTTCCACAATCCTAAACCCACCACAAGCAGAGATCGATAGATTTCCCTACTCTGACCTGCGCCACATCTCGATGTTGTCATTTCCTTGCTAAAATCTCTATAAGCTATGAGTAAATCTTTGATGCCATCATGGTGCCTAAAGATTATAATGAGAATGGTTGTCGCAATAATTGATTTTGAACTAAAGGCAAAATTGATTTTGTGAATGGGCATGCCTTTGGGATTGGGTGATGCCCTCTCCGATGGTGGAGCTTCTAACATGTTGTAAAGGGCAATTGAGATTTGAGCCACCATCAGTGAGCACCTTGGTGGAAGATGATCCCATTGTACCTACTATGGGGTCAATGGAGAGAAAGAAACTAGCATACTTTTGTGGACTAAAAAACAATAGCGAAGTCTAGTCTTTTTTTATAACACATTGTATCATTGATAACTGCTCACCATGGTGTTGCGCTTTCTATTTCTAATTTTCAGGATTTTCTAGCACTTTTTTCTTTTGTTTTTAAGAGGATTCATGTAGTAACTTCCTGTGTATTGGAATAACACCCTCTCTCACTATGAACAAAATTTTATTCTTACCTATCAAAAAATAAAAAAATTATGCAAGTGCAGACAGTATGTATTCGTGTTTTTTTAGTTTTTTTTTTTCCAGTTCATTTTGGGTTTACATTTTAGTATAGTTCATTGGATTTTCCTAACAGCTGTATATTTCTTATTTAAGAATGCCACATCCAAAATCTGCTTGAAAACCTAAAAGGGCGCCTGATTACCTTTTTTCCATTTGTGTTCATTAGTGCGTTTAGTGTTCTTATTATGAGTGTCTTAGCATTAAGAGCATGACTCTGGTTGATTGCCGTTCATTGGGCATTTTGATGATGTTTTGTACCTTTGATTTTTCAGTGACAAAGAATTTTCCCTATTTCCATTTAGATTTCACTCTCCAGATATTGGTGCTCATTCTGGTATCATGCCTAAAGTGATCTCTGATGCTGACATTAATTGATGTGGAACTAAGGTGTTGTAGATCTTAGATGTTAGAAAAAACCGAATTTTGGTATTATATTGTTTTGAACGGTGAAGTAGTGAGATCATTGGTTGTCTCCTTATTGGAATTCCTTAATCTTAATATGGATAATTGTTCCTATTACTGGCTGTGGTTGGTTAGGAGCTGGTGGTCCACCTTAAGACCAGTCATTGCAACACTATTTTTTTTCCTTTGTCAAGATGCTTATTTTTGTTTTTTCCTTCTGCTCTGCAGTGATGGAATCTTTTTTGCCGTGAAGGAAGTTTCACTACTTGATCAGGGAAGCCAGGGAAAGCAAAGTGTTTCTCAACTTGAACAGGTGAGTCAGGTTTATGTTTTGTTCTGGTGTAATATTTTGTTTATGACCACTGATATTATCTGATATTCTGTACAATTTAGATATCATTTTGGGACTGGAAAGTATCCTATTGTTTTTTTTCCTTTCTCATTTCCTCTTCCTGTGCTTCCTTTCCAGGAGATTGCTCTTCTAAGTCAATTTGAACATGAGAACATAGTTCAATATTATGGCACATCTAAGGTACTTTTTTTTTTCCCCAAGATCTTTTCATGTTGTTTTTAAGTTCCATGTCTAGACCCCATGATAAAATATTGCATTGCCCACTTTTACCACTTTAGGAAGTATTTAAGCTGGCCAAAATCATTATTTCAAATTTAAATTTCTCCTATTAATTTCATGATATGTAGGGTAACTTCTTCACAATGATTTGTTTGGCACTTCTTGGCATGATACTCATGCCTAATGGCCACTGGTTCCTGTCTGCATGTTTATAAAAGTGCACTGCTTTATATGCTAAAAGTACAAAATAATAACATGTACTCCTTTCTGATATGCAATTCATCATTCAGTTATGATTGTGTAATTTCACCCTCTTTCTTATTTGCTTACCAATTAAAACAATGGTAAATATACATGCAATATAGTGACTTCACATGCACGTATAGCTGTAGCCTGACATCTAGTTTCAGGGTTATTTCCATGTCAGCTGTGTTCTCTATGTCACCCTATTATGGTGTTTGTATCCACAAATATCAGGATTCTTGTTGTAAAAGGATGATGTTGCATTATCAAGCACTTGGCACCTTGCCCGATCTTTTGTATAGTTGGTTTAAACTTTAAACGGTTATGCTTTGCTATAGCTTCCTGTTTTGCATAAAGTTTCTCATCAATCAAGCATATCTTATGTTTTGCTTTGTGGTGGTTGCAGGATGAGTCAAAGCTTTATATCTTTCTAGAGCTTGTAAAAGGCTCCCTTTTAAAGCTCTATGAGAGGTATCATCTTCGAGATTCCCAAGTCTCCACATATACAAGACAGATTCTGCATGGTTTGAAGTATCTTCATGACAGAAATGTGGTTCACAGGTGATAAAAGTGTCCTTTTTATGTCATTGGTGAAAAATCACGAATTTAGACTCCAAATAACAAATGTAATCAATTTTAAATCTTAATAAAAATATCGTCTATTTAATTATAAATCAATTATCAATCTAGATGCCACAAGTATAATCTAGTATAGCAGTACCTATCAAAAAAGTATAGTGGTATAACAATAAACACAGATTTTTTTTTTTTTTGAAATAGAACCTCCTCATTCATTCAAATATCATTGTTTACATTGCAAGAATCTCTCAGTAAACAATCTGAGATACAAACTGGTATATCTTCTATCCATATCTTTTCTATCCCTATATGTAATGCTTCTTTAGCAAGAGTATGTGCTACTGCATTAGTATTTCTATTTGCAAACTTCACTGTCCAGTTAGGCCACTCCTTCAACTGAACCTTCAAGTCTTCAATAATGCTACCAAAATAAGATAAGTCTTCAATCTGGCTGTTCACTGCATTAACAACAACCTGAGCATCTCCCTCCATTATCACTTTGTTAAACCTTAGATCCTCGCATAACTCCATTGCTTTCCTTAGTGCTCAGCCCTCATCTATAGCAGGTTGTTCCACAAAACTTTTCGACTCACAACAAGCTGCCATCACCTCCCCCCTATCATTCCTGATTACCACCCCTAAACCCACCTTTCTTAACTTCACATCTAAAGCTGCATCCCAATTGTCCTTAAAACAATTCACACCAGGTGGGCTCCAACTTTGAACCAAACCTACTGTATTGGCTTGCTGTCTGTTATCTGTTATCTTCAATTTGATGTCTGATACTCTTCCAGGCTGTCTCTAGCTGCACTAATCACATATTTATGGCTTAGAAGCTTGCTTTCAAAAACAAAAGTGTTCCTCCGAAGCCATAGCCCTCTCATCACTACTGCAATTTCCTCCATATCAGAATGTGAGAGCTTCTATGCTAGCACTTCCAGCAAACCAAGTAGATCCCCTTCTCCCACCCTCCATTTCTGAACTGATTTAACAGAATCTGACCAGACATCGTTTGCAGCAGGACACTGCCATAGTACATGAAGGACTGTTTCTTCCTCTTGCAAGCATATAGGGCATCTAGCATTTTCAACAATCCTCTTAGACATCAAATTTTTCCTGGTAGCTAAGAGATTATTCCCTGCCTTCCATAAGAAATTTTTTGTAATGCCAGGAATATTCAGGCCCCATATACTCTTCCAAAACTTTCCCAGACCATTATGCTCTGAGGGTTCACCTATTTAGGCTCTTGATCTTGATTCCTCCAAGTAGTAGGCAGATTTGTCACTAAAAATACCTTTCTTTGAAGGCCCAAATCAGTCTATCCTCCACGACCCTCTTACTTAAAGGGATGCTGCTTATCAGATCAGCCTCTTCCTTAGAAAAAGTTGATTTTATAAGGCCCTCATTCCATTCCTTCCTGTCCTTAATCATTAGGTCCTTGACCTCAACACAAGTGTTCAGAAAAGGATTAGGTGTTTGGACTCTGAAAGAAGATGGTGTTGGCAACCACCTTAGACCCCATATATTAATCTTTTGGCCATCCCCCACCCTCCATCTTAGTCCTTCATTAAGCAGGTCCAGAGAACTCCATATACATTTCCGTATTTGAGATGGAGCTCTACCTAACTTTGCTTCCAGCAGAGAAGAACTTCTAAAATATTTTTCTTTAAAAATAGTGGCTGCCATCGAAAAAGGGTTTTGAAGTATTCTCCATGCTTGCTTAGCCAACAGTGTTGTATTAAAACTGGCAAGATTTCTAAAACCCAAACCTCCACACCCTTTTGGCTGGCTCATTCTCTCCCAACTTCTCCACAGTATACTACTGGAATTCTGCTGGCTTTTCTGCCAAAACCTGGACAGCATTACATTGATCTCTTTGCACAGCCTTTTAGACATGAAGACACTCATAGTGTATGAGGGAATTGCTTGTAGAACAGCTTCGATCATTACTTCCTTTCCTACCCCCGAGAGGAAAAAATTCTTCCAACTGCTAATCTTTTGCCAAATTCTTTCTTTTAAGCTTCTAAATGTGTTATACTTTGATTTACCTACCATAGTAGGTAGACTCAAGTACTTATCATAGCTTCCTTGCACAATAGCTCCACCTTCCAATAGAATCTTCTTTTTATCTTCCAAAGGAGTATTAGAACTGAAAAACACTGCTGTCTTATCCTTATTCAGAAATTGACCCGAGGCTTTTTCATAAATGAGCAATAAATCCTGCATCTTCCTCCATTCTTCCACACAGGCTCTTCCAAATAGAATACAATCATCTGCAAAGAGCAGATGATTTACCCTTAATCCGTGCCTCACTACTGAGATTCCTTTTGTGTTCCCCCTAAGGTCTGAAATGTTGAATAAGGAACTCAAACCCTCTGCACATAAAATGAATAGATAAGGGGATAGAGGATCCCCTTGTCTAAGACCCCTTGAGGGAAATAGAACTTCTCTTGGTATACCATTTATTAACACAGAAAAGGAAACTGAGCTAATACACTGCAGAATTAAGTCTGTCCACTCATCACAGAACCCAAGCCTTTTCAAAACAGCATTCACATAAGGCCACTCAATCCTATCGTAGGCCTTAGACATATCCAGCTTGATAGCCATACTGCCTTTTATACCCTTCTTCCTCACCTTCATCGAATGTAAGACCTCATAAGCCACCATAACATTATCAGTTATGATCCTACCAGGGATAAAAGCACTTTGATTGGCTGAAATAACTGCTGACAGCACTTCTTTGAGTCTGTTTGCTATCACTTTGGAAGCCATTTTGTAGATTACATTACATAGGCTAATAAGCCTATATTCAGTAACCAACTTAGGTTCCTTAGACTTGGGAATCAAAGCGATAAACGTGTGATTAACTAAAGAGAAAGCGGTTTTACCATTCAGCAGATCTAAAACTGTCGTGCACACCTTATCCCCCACTGTTGCCCAATGATTTTGGTAAAAACAAGCACCAAAACCATCAGGGCCTAGTGACTTCAGGGTAGCCATACTTTTAATAACATCTTCTATCTCCAACTTGCTAAAAGGTCTTCTTAATTTTTCATTCATCTCACTTGTCACCCGAGGTGCTATATTCTGTAGACACTCCTCTATAGCAGCTGTGCTAGGATTTGAGGTAGAGAATAACCTCTCAAAGTAAGATCTGAAAGCTTCATCAACTTCCACCTGACCCCTGAAAACTCTACCTTGATCATCCCTCACTTTACTGATGCTATTCTTCCTTCTTCTCTGATTTGCACAAGCATGGAAAAATTTTGTATTCCTGTCACCCGAGGCATACCAGTTCCTTTTGGCCCTTTGCTTCCACTTCAGGTCCTCCTGCTCAAGCAAAATCCCAACCTCCCTTTTCACCCTTTTAATCTCTGCTGAGTTGTGCCTTCCCTCATCATCTTGTAGCTTCTTAAGGTATTCAGTTTTCTCTTTAATATCTTTCACCCTGTTCACTTTGTTCTGGTTATTCCACATCCCAAGTGCCTTATTGCAATTATCCAACAGATTCATGAAGTTCATAGTCAGCTCACCCCTCTCCTCCCTTCTTTTCCACTCTCTTCTAATAACTTCTTCCCATTCTTCATCTTTGGCCCAACCAACTTCATATCTAAATACGTTCTTGCCTCTCCAGATTTTTCTACCTCTCTTACTCAATGTCAGTAGCAAAGGCCTATGATCTAAGCATCTTCCTGCTAAAACCTCCACCCAGTAATCTTTATGCAAACGTGCCCAACTTGGATTGGCCACTGCCCTATCCAACCTTTCTTTAGTAAAAGTGTCATCCTCATGTTTATTACTCCATGTGAACTTGTTCCCTCTCCATCCAAGGTTAGAAAGATTCCCATTCTCCAACGCCACCCTAAATCTCTCCATCAGCTTTTCCTGTCTTGGGTTCCTTCTCATCATTGGTTGCAATTTCATTAAAGTCACCAATTACACACTACCCTTGATTTGCCTTAGGCTTTTAGGACTCAAAAAAATCCCAGGCTTCAGCCCTTTTAACAGTTTCTGGCTGCCCATAATAACATGTAAGAATCCAACTATCCTTTTCTTCTTCCTCTACAATATTCACATTTATATGCCTTTGTGTGTAGTTAACAACTTCAACTTTAACCACATTGTTCCATAATAAAGCTAAACCACCCCTTCTCCCTACTGACTCCACAACAAAACACCCTTCACATTTTAATTTTTTCTTCAAATAGTCAAATCTTTCTGCTCTTAGTTTAGTCTCCATCAAAAAGACTAAATCGGGTCTCTTATCCTCCACCAAATGGTAAAGGTCCTGAACTGTCCTAGGGTTCCCAAGCCTTCGGCATTCCAACTTAGAATTTTCATTGGGATTGGCAGGGCTGTTGAACAGCCTTTGCCAACTCTTGGTGAAATTCCATCCCTCTACTTTCATTATTAAATCTGCCTTTCTTATGCTTCCCACTCTCCCCTTCTCTTTCTTCTACCTTATCTTTTAATCTTTTTCTAGACAACAAATCATCCTTCTTAACAACTACCTGCTTCTTCTCTCAAGCTTTCCTCTTCCACCCTCTTGTCAATGGTTTCCCAGCTAACAGTTCTGGTCCACCCCCAATCCCCACGACTTTAGGCCCCTGCTTCTTCTCCCCTTCTACCACCTGAGTGTCTTTTACAACATCCTCTTCTTCCCCTTACACTACCCTCTCCCCCAATCCAACCCCTTCTCCCATTCTAGGTAACAAATCCCCACTGACTTCCTCCCTTCTATCTTTTTTATCTCCCTTCCCATCCCCCCCAACTCCCACATTTGTATGAGCACTACTATCCCCCTTCCTTCTGTCATAAAAACCTTCTTTATCCTTCCCTCTAAATCCTGATTTAGCCTCAGCCCTTAACCACGACCCATATTGCTTCTTTCCTTCCCCTTCCCCTCCACATCCAAATTTACCATGAACCATACATCCACAAGCCAGACAGATTCTAGGCAATTTTTCATACTTTAAAGGAATCCGCATTTTTTCTCCTTTAAGATTAATAAATCTACCTCGAGCCAAAGGTTTGTGGATTTCTAACCTGATTTGGACTCGCAGGAATCTACCCCATCCACTGCCATGTGAGTTCACGTCAACTTCCTCCACCTTGCCAATAGTATTCCCTATCTTCTTCCCATGGTCCTCATTCATACAGCCAAGAGGAATATCATGCATTTGGACCTAGAAGCTCTCTTACTCAAACTTCAGGCTCTGTGGTGGTGTAAATTCCTCGAACATCTTCAATGCAAGTAGGTGCGAATCAAATAACCACGGTCTCCTACTCCATACCCTTTGCTTATCTGCATGGTTTGCAAAAGTCAGGGTGAACAAGTTATTCCCCACCTCAGTTAACTTTGTTGGCTTACTGATTCTCCAAACTTTCATCATTGTTGATTCTAAAACTTCCTTCCTAATACTTCGCTCCACACAGATTTTACCAACCAAACTACACTCCCCTTTATATTGGATTTCCTCTGTAACCGATTCATCAATGTCTATTTCTACCCTTTCCTCCTCCGTCAAACAGAATCTCTCCCATTTCTCCTTTACCTCATTCATTTTCTGCCACCCTACTCCTTCGATACGTTTCTACCAGAATTCCTCCGAGCTTTTCCGTTCTACCACCACGTTTCTAGGTACCAGCAATGTCCCCGTTCCTTTCCTCCTGCTACAACCACCGTGAGCACCGTACCCTCCGCCTCACCCCAGCTACGAACCACCTGCCTCCCACTACAAATCCGTTAGGAACTCTTAAGTGGTCCCCCCCTGAGCTTCACCTCATACTCCCTCCCGAGAGCAGAGAGAAGAATTTCTTATCTCTTGGATATCATGAATTAGGCCTCATATATCATTAAAAACTTGGTTATATTTCTTTGATCTTCAAGCATGTTTTCAGTTAGCCTTTGCATCTGAGGCCTTTGAATCGAGTGATTGATGTACTTTATGCACATTTTTGTTGGCTCTAGTCTATCTCTTTCCAAACTTGGTCTCAATAGTATGGAATTTAGATCTTTTTCTAAGAAGAAAAAATTTTCACTAAAAGAGTGTTAAGGGGTGCAACCAAGTACGTAGGATGTAGACAAGAGAAACGCCTATCTAGAAAGATACAAGAAAATCATGAAAATTAAGACCATTAAAATCTTTAGAGCTGTTCAAAGGAAGAGAGAATGTAAAATGGAAAACTTTGAGATCCTCCAATGTCCATACCTGGGGGTGACGAGGGGAGGGAGAGTGTAACGCCCCATGGGAGGCCCAAGCCACATCTTTTATAATGCCCCTAGGGAAGCCCAAGCCACATCTGGATCTATATTCTAAAAGGAATAGTTAATGATACAACTGGAGCCACATTGGAACCATTGTGAAGAGTAAAAACTTCTCATTTCCAAGTAATGTGAGATTCCATACACCACCTACCTTTACCACTCAATATGGGGTATCACAATTTCCCCCCTTAAGTTCCCGACGTCCTTGTCGAATCAGTCCGTTGTAAGTAGCACGATTTAAGTCCCACATTTTTGGTTGATATAGCCTCTGATACCATTTGTAATACCCAAGGGAGGCCCAAGCCATATTTGGGCCTATACTCCAAAATGACTAGTCATACAATTTGTAACGCCCCAAGCAATGTGAGATTCAATACACCACCTATCGTTATCACTCAATATGGTACTTAAAACCACTCAATATGGGGTATGGAATCCCACATTGCTTGGGAATAAGAAACTCTTTCTCTTTATAATGGTTTTAATGGCACTTCAATTGTATCGTTGACTAGTCCTTTTGGACTATAGGCTTAAATGTGGCTTGGGCATCCCTTGGGGCATTATAGAGAGAGTTTGAGAGTCCAAGCAGGCGAGAGAGGATGAGGTGAAAGAGAGAGAGTTGAGACAAGGGTGTGCACAACCCTGGGGGGACTTTTTATTTTATCCTAAAATAAAACGATGTCGTTTCATTAATTTTTTTAAAAATATATGCAATATAATATATATAAACCCGGGTGGGGCAGTACCCCACCCGACACTTGCCCCTGTTCTCCCAGGGGGTTGGCGCCCACTTGCCAGATGCGGGCGGACTGCCCCACCTGCCTCAGGCGGGGTCTGGGCAGGCCAGGTGCGGGTACCCAGCCCCCACCGCTATTCGATGAGAAATGGGGACTTATAGTGCAATTTAAATGGTAAGATCTTAATGTAGGGTGCAAAATGTCAAAATTTGGTTGTGTAGGGTGTTCAATTGTCAGTTTGGTAACTTAGGATGCATATTGCAAAAATGGTGATAATTTGGGGTGCAAAGTGTAATTTTCTCTAGTTCTTCTCTGGGGATTTTCTTAATATTAATTTTGCTTCACTATGCCATTGACTAGCCTTTTTTTTGGATAGAAACTAGATTGTTTAAATTGCCTTTTTGAACCTTAAATTGTTTCCTTGATAATTGTTTTGAGCATGAAATCTTGACTTATAATGCAGAGATATGGACAGACATGAACATATTTACTGTTTGTAATTCATCTTTTAAGTCTTATCTCTTTCTTTATTGTATTGAAGGGATATCAAATGTGCAAATATACTAGTGGATACTAGTGGGTCTGTGAAGCTTGCAGATTTTGGATTGGCTAAGGTTTTTGCCTTTCCTCTATTATGATATTTTTCCCTCGTCGTAAATGACTTCCCAAAATGGTTGTGTACTTTCCAAATATTGATGGTTGTATTGTTTTCAGGCTACCAAATTGAATGATCTTTTATCTTGCAAGGGGACTGCATTCTGGATGGCCCCTGAGGTTTGCTTTTATCCTTTTGTTTGAAAGATAAGCTAACGAATAGTTCCAGTAATATTGAATGTATTTTATGCCCAGCTTCAAATACTGGAGGAAACGTGTGTTTTGAATATTAACAATGATGACAGGTTGATACTGCTGCATGCTTGGTGAAGTATCACAAACTTAGAGTCAATGCCAGCCTTTTTAAATCTTCAGCCTGAGTTTTTTTATGCAGTAATTAGATGCTCCAATGCTTTCCTTTGGGAAAATACGTAGTGGACATTTCTTTACCTTTGAAAAAATTGAACTTACAAGATATGACCATTTTAAAATTCTCCAGTTTGATGTTGGGGAGATTGCATATTGATTGTATGGAGTATGTCCCGGCTTGTAAATTCTACACAGTTTTTCTGATTATCAAGCTGTGCATGAACAGGTTGTTAATAGAAAAAACCAAGGGTATGGACTTCCAGCTGACATATGGAGCCTTGGATGCACTGTATTGGAGATGTTAACCCGTCAAATTCCATATTCTGGTTTGGAAAATGTGTGTCATATTCTTCTTCTTGATTTATTGTTTTTTTTGTAGAATTAAAATAACATTTTATTGATAGTAGTAAATAGCATAGCCCAAGTGCACAGGAGGTATACAAACATCATACACCTAGTTATAATATGGAGCTAGAAAGTGATACAAAAAAGTTATTTAAGCAAGCTCCATTAAGGACACAAGATGAGGCCCAAAGAAATAATTTATGGAAGAAGAAACTTCTAAGCTCATCCGGAGAACGCTCCTTATCTTCAAAGCTTCAACCATTACTTTCAATCCATGGATACTGCATGATACATAGAGGAATCCATGTCCATACATCCGCAATTTGTGAGTTGGCCTTGCACCTTTGCCAACAAGCAAACAAATCAACCACTCTCTTGGGCATCACCCAAGCAATACCTGTTCTATTAAAGATCTCCACCCATAACATCCTTGCCACCTCGAAGTGAAGTAAAAGGTGATCCGCCGACTCCCCACTCTTCTTAGACATATAACACCAATCCATTACAACGACTTTCTCAAATTATGCATGGTCAAAATTTTCCCAAGGGATGCTGTCCAACCAAAGAAAACAATCTTAGGCGTCACCTTACTTTTCCAAATACACTTTCATGGGAATGAAGTATAATTTTGACTTGACAAAACTTTGTACAATGATCGCACAGTAAACTTCCTACTCCCTGTCTTCATCCAAAGCAACCTGTCCACCACATTATTACCAAAATTCAAAGTATACAATAAACTGTAAAAATAAAAAATTACTCCAATTTCCCAATCATGAGCAGCTCTACTAAAACAAACATTCCACTGTGGGGAACCAGAGCAATCCAAAGCAATCTTGATTTATTGTTATGGTGATGCTGATGTGATTTCTAGAGTACTTGTGTGTGTGTGTATGTGTGTGTGTGTGTGTGTGTGTGTGTGTGTGTGTGTGTATTACTAGTTTTGGTTGGTTTTAAGAAAATTCTATGGTATATAGTACATTCAGTGCAAGGAGGTCATTTTTCTTATATAGTCAATTTCTCTAGGTTTTTCTAAATATAATTCTCTTTACTCATGCAAAACCCTGAATGGAACCTGCATGAGATGCTTTTTGCCATTTTGCTTGCATACAATTTATCTGAGTCTGTTGGTTTGGGGGTTAAAAGCATCATCTACTTTTGTAACTTGGCAGGTGTCAGCATTGTTTAAAATTGGAAAGGGTGAACCACCTCCTGTTCCTGATACTCTCTCAATAGATGCACGGGATTTTATCCTTCAATGCCTTCAAGCTAAGCCGGATGCTCGTCCTACTGCTGCTAAGCTCTTAGAGCATCCATTTGTATGGAGACGACTTTCCACATCCTCAGGATCGTCATGAAAGATAATTAGGTGAAAACTAAGACTCACTTCACTTCTTTATAATCCTGCTCTCTATACCTGACACTCGATGGCAGTGGAAACCAAAAGAATTGGAGAAGTGAAACATGAATGATACCTTTGCTTCTTGTTGAAACATGAATAACTGTTGTTCATCCATATTAGTACAGTGACGTGGGTCTCCATCCTTGTCATGACATGAGAACCTCAGGACACCTGAAATTCTTTCCTATTTGTTTTGTTTAGGTGCCTGAATTTTCACCTACTTTTGAACATTGTGATGCATATCTTACATGCATGTCTTGAGCTGGGAAATAGGTTTAAACTGTCCTTTCATCGTCAGATGATTAGACTGATTAAGCTGAAAAGGAATAGAACAGAAAAAACCTATGGATCTATCTGAAATAGGTTGGTCAAGTTCCCATATCTTTCTCTAATAAGTTCTATATAATCACCACAATCTGTGTAAGTTCAAACATTTCCATTCATCTAACAAAAGATCAGAACATTCCTCTGCAGTTTGGGTGAGTTCTATAATTACAATCACTGATACAATATCTTTGCTCTCGTGAGCAGCTTGATTCTTCTTTCGACGTGCAGAAAAATTTGTCGCATGATATCCTCAAGTTGGGTATAGTGCTCTGGGAACCAGTGTTGCAGACATTAAATTTTGCTCATGCTGCAGACAGTGGACACCTCGAGTCTGTTTAGGTTATGGGATAAATCATTTTTCAACCACTGGTTTGGTCACATACACGGATCTATCACTGCAGAAAAGGTAGTATATTCAGAACACGCAGATCCTTATTTATTTCATTATTTATTTAGCTGTTGTGGGAAAAAGAAAAATGGTTTCATTGATGCGGTGTTTGATGTAAAATGTTGTTGCTAGTCTTCATTTCTTTTCTATAGAATTCAAAATTTTAGGGGTTGAAAGATTTTAGGGGCGCAAAGGTGTGAGGGATCATTGCTGTAATCTTCAGACAACTTACACAATCTTGTATATATCTCTTAAGAGAAAAGCTATTTTGCCTCCCTCATTTGACCGCTCAAGTTGACTGTTGGTCAAAATTTTTAATTTTTATTTAGTGATTAAGGAAGTGATTTTAAGTGTATTGGTGTATTTTTTTTTTTTTTTTTTAAAAATATTTAAATGTATTAAAAAAATGTGAAAAGAAAAAAAAAAAAAAACTTTGGGCGTACTGCCCAGCGGTAAAGGTGGGCGTCATAGTAGCCCACTCATCTCTTAATTGACAAAATGGCACACCTGTAGGCTGTATTTGTTGAAAAGTTTGTACATTCTGCTTTGTCTCAGTTATTTTTATATTTTTTTTTTGAAACAGTTATTGTTATTATTATTATTTTCAAATAAAAGTGGTAAAAAATAAAACCAAAAACTTTGAATAGGTTAAGACAAGGTATTAATAAGGATATATAAAAATATATGTATATATATATAATGCATTTTACTTATATAAAAAAAATATATATAATGCAATTCAAGATTTAATCTCATATATTAATGAGTTTTAAATATGAATTCATTGACTAGCTTTAATAAGAATATAATATAATTTCAAATAGTTTTGTTAAGAATGTGATTTTTTTTTTCTTTTTTATTTTTGCTAAGAATATTTTCTTATATATTCATATTAAAAAAAGAGCATCTTACATATAAAAGAAAAAGTTCTGCGATCGAGTTGAATAATACACAAAAATCAGTCCATAGAAAATAAGTGTAATGACTCTGCTTCTTGTGTTTGTAAATGGCTGGGCGAGAATCTAAATAGATGTAAATCTGTAATGAATTGCAAGACGCACAGAAACTGTTTGTGAAAACGGCAGAGCCAATTTGATTGAAATAAAAGATAAAAGGGTTCTTTCGAAGGATCCCTTGACCTCCAATGTTCCAGTATAATTTTAGTATCAATGTTTAGATGATTTCCTTTCCTTCCGTTCCATTACATATCCACGCTGGGATGAAAACTAAACGAATAAAAGGATGACATGTGTCCCTTAAAACAACATACTCAAACATAAAATAACAAACTCAAAAAGGAAATGTTCTAGAAATAAAGTAGTTGCTTGAAACGGTGTGTTGCGGTTAACTCCAATTGATAAAATGGTATGCTTTATCCTCAGCAAAACGGTGTGTTCCCAGTTGAGTTAAACACTTTAGTTGCTTCTGTTGGCTTCGACTTCATCTCTCAGCCACGAACCCTAGCCTCCATGCCGTGCTTATCTCTTTCTCCTACAGTGAGACCATGACAATCTCCACCCCTTAAATGATCTTGTCCACAAGGTGCGAGTACTTTTCCTTCAACCTCCATAATAGTTCCCAACTGTTATTTTCTTATGAAGTCCCAACTCATTTGATTAAAACCTCGATCACTGCCTGCTCTCCTTGCCTCTTAAGGAGTCGATCCACCACGCTTTAGGTTCTGGTTGGACTTCTCCCTCTGAGTTCATTGGTGGCAGCGTTGGAAGTGGACATATATGAGCCCCTAATTTCTTTTTCAAGCAAGAGACATGAAATACGGGGTGAATACGGGAAGTGAGTGGTAGATCTAACTTATAGCAACCTTACCCACACGCTGAAGGATTCGAAATGGGCCATAAAACCTCGGTGAAAACTTGAGGTTGTGATGAGCAGAGATAGAACTCTGTCTGCAGGGCTGCAATTTGAGGTATACATAGTCGTTCTCTTCAAATTCCCTTTCGGATCTTTTTTTATCTGCATAGAATTTCATCCTTTGTTGTGATGCTTCAAGATTCTATTTTAGTATAGCCTTGATATGATCTCTTTGGCACAACAACTGATTAACTACCTTATTAGCTGCTGTGCTTGGTATGTAACTGATAAGTCTAGGAGGAGAGTATCCATAGAGGACCTCGAAAGGGGTTGTTTTGGTCGATGTGTGGTAAGAAGTATTATACCATCATTCAGCCATAGGTAGCCACTGTCCCCACCCTTTAGGTTTAGCGCCTGCATAGCATCTCAAATAACCCTCTAGTGTCTTGTTAAGGGCTTCTGTTTGACCATCAGTCTTAGGATGGTAAGAGGAGTGTAATTGAGAGTAGAACCATGTAATTCAAACAAGTCATTCCAAAATAAGCTTAAAAATACTCGATCACGATCAGAAACAATTACCTTTGGCAACCCATGTAGTTTAAAATCTCCTTTAAGAAAAGTTGAGCTACTTTTGTAGTTGTGTAAGGGTATGCTAAGGCCACAAAATGACCATACTTGGTCAGTCTGTCAATAATTACCAGAATCACATTGGCTCCTTGTGACGAAGGAATCCCTTCCACAAAATCTAGAGAAATGACCTCCCATACTTGTGTTGGAATTGGAAGTGGTTGGAGGAGGTCTGGGGACAAAACATTTTCAGTTTTGTTTACCTGGCAGATGCCACATTCCCGAACCAATTTTTTTATATCCTTCTTCATGCCCTTCCAATAAAAATCTCTCTTAGCTCTTTGATAAGTCCGTAGGTACGTTGAATGGCCTGCTTGAGGATCCAAGTGGATGAAACTTAGTTCTTTAGCTTTAAACTGTGATTGGGGGTCAATTACTATTCTTCCCTTTTTTAGAATTAAGCCCTGTTGCAGCGCATACCCCTTAGGACCTTGCTGGTTGTTTTGCAGTTTCTGTAAGGTGTCTTGAAGCTCAGGTGAAGAGGTGTAGGTAGCCTTCAATTCCTCTATTCAGACAGGAGTAGGAAAAGTAATCAGGACCAAAAATCCCTCTTGAACCAAATCTGGTTCATGCTTCCTAAAGAGTGCATCCTCCACTCTATTCTCCTTTCCCTTCTTATATTTAATCCGGAAGTCATAGCCCATCAACCTTGTGACCCATTTCTGTTGTGAGGTAGTGCCTACCTTTTGTTCAAGTAAGAACTTCCACGCTTGCTGATCCGTTTTAACAATAGATGGGTGAACAAGTAGGGTCTCCATTTTTGGACAGCTGTTACAAGTGCCAACAACTCTTTTTCATATGTAGAAAGGGAAATAGCCCATCCTTTCAAGGACTTGCTAAGATATGCAATAGGCTGTCCCCTTTGCATTAACACGACACCCACACCATGCCCACTTGTATCACATTCAATGGTAAAAACTTGGGAAAAATTTGGAAGGGTGAGTACGGGAGGATTGGTTATAGCCACCTTAAGTGCCTGGAATGCCTCTGTGGTTGTGGCATCCCAAGTGAAGGCATTTTTTCTCAATAAATTGGTTAATGAGGCTGCTAGAAGACTATAACCTTTGATAAATTTGCGATAATATCCTGTCAACCCAAGAAACCCCCTCAAGGATTTAGTAGTAGTGGGAATGGGCCACTCAATCATAGCTGCCACATTTTTAGGATCTGCCTTAACTCCGTGGCCCGACACAATGTGACCCAAATAGTCAACTTCCTTAATCCGAAACTGACATTTTGACAGCTTTGCATACAATGTGTGATGTGATAAGGTTGTCAAAACCTGTTGTAAATGCCCCACATGTTGCTCCATAGTGTCACTATACACAAGGATGTCATAAAAAAAACGAAGACAAGCCTTCGTAGGAATGGTCTGAAATGGTGTTCATCAGCCTTTAAAAAGTGGCAGGGGCGTTGGTAAGCCCGGAGGGCATTACCAAAAATTCATACTGGCCTTCATGGGTTCGAAAGACTGTTTTAAGAACATCCTCGGGTACCACCCTTATTTGGTGATATTCGGATCGAAGGTCTGATTTGGAAAACATTGCTGCTCCGTGTAACTCATCTAGCAGTTCATCAATCACGGGTATAGGAAATTTAGCTTTAACTATTTCCTAATTAAGAGCGCAATAATCAACACATAACTGCCAACTTCCATCCACTTTTCTCACCAAGAGGACGAGTGAAGAAAAATGGCTTGAACTAGGCCTAACAACCCCTGTTTGAAGCAATTCCACCACTATTTTCTCAATTTCTATTTTTTGGTAATACGGGTATCTATAGGGTCGAGTAGAAATTGGGCTTGTCCCTTCTTTGAGTATGATTCTGTGATCATGAGACCTTATTGGTGGCAGTCTAGTTGACTCATTAAAAACATGCCGAAATTTGTTTAGAATCTGTCTAATCTCAGGGCACTGCATCTCACAATCTCTTTTTTGATAAGTAAACACGACACCTCACAATTTATTGGTGTGTTTGAGGTTGTTACTTGTAATAGTAACCCCTTCCCTTTAACCCAAGAACTGAAAAACAGTTTATTGGAATCCCAAAAAGTGGTTTCATCAAGTTTAAGGCTCTTTAAACTCACTGATTTCCCTTGAAACTGAAACTTCATAGAAGAATTAGAGAAATCCCACACAATAGGCCCTAAGGTTTCCAACCATTGTACCCATAACACCACATCACAGCCCGCTAAGGGTAACACAAAAAAAGAGGGCTTAAAACAAGTCCCGACTCCCTTGGATCTTAGTGAGCACTTCACAACAAGATCCTAAGGTAGTCACCACATCTCCATTTGCTACTTGCACCTTAAGGTGCACATCCCCATTTACTTTCATTTGGGTTTCTTTAATAATAGACAGGTCTAGGAAGTTGTGGGTACTTTCTGAATCCACTAAAATAATCACAGATGCAACACCAATGTGTCCATGTAACCTTATAGTTTTTGGGCAAGAGTACTTGTTAAGGCATTGAGTGAAATGTCTGGCTCATCGGCTGGTGTTGTGGGTGAAGTTGGCTCGCCCAAATCTGTCGAGTCATAAAACACTTCTTCTCCCTGATCTTCACCAACTTGGTTACTGGCCTTTAAGAAGTATATTTTTGGAGACTTGCACACATGATTTGGATTCCATTTTTCTTCACAATGATAACATAACCCACATTTACGCTTCTCATCCATTTGGTTAGAATAAACCTTCCGTATGGGAGTGGAGGAATTTGTATTTTGTGATGCATTGATGTTAGGAGCTGACAATTGACTTCTAGTGGTCTGTTGTGAGCTGTTTCTTTCTCCCCATGATCTAACATTTCTTTTGGTACTAACACAATATTCCTCTTGTATTTTTGCAAGGCCATAAGCTGTGTTGAGGCTCACTGGATTCAACAATCGAATGGGAAAACAGATCTCGTCTTTGAGTCTGCTAAGAAAGTAGCTCAATTTGTGGCTTTTGGACAATCTCTCGAGTCGGTAGGAGAGCACCTCAAACTGACCTTTGTAACCAGCCACAGTCGATGTTTGTTTTAGTCAGGTGAAAGCCTTCATTGGATCTAGGGGTGTAACCGGTCCGGTTTGGTCTGGTTTTGGACAAAATCTAGGACCGAACCCATATGTACCGATTTTGTATTTTTCAAAACCGATTACGCACCGGTTACCTACCTAAACCGGTACTTCCGATTTTACCGGTTTTCGGTCCGGTTTTTCAGTTTTTTTAAAATGTAAGTTTTACAATTTTTGATTAAAAATTTGTTTATAAAAAAAATTGATTTAAAAAAATCTGTTTTATACTTTTATTAATATATTAGACTATATAATAGTGTATTAATATTAGACTATTGGTATAGTTATAAGTTATATATTAGTATTAGTTATAAACAATATATTTAATATTAGTATTAGTTATAAATTATATATTTAATATTAGTATTAGTTATAAACTTTTAATGATTTAGTATTAACATTTTATTTAATAATTTATAAATTATAATAAGAAATTATTTCATATATGAATATATATAATTATATATATTATATATAAAAATTTAACATAAAAATTTATAATTATACATAATATATAAAACTTATATATATTAATAAATATATAATATTTTGTATAAAACTTATATATGCAATAATACAAATATTATTTTTTATATATATTTTTTATCAACCAGTCCGGTCCGAAAAATCGTAAAATCGGAACCGGCCGGTTTTCACATTCTAAGAACCGGTTCTAGACCGGACCGGTTCAAAACCGGTAAAACCGATCCGGTCAGGTCCGAACCGGTTTTCTGATTTGAATTTACACCCTTAATCGGATTATCATACACTGCAGAACCAAAGCGTAGTTGGAGTGCTTCAATGAAGGTTTGCCAGTTTGTAAACTGCGCCGTGTCTATAGCATCTTGGTATCACGTGAGAGCCTCCACCTCCATGTGGTATGAGGCCATTAATAATTTTTGTGCAATCGGTGTTTGATAAAATGCAAAGTAATCGTTCATCTTAAAAACCCACCTTGCTGGGTTATCCCCACGAAAATGAAGGAAGTCTAGCTTGACTCCTCTGGGTCCCTGTCTACATTGCTCCCCATCTGGTTCATCCTGGTTTGCTTCTTGTCGCTGTTGATGTTCATGGTTGGGGTTTTGAGTCTGATTCGCTAAAATTGTTCTTAGCATATCAGACATTTGATGCTTTCTAATGTCATGAATGGCTTGAACATGTTGAAGTAGCATATCTTGTTGTTGCTGTTTGGTGCGGATATTCTCAGCCATTAGGACATTAGGCTCTTGATACCAATTGTAATGACTCTGCTTCTTGTGTTTGTAAATGGTTGGGCGAGAATGTAAATGGATGTAAGTCTGTAATGAATTGCAAGATGCGCAAAAACTATTTGTGAAAATAGCAGAGCCAATTTGATTGAAATAAAAGATAAAATGGTTCTTTCGAGGGATCCCTTGACCTCCAACGTTCCAGTAAAATTTAAGTGTCAATGTTCAGATGATTTTCTTTCCTTCCGTTCCACTACATATCCACGTAGGGATGAAAATTAAACAAATAAAAGAATGACATGTGTCCCTTAAAATAATAGACTCAGACATAAAATAACAAACTCAGAAATGAAATGTTTTAGAAATAAAGTAATTGCTCGAAAAGGTGTGTTTCGATTAACTCCAATTGATGAAATAGTGTGCTTCATCCTCAGCAAAACGGTGCATTCCCAGTTGAGTTAAACACTTCAAGTTGCTTCTGTTGGCTTCGACTTCATCACTTCATCTCTCAGCCACGAACCCTAGTCTCCATGCCGTGCTGATCTCCTTCTCCTACAATGAGGCCATGACAACAAGCCTGGCAAAATTCGGCCGATTCACACCCCTTGGCCCTTGTTTTTGAAGTTACGCTTGAAAGACTTCTTGGCCTCGTCAACGTAATTAACATGAACCACAATCTAACATACCTATAAAAATTTATTAAGATAGTAAGAAATGAGTCTTTAGAGAAACGCTTTAAGATCTTTCTATATGAGGATGTTATCCTAATACTTCGAGTGGTTGGGAGTGGAATCTTTTTCTCAATGTAAATTAGGGTTGTTGGGCTGGGACTTGCATTTGGCCTGCCCGGCACCCTTCCCTGGGCCTTGTATCGAACTAGAGAGTACTAGGTGTGGATCCCTGCCCACCCATATATTTATTATATATATATAAAATATATTATATTATCCTTTTAAATATATATATATATATATATATATATATATATATATAGACATATAAAACAACGTCATTAAGGTTTGGTTTGGTTACACAAAATCAAACCATCTCATCTCATTTCATATAATCATTACAGTTTTTTCAAACTCCTACACAAAATGTAATAAATAATTCACCTTGTTCAAATCTCAAAACAAAAATTATATTATAATAATATTTTATTCAACTTTCAACAAACCATCTCATCTCATATAATTATTACAATATTTTCAAACTCATACACAAAATATAATAAACAATTCAATTTTTTCAAATTCTAAAATAAAAATTATATTAAAATAATATTTTATTCAATTTTTCAATAAAATATCTCATCTCATTTCATCTGAACTGCGTAACCAAACAAGTTCTTAAAATGTTAAAAAACTCCCTAAACAGTGCTATTTTGCACAGTATTACCAAAAAGTCCTAGATTCCTCTTTTTCTTCTCTATCATCTCTCCTTCGTTTTCTTCTCTATCTCTTACTCTTATTTTTTTATTCTCTATGAGCCAGAAACCCATGACCATGCCATGGCTGTGGGTATGCTAAAAAACCCATATCTACATTGGACGGTGAGCTTGAGCATCTGCGCACTTGGAAGCCGAACAAAGGCCACCCTCATGCGGGATGAGGCCATGTAGGAAAAAGGGACCCCCTTCTAAAGGTGTTGGTGGCGGGAAGCTTGGCGTCCTTTGTTTTTTAAAAAGAGATGAAATAAATTAAGATAAAAATTAAAAATTAAATAAAATATTATTATAATATAAATTATAATATTATTTTTATTTTAAGATTTAAAAAAATTGAATTGAAATTTGAAAAGTTAAATTGTATATTACATTTTGTATAAAAATTAAAAAAATTATAATGATTAGATGATATAAGATGAGCTGAATTTTAAAAATAAATGAGGTTACTCAGCCTACTTGCATAGGGTGGGTTGCAGACCTACAATATAAATAAAACTCAACCTTAACAAAATCAAATAAGAGCTTTGAACGGTATCATAAAATATCTTTCCAACAAAAATAGAACAAATTTTAGGCTTTTACGTCTAAATGATATCTTATTAGTACCTCATGACAATTATTCAACCTCTTTTCTCGTATAATCCAACTCACGTGCCTTTCGTTGTTGGTTTTGGCCCCTTCTTTCATGTCATCTAAAAAAAATTGATAGTGTTGCAACTTTTAGACAAATTTAACATAACTATGTTTAAAAAAATGAATTTTTCATGAGTACTTTTGAACCGTTGATTATGAGACCATGTGATTGAATTAGGTCTCATTTGAATTCGAAAAATATTTTATCTCATCTCATCTTATTATTATAACTTTTTCAAATTTTCACATAAAATATAATAAACAATTCAATTTTTTTAAATCTCAATTCAACTTTTTTAAATTCTAAAACAATAATAATATTTTAATAATATTTTTTTCAACTTTCATCTAAAACCATTACATCTCATCTCTAAATCCAAACCAACCCTATATAAAGTGAAAATATAGATTTTTAACTATAATTGTGATAAATTTGTATACGAGTAGTAACTCTTTCATTACTCAAAAAATAAAATAAAATAATGGGCAAATTCGAAGACTTAACAACCAGGGTTGCTATACTAATGTGCATTATATGAATTGATAAAACACTGTTGACATTTACAACTCTTTAAATAACTTGTTAATCAAATCATTATCATGCTGACCTTTTTTTTTTTTTTTTTGGCTTTTTTCATACATGAAAGGAAACTCATCCCAAAAGTATTCTGGCCTAGATGATCTCTATGACCTTTCGGGTCATACTCATACATCCCCTTATATTTCATATATCCCTACTTTCTCTTCCAATTTTTGAGTACTCAAATGACAACAATATTGTGAATACTCAAACTTTTGTCTCGTTTATGCTATGAAGGATAGAAAAAGGGGAACCTTTGATGCGAATTTGACTGATCTTTTGCTTGATTCAGTTTAACGGTTATTTAGAATTTTAGTTGAAGTTCCTAGAAGTAAAAAAAATTCTATTTGCAGTCTTGAGTGGGGGAGTGTGCAGTCCTATTAATGAATGAGGGTAAAAGAGAAAAAAAAATTATTTTAAAAAAGATATTATTATAATTTTAAATTTTTTATAAATATAACTGTATGAGCTTGTATAAATAGTCTCCATTTGAAGACTGTATGTCACTTCTTTAGATAGTGCATAGGCTACTGCTGCGTCTAGATGAAAGGGCAAAATTTTTTTTCCATAGATGGAATCTGACCGAAGAAGAAGAAGAAAAAGAGGTATTATTTGTGGAAAGGAAAAGGTAAAAAAAAAAAAAGAAAAATAAAAGCTTCTACAATTGTTGAGAATACCATGTCAACCTTGACAAAAAAGGTTTTCTTATTCTCACCGAGGCTTGAAGCTCCTCAGCAATTTGGCTATGTTGACAGCTACTGTTACGTAGATTCGATCTCCAACACTGTCAAGGTATTGGAAATAGGTATGCCTCCAAGAATTCTTCAGCAATAACGACCCACAAACTCCCCAAAAGCCAACAATGAATCCGAGTGCAGCAATAGTATAAAACCATAGATGCTCATAGGAGTAAGCATGTTCTTGGATTTTGGCATTTTTATGGTTGACACCACTTCGCCGACCTTGATCTGTCTTTATCTCCCGGACATTTTGGGAGAGGAGAACCACAAAGATCTCTGTTACCTGCATATGCAGAACAACTAAAACTCTGGAGCTGGGTACTTGTTGGAATTATACCTGACAAGTTGTTGTTTGATAAATTTAAGTAGTTCAGAGGGCTCATAGTAGCTAGACTTTGGGGGGATTGCTCCTGAAAGATGATTCATCGACGAGTCTAGAAAATTCAAGCTTTCCAAGCCACCAATGCTCTGAGGAATAATGCCAGTCAACAAGTTTCTTGACATGTTCAAGCCAATCAATCCTGAGAGCTTTGAGATTTCTCTTGGAATACCTCCTTCTAACTTGTTACTTGAAAGATCGATGAACTTTAGTAGCCCAAGAATATTATCATACTCGAAATATTTTTCTTTGAAGATCACAATTATAGAGTTAATGTAGTGGTCTACAGCCGTACCAATATAGGATTCAAAAGAGATATATTCATGAGCAATGCTTACATTGGAACTTTGTTTTTGAGCCATGGCAGTGAGGTTGCTCAGGCATCGCGGTATAGTCCCTGTAATGTTGTTGTCAGAGAGGTCCAAGATCTGAAGAGATGTTAGATGACATAATTGAAAAGGTATGCTACCACTGAACAAGTTTGATGGTAGGTGAAGAACCACCAAGTGTGGTAGGCTGTTCCCCATCTGTTAGAATGTACAGCGGAAAAAATACTTCAAGCTCAGCTTATAAAATTTCTCCACACGTTTTTCCAGATTGACAAATCACAAGCTTTTCCTCTTAGTGGCGAAGTGTACAACGTAGTATAAAACTAGAGTAACACTTAACAAATCCACAGCTTAAATATCTTATCAAGAGAGAACAAAAAAGAGAGTTTTTGTGTATTTCCAATTGTCACAAAAAAAAAAAAAAAAAAAACAATTGGGGAGGACTATTTATAGTCCTCCTACACACGACTGGCCTTAAAGGCCAGCCTTCAATTGCCGTAACGCATGGCTTTAAGCCATGCGTTATAAGCAAGTAACGCATGGCTTAAAGCCATGCGTTACACTATGTTTTAAGGAGGGGGTCAGCCCCACGTGGGCGCCCCTCCATCTTACATCTCCCACTCGCACACAGTGGGCATAACCCCAGGTCTGAATCTCTCTAATGTTCTCAATCTTGTTCATACAGATAAATAGGCCGTGCGACCACCAAGCACATCTATAGAAAGGTGGGAGTACATATACCAAATCTCTCCCAGAGAAGACCAGTATAGTAACATCCCTAAAGTGTCTGGTCATGTCCTAGACTCATTTGATCGCATCAAGATCAAGCATTTTCGAACCCTCTTGAGTTAAAAAACTCAGAACAATGCTTGACTACCTCCAAATCATTTCAATGTGTTCACAACCTTTAGCCACTACCATGATGTAGCGTCATTGTATGACGTCAGCAAACACTATCGAAGATACGATATCGAAGAGTCTTCCATTTGCACTCATATCACTCAATTTTGGTCGAACCGCTTTCCCAACAATGCCTCTTTAGACCGTATCAATCATGACCATAGATAGCATGCCAAAGTAGCAGACATCACAACCTCCATTTCGTGACATAGTCAAAAGTAAAGGACATTTAAAAATGAGACTCACACAGTGAGAAAGAGGGAAACATTTTACTCACTTCCTCATTTGGTCGAATAAGCACATATAGTATGAAACACATGCTATGGTGGATTTCTCTTTCTTAAAGAGCATATGTCTATATCAACACCGTACAGATCTTAGTCTAGCCGCTCCTTAAGCGTCTAACCCGAATTCCTCTATTTGCACGCCTCCAAGACGTCAAAAAAAAAAAAAAAATTGCATCTGGCTTACTACAGGCTACATGGATGGTGGGGTAACCCATGCATAATCCTATCAATGGACCTCATCTTAGCTCCCACTAAGGCGACATAACTTTGTGTCAACCAACTTATCCATTTGGACAAATACCTAGGGACATAATGTCTCATCTCTACTCGCTACTTAAGCGCTAGAGGCGATCGCTCGTATGAGTGAGCAGATCTAAGCCTGTTGACATATCTTGTGTGTGTGTATTATAAAACAATACGATAAAGACAAGAACTGAATCATATTGTATTAATATCCCAAAGGAAAGGTTACATCTCAGTGTTATTTGAAACACAAATTACATTTACAGTCTACGCAGTCCTAGATTCCTAACATGAGCCTCAAAGACATCTCTTGCAATAGGCTTCGTTAAGGAATCAACAACCATGCGACTCGTAGAAAGGTGTTTCAGAACCACTTCCTTTTGCGCTACCATGTCTCTGATGTAGTGATATCTGATATCTATGTGTTTAGTTCTTCCATGATACTTTGAGTCCTCAGCATATGCGAGAACTGCCATGTTATCGCAGAATATCGTCACTGGATCTGAAGTATCCGTGCCAATGTCTAAATGCTTGAGGAACCTCCGTAACCAAACAGCTTCTTGAACTGCTGCAGAACAAGCTATATATTCTGCCTCCATAGTGGATAAAGCTATACATGGTTGTTTCTTGCTGCTCCATGTAATGGCGCCTTTATTGAGCAGAAAGACATACCCAGTGGTTGATTTGCGCTCATCTAGGTCACTGCCCCAATCGGCATCACTATAACCTCTTAGATGCAAATCTGAACCCTGATAACACAACATGTTCCCTTGAGATATCGCATAATCCTTTTGACCGCTTTCCAGTGAGCCAGTCCGGGGTTCAATTGAAATCTACTCACTAAGCCAACTGCATAGCATATGTCAGGTCGAGTACACATCATTGCGTACATCAGACTACCCACAGCATTAGCATAAGGGACACGAGTCATCTTTTCCTTTTCTTTTTGAGTCTTAGGACACAACACTCTAGACAAGTTCTCGCTTCTTGCAACATGGGTGTCAATGGGTTTACATTTATTCATTAGGAAGCGCTCGAGGACTTTCTTTATGTAAGTCTGTTGTGACAAACACAAAAGTCTCTTTGAGCGATCTCTATAGATTTTAACTCTCAGAATGTATTCTGCCTCACCCATATCCTTCATCTCAAAATTGAAGGATAACCACTCTTTTGTGGCGACTATCATCCCTTTATCATTTCCAGCTAGTAGTATGTCGTCAACATACAATGACAACATAATGAAACTCTTCTTGGACCTTTTGACATAGACACAATGGTCCTCTGTGATCTTAAACCCATTCGAGAGAATGGCTCGATGAAATTTAAGGTACCATTGTCTAGATGATTGCTTTAGGCCATATATAGATCGTTTGAACTTGCACACTTTGCGCTCTTGACCTTTGACCACAAAACCCGTTGGTTAATCCATATAGATCTCCTCATCTAGTTCTCCATTGAGAAATACTGTCTTAATGTCCATTTGGTAGAGTTCCAAATTCATATTTGCTACTATAGCTAGAATCAGGCGAATTGAGGCAAATCTCACCATTCGTGAAAAAGTTTCCTCATAGTCTATACCCTCCTATTGGGTATACCTTTCGCCACAAAGCGAGCTTTGTACTTATCTATTGATCCATCCGACTTGCGTTTGACCTTAAGAACCCATTTGTTCCCAATAGTCTTACGCCCTGTCGGTAGATCAACCAGATCCCAGACCTGGTTTGTCTTCATAGACTCAATCTCATCATTAAGAGCTTTCATCCACTCATCTTTAGTAGAAGAAGAGAGAGCTTCATGAATAGTCCTAGGCTCATCATCATCATGCGGAGCTACCATAAAAGCTTCCCCTTAATCTCAAAATGACGATGGGGAATCCTTTCACTTGTGCTTCTACGCGGCTGAGGTTGTTGTGATTGATTGACAAGTGATGTGCTCCCACTCGGATTCAAATCCTTTTTATAATTTGTAGGAGCTTGAAGAATTTCTTCCTCATTCTCAACTAAATTCCTTGGAGCACTTTCCTCTTGTTCCACAATCTCATGAAGTTCTAAACTCCTATCAACCTCACCTCTACTTAGAAACTCATCTTCAATGAAATCCACATCTCGTGACTCAATCTCAGTCACACACCCATCAGATTGTTCACCTATTAACACATACCCTTTAGAGTGTTCTGAGTACCTTATAAAGATACACTTCTTCCCTCTAGAGCCTAACTTCCCATACTTATAAGAAAAATCGTGAACAAAACCGGTTGAACCCCATGGCCGCAAGTTACTCAAATTGGGTTTCTCGCTGGTCCATAGTTCATATGGGGTGGAAGTTACTAATTTGGAAAGCACTCGGTTAAGAATGTAGGCAGCAGTCAAAAGTGCATCCCCCAAAAAGAAATTGGTAGGTTTGCTTGCGCCATCATTGACCTGACCATCTCAAGCAGTGTTTGATTTCTCCTTTCCGCCACGCCATTTTGCTGCGGCGTACTTGGCATTGTCAACTGTCTTTTGATTCATTTTTCATCACAGAGCCTTTTAAATTGCTCAGAGAGATATTCTCGTCCTCGGTCAGTTCTTAGAGTTTTTAAACTCTTGTCTAACTGATTCTCAACCATTCTTAAATATCGCCTAAAGCATTCCAATGCTTCAGGCTTGTGGGAGATTAAATAGACATGACCGTAACGTGAAAAATCATCTATAAATGTGATGAAGTAGACACCTCCGTGTCTTGCCCTCACACTCATTGGACCACAGATGTCAGAGTGGACTAATTGCAGTGGAAAAGATGCCCTAGTGGCTTTTCCAAACGGTTTTCTCTTAGCTTTTCCCATTAGATAATGTTCACATGTGGGCAAGATGACCTTGGCGAGATTGCCTATAAGGCCTTCTCTTGCTAACCTAGTCATTTTATCTTGCCCTATATGGCCAAGCCTAGCATGCCATTTATATGAATCCAAATTATCAGATGTAGAAAGAAAAGCAATAGACTCATTTATATTTGAATAATCTAAATTCAATATCATAAAACCGTCTTGTAGAAAAGCATTACCATAAAACACATGGCCCAAATAAAAGGAAACATAATTGTTTTCAAATACAATACGAAAACCAAGTCTTAATAGAGTGACTACAGAAAGTAAGTTTCGTCGGATCTCGGAAGCGTATAGCACATTGTGAAGGAAAAGAGTGCGGCCACTCCACAAGTCCAGCTTGTAGGTACCAAGTCCCAGTACCTCCACGCTAGCTCCATTCCCCACCTTGATATCACGGCTCCCAGCTGGAATCCGGCGATACTCCACAAATCTGACTCTATCTCGCGCTATGTGTTCGGTTGCTCCTGAATCAATGGTCCACACAGGATAGGAGTAAGCAACCATCACATGGCTAGTTACAAAAACAATGCGAGAAAAGTCAGAGTGTACATTCTTCGGCTCAGTGCAGTCACGAGCGAAGTGGCCATTCTTTCCACAGTTGAAGCACTCTAATTTTGACTTGTTCTTCCCGCGCTTGCCCTCTTGCTGCGCTGAGAAGTTCCTGACACATTCTTAATTTGTCCAGTAGCTACGCCATTCTTGGACTTCTTGCGTTTAGGCATTGATGCCTTAAGCGAACCAGAATCAGCCACATAGGCCGTATGATTGGGCTTAGCAACCTCTAGGCGCTCAGCCTCCAATTCCAAGTGAAGCGAGACATCATCAAAGTCTTTGATATTCTCGTTATGCGTCAGGTTTTGGCTCATATTCTCCCAAGAATTCGGCAATGATCTAATCACTGCCTGGACTTGCTGTTCATCAGTCAGGTTGTTTCCTGCCGACTTAAGTTTACGGATCATGGTCGACATAGCCCTAAGATGCTGCTTCATCGTGTGGTCAGAGCGCATCTTATAGGAGTCAAACCTCATGGTTAACCCACGCAACCTAGTGGCTGAAGTTCCACCAAACTTCATCTTCAAAGCCTCCCATATGCTTTGGGCAGTGTCATAGATCTCGAACTCACACATTAGATCATTGTGCATGCTGCTTAACATTATTATGCGCGCGCACCGACTTTTCTTAGCCCATTGAGAATAGGGTAGTTGATCTATTTTGTGTTGTTCCGAGGTCCTTTCCTCGGGCGCAGTAAGGGACTGAGATAAGGCCTCCAAGACCTCTTGCTCATCTAAGACATATTGTATCTTACGATGCCAAATGTCGTGGTTCTCCCCATCCAATTTATCCCATTTGTTTAAATCGGCAACTATACTCTTGGATGCCATTTCACTACAAAACGCAAAGAAAGGATATTACACACACACCTAAAAAATCTGCCGCGTCCATCCAAGCAAGAAAAAGAATAATTTAGACATGTCGCAAGATCGAAAAATCGCTAGGCTTCAGAATCATCTCTTGCGCCACAATATCCAATTATTAAATTTTTAACCTAATTCCCGCGCAAATTTAAAAATATGGGAGAATTAATCATCATAAATCTCAACCATACTCTCACTATCTTAAGTAGTCATCTAGTCCTAGTCACATGTAAAGATATAACCTACTAAAATCGCAGTAACCTTTTGGGCTAGTCTATAAGGACAGCTACTCCAACCACAGCAACCTGTTGGGCTAGTCTACAAAGATGGTTCATATAAGATCATTACAGTTCATTTTTCTTGTTCCATCAGTGCATTTACAGTTCTTACTGGGGTCACTGTGATATTTTGGCTATACAGTGCATTTACAGTTCTTACTGGGGTCATTGCAATTTTTTCAGCCTATCATTTACACTGACAATTCTAACTAAGACTACTTAGTGTGAACTTTTTCTATTTTATCATTAAAGACTAATGTATAAACATTCAAGCCTAACATTCATAGATGATAAAATAATCACATATCCACATGTTCAATTCACATATACATGTAATCACATTTAATCTAAACAATAAAAGATCACATGTAATATTAACATAATGGAATAAAAAAAAAGCATGAATATAACCATATATTCACATGTAATCATATTTAATTTAAAACATTAAATAAAAGATCACATGTAATATAACAATATATCTAAGCATATATTAAATCATGCAAAAAAAAAGGGGCTCACACAAGATCAGGGTTTTTTTTTTTTTTAAAACACAGAAGGGCCAAATGGCCCGGCCCAGCCCAGCCAAAAAAAACCCAAGCCCAGCCCGTGTAAAGACTTGTTTTCTTCAACCTTCAGATGGCTACTGTTCACGTGAACAATAGCCGTAACACAGCAGCGCTCAGCCGCCGCTAGCCTCAGCTGCTTTCTCCGCCAGAGAAGCTCCTCCAAGTGGCAGGGTGGTGCCGCAGCACCTTGCTGGTGCGCACTGCACCATGGTAGTGCGCGCTGCACCTGGCTGGTGCGCGCTACACCTCGCTGGTGTGCGCAGCATGTCCTGGTGCGCGCTGCACCTCGCTGGTGCACGCAGCATCACTGCGGTGCGCGCTGCACCACTGCGATGGTGCTGGCACTGCAGCAGTGTGCACAGCACCTTGCGGTGGTGCGTGCAGCACCACTGCGATGGTGCTGGCACTGTAGCGCTGCCTCTTTTTTTTTTGAATCCCAAAGGATAAAAAAAAAAAGACAAATCTCAAGCATATGCGAGAAAAAAAAACTATAAACTGGAAGCAATTTAAAAAGCTCTGATACCAATGTTAGAATGCACATCGGAAAAAATACCTCAAGCTCAGCTTATAAAATTTCTCCACAAGTTTTTCCAGATTGACAAATCACAAGCTTTTCCTCTTAGTGGTGAAGTGTACTACGTAGTATAAAACTAGAGTAACACTTAACAAATCCACAACCTAAATATCTTATCAAGAGAGAACAAAAAAGAGAGTTTTTGTGTATTTCCAATTGTCATGGCTTTTAAGCCATGCGTTACACTATATTTTAAGGAGGGGGTCAGCCCCACGTGGTTGCCCCTCCATCTTACACCATCCATGCAGGTATTCTCCCAGATAGTTTGTTTTCTCCAAGGTCTAAAAGTTTCAATAAAGAGCAGTTCCTCAACGACTTGGGTACTTTTCCGACCAAATTGTTTTTTTGCAAATGCAAAGTCTCAAGTCTTGATAGGGCTCCAATAGAATCAGGGATTCTCCCAGAAAGATTGTTGTTTGAAAAATCAAGCATGACAACTGATAGCATATTTGACCAACAATCAGGGAGTTCTCCTGATAACAATAAATTACTTGAAAGGTCGAGATATGTCAGATAACTCACATTTGTCTCCACATATGGATGTAATAGATCCTTGGAACAAATTATTGGAGAGGTTCAACACGATCGTGTTAGGATGTAGTTGTGGCAGCAAGCCACTGAAGCGGTTAAAGCTCAAATCTAATCTAGGAAAGCCAATAAATCTTGACGAAAACCATAAAAGAGGTATGGAACCGCTAATCTGATTGTTAGAGAGATTTCTTGCACAAAAAAAAAAAAAAAAAAAAAAAAAAAACAAGATTCAAGTACCTTATCTTGGAAGAAAGATCCTAAAACCAGTGGGGGATGATGTCTGAGATTGTTGCATTAAACATAACATGACATGTAATATTCTTTTGCGTCCGAAGCCATTGAGGAAAAGCTGGCCCCACTTTGCAAGAGCTCACTCTTAGGATATCGAGAAGAAATGGTGGAACCCAAGCTGGACTGAAATTCAATGATAGAGGATAAAGGAGAAGTCCATTTCGTTTAAAATGGAAAGGTTTAGCACATGTGCTTGAGTGATAACACCTTCGAAAGAATTTGAAGACACATCAAGAACCTCGAGCTTGGAAAGTTTTCCTATACTCTTGGTTAAACTCCCATTCAATCGATTTTTGTGTAGATGCAACCTTTTCAAGCAAGAGAGGCGTGCAAGATCAGGTACTTCCCCACTTATATTATTGTTTGACAAGTCTCGTACTTGTAAATTGTGAAGATTTCCCAAAGTTTGGGGTATCAACCCTTCGAGGTTGTTGAAAGAGAGGTTGAGATGAACAAGAGCTACCATTTTCCCAAAAGCTTCTGGAAGAGGACTTTCCAGAAGGCTAGCATCCAGGGAAAGAACAGCAAGGTTATTGAAATATTTGAACAACCAAGGGAATACCGATGAGTTGAGATGATTGACAGAGAGATCAAGGAATAAAAGTGGCGAAGAAGAACTACTAACATTGGAAAGCATACAAGGAATAGGCATAGAGAGCTCACAACCACTAAGACACGTGTCTAACAAAGAAGGAAGCATGTTAACCTTATCGGGCCAATTGATTGCTTGGCTGAGGTTGGCATTGCTCATGTCCAACTGTTTTAAAGAAGAAAGATGAAGGAGCCAATCAAGATTGTGGACCTTAATCAGGTGACGGTTCCCGTTGAGTTCAAGAGAAATCAAACTCGAGAGATTTCCAAGCTGCTGGGGAATGGCTCCACCTATATTGGTGTTGGAAAGATTGAGATATTGTAATTTAGCGAGTGAACCAAGGAATTCAAGTAATGAAGAGTTGATCTCCCCTTCTGAGAATTCAATGAGTGAATGTGCTCAGAGATCAAGCTTGACAACATGACTTTTTTTTGTTGCATTTTATCCCTCTCCATTTGCAACAATCTTCGTGACCCCCCCAAGAAGAAAGCAAGTCCAGAAGATCTTTAAGGCCTTGTTTGAATTTGAGGAGTGCTTGTCTTTCTTCCTCTATGCATCTAACCTTAAAATCACCCAAATTCAAACCAAAACCAATCCTAGTTCCCATACATAGAAGCCCGAGTATGAGCAAAAGTTCAGACTAACTGCCTCTCATTTTTTGACTCTCCATTGCTCTGGGGTGAAGCTGAAACAAAGAGCTTTCAGCATATGCTGGTGTTGGATTCGCTATGTCAAGTTAAATACATGTTATTTTTATAATATCTTTGAATCGTGTATACATGAATTTTGCTGTGATAATTCAATTGATTTGACTGGCTTCCACCAAGGTAAGTTGCTTCTTTTAAAAATGATGTTGATAGTCCCCAACTTTTCCAATGCCAGAGTCAAATATATATAGAGGACATATAAGTTCATAGTTCTGTCATTTTCGCATTACATTATCATCCCATATGCATAAGACTTGAAATTATCCAAATATCCTTGTCTAGTAATACAAAGATGTACTAATTCCCTTAACAAATTGGTTAGTCGCCAACTATAGAATTATTTAATAATTAATCAATAACTTAATGTAAATAAATTGCATAACACCAAGATTGGTAATGAAGGGAAACTCTTTAAAGAACTCTTTAAAGGTAAAACCCTACGGGACAGCCAAATCTAGAAAAGTCAAATTTTATTATTTGAAAATAAGTTACAAGCAAGTTTCAATTACAAAACTTTTATCAATTGACACTCTTACTTGACAAGACAAACGAACTGTTTGTCATTACCGCAATAGTAGCCAAAACCTCTGACGATCTTTAAATATTGACTTTTCTCCTGGAACTCTAGTGGCTGAATCACGATCACGCTATCTCAATTTTGGATCAACGATCACACTCTTTTAGAGAAACAATATGAAAATTCTCCAAGAAATTTTCTCACCAAAATATGCATTGGAAAGTGCTCTAAAAGAAATCTAGAATTGAATCTCTATAGATTCTAACTAATAGGATCCCTTAAATAAATAATCTGAAACCAGTTTGAATTGCAGTAGGACTCTGTTGACGGAGCGAATTTGTCGTGAGAGATTCTTCTGACGGGATGCTGACACCTGGCACTAAATCTTCTTGGCAATAGCAGTTTCCCATTCAAAATCTTCTCTGGATAATTATAGAACCATTGGAACTCGATTTTCACACTCTTGACTTATCTAAAACACTTCCTAATAACTTCTAGATAAACTCAAAATAATTATAGATAAAGTCAAGAGAAATTTTATTTGCAGTCCCCAAATGGAGACTGCATGTGCAAACCCTTCATTAAATAGAAAAAAATACCATTTTGAGAATGATATTATTGTAATTTTAAAAAATTTTAAAGATAAAATTATTAAGCTTGCAATGCAGTCCCCATTTGGGGACTGTACGTAGCATTGCTCTAAAGTCAAAGTATTTTACATTCATCCAAATTACAAAACCAAAAATAAGATGAAGTCTATCATCTTAGTCACCTAGTCTTATCCAAACTTATCAATTTAGTCACCTAATCCTATCCAAGCTCTTGCATCTACAAGACTTAACACTCGTCCCTTCAATTATGAGTTTGTAATTTCTTATTTTCTGGAAATTATAGAAACATCTCGTGATTGATGAATTAAGTTTTTGTCTTTGTTTCCTTCCATATTGTCTTTCATAATAACATACAAGCACTTTTTTTTTTTTTTTAAGAAGCACTGTTGTGATGTTTTGATTGGGTTGCACTAGTTTTTTGAGACAGGCTACTCTCATCGAGTTTGTCTCCTTGAGAATAGTTTAAGTTTTTCCTGTTAAGTCATTTTTTGTGTTATAGCAAGTTCCTACACGCAGAAGCATTATAACAGATCATTAAATTACAATCCCATAATTTCTTATGTATGACTTTGCTGGAGATGAGTTTCTGTCATTATTTCCTTCCACATTGTCTTCCATCTAGAAACGGTTACCAGCACTCTCTTTTTGAATAAGAAATGTTGTTCTTCCAAAATACAGAATAGATTCGCCGTGTCTAAAACATAAAGCATAAATGCATTGTGTCAAAGACACTAGAACAGAGAGACTGTGTTTGAGCCACTGAGAACGGATGGAAAAGTAAGATTAATGGCACAATCATAGCAAAGTAGACTTTCAAAATTCTCCATTGATCTAAACCCCTATTTACATCAAGGATTTGGCCACAAAATGCATTCTTTTTCTTGTTTATATGTCCAAATTGCTATTGAGGAATTACCTAATGCAGTACCTAGTTTTTCTGCAATCTAAATGCTTTGTTTTGGTGAAGTATCACATTTTACCATTAAAGAATTTCCAAATGGTTCAATTTTAATGGTTTAACATTGAAATGACAGTGGTGCACTCACCACTTACTCCACCTCTCTCAAAGGCAAGGCTTATAGGTTTAAACTATCCAACTGCCCACTTTCAAATGCTTTTCTTAATGCCACTTAGAAGTTAATGGTTGACATTATCAAGTTTTCTCATTGTTTTTCCCCAATGCATCTAAAACCCTCCAATCCATCCACCTGGTGGTGTATGTCAATGTCAAATTGCCATGATATCTAAATTGTTGAGGCACCTCAGTATATGGTAAACAACTTTACTAGAAAGTAAACGCAGTGTCATAATATGAATGACACATCATATTCAATTTTGGGATAAAACACAAACTTTTACAGTCTTTTCCCATTCATATTGGTCATATAAATATTCTATAGAATCTACACCCAATCATCAATAATCTTGAAAGAAGGCCCCACAAAAATGGTCTTGAAAAAAGAAACAAAAATGATATAGAAACAAAAGAAAATCCCCTCACAAGTCAGTTGTATGAATTCTCTTTCTTTCATAATGATATAGATAACAAATAGCTTGCATTTCTGCTAATTCAATTTTCAACCTATTGTTGTTTTAAGCCGAAAAAAAAAAAAAAAAAAAAAAACGTTATGTAATGATACATAAGCATGACATACAATATACTGAAATAGATGCTCTCCAAACCAAATATGACAGAATCAATAATAGCACAGATTCAATGATCCAGGAACATATCTCGTTTCACATGTCTAAACGGGAACTTCCCACCTCCCAACATAGTTTAGTTTGTTTGCTCGTCATTCAACGATTAGCAGCTATGGAGCAGTAGACTAGAATAAAAAGAAAATTAACTTGCTGATCTTCGAGGGATCAGAAACCTCCAATACTTTTTTATTAACTTGTTCAATGCTTTACACAATAAGAGACTTCAGTATTTATAGAAGTCTTATGAACGGTAATGACCGTTACAACAGGGGTAGTATAGTAATTCTAAGCAAGTAAGTAAGGACCTAAACGTATATTAAGGCTTGAATCAACACGTGCGCAACACATGACTAACTAACAGTTTAACCAACAGATTACATCCTCATGCTCCTTTCCTTTTATACTTCGAGCTCCTCTTCTGATATAAACTGATCATAACAATTGCCCCTTTCTTCAAAAGACCTTGCCCACAAGGTCAGGATAATGAGTCCTCAGCTGTTCGACAGGTTCCCAAGTGGAACTTTCCTCATCCATACCACGCCATTTTACCAATAGTTCGATAAAAGGTTTATTGTCCCTAGCAGTCATTCGTCTGTCCAGAATAGCTTCTGGTTCCACCTTAAAATTCCCATGAGAATTAACTAATGGTAACATAGGAGAAATCTGTGAATCAGAGCCAACATATTTCTTCAACCTCGAGACATGAAAGACTGGATGAATTGACGAACTTGGTGGCAACTCGAGCCTGTAAGCTACCTCCCAATGCATTCCAATATTCTGAAGGGACCACAGTATCTAGCAGCAAGCGGATTTGCTGGCTTGACTAATGGTCTGCTGCTTATACTTATGCATCTTCAAATAAACTAAATCATCCACCTGAAACTTCCTTGGAACGTGACGTTTATCATATTGCTATTTCATAGCCATCAAATTCTTTTTTAACAACTGTAGTATCTCATCTCTTGATTTCAACTCTCTGCCCACAGCTTCATTCTGAGTAGTACCCTCAACATATTGAATTATGGTTGGAGGAGGGACCCCATATAATGCCTCAAATGGTGTCATTTTAGTCGATGAGTGGACTGAGGTATTATACCATCATTCAGCCCAAGGAAGCCAATGCACCCACTGTTTTGGTCTCTCACTAACAAAACATCTCAAATATTGTTGCACACATTTATTCACCACTTCAGTCTGCCCATTTGATTGTGGGTGATAGGCAGATGTAAAGTGTAGTTTAGTTCCTTCTAATTTAAACAACTCTTTCCAGAAATTACTTGTGAAAATTACATCCCTATCAGTTACAATGGTGGATGGCAACCCATGTAACTTGAATACCTGAGATGTGAAGACAGCAGCCACTGATGCAGCTGTATAAGGGTGAGATAGAGGTAAAAAATGTGCATACTTGGTGAGCCTATCAACTACCACCAATATAACAGAAAACCCTTTGAACATGGTAAGTAGTCAATAAAATCCATGGAGATATCACTCCAAGATCTGCTGGGAAGAGGCAAAGGCTGCAATAACCCAGTAGGTTGTAAATTCTCTGTCTTGCATATTTGGCAAACTTGACATTCTTTTATAAATTGCTTAATGTCTCTTCTCATATCACTCCATATAAAGTCTTCCCTTGCTCGATGTAGAGTCTTGTGATAACCAAAATGGCCCCCAAAGGCACTGCTATGTATAAACTGCAGGACTTGATCCTTCATAGGGGATGAGGATGACAAAAACAGCCTGCCTTTTCTTGAATAACAACCCATTTCTGACTTCAAACTTCTTATCAGAAAACTTGCCTTCTTGGAGCTTTTTACAAATAGTTGAAATTTCTTCATCATCCAAGTAAGAATGTCTCAACTGCTCTAACCAGAGTGGATCAAGAACTGTTATAGCCATCATTTCAACAGCTCCTTCCTCCACTTCCTCTCTTCTCGAAAGACTATCTGCTGCCACATTATCCTTGCCATGCTTATATTCTATTGTAAAATCATAACCAAGTAGCTTGGTAATCCACTTTTGTTGAGATGGAGTTCCTATCTTTTGTTCCAATAGAAACTTCAAACTTTGTTGATCTGTTTTAATTACAAACTCAGCACCCAATAGGTATGGCCTCCATTTCTTCACGGCTAATACAATTGCAAGGAATTATTTTTCATATGTGGAGAGGTCCAGTGCTTTTTCCTTCAAGGCTTGACTCAAGAATGCTAAAGGCCTCCCTTCTTGACTCAAGACAACACCAATCCCTCTACCAGAAGCATCACACTCCAACAAGAATGGCTTGGAGAAATCTGGTAAGGCCAAGATAGGTGGGTTTGTCACAACCTTTTTCAGATCTTCAAATGCTGTAGTAGCTTCAGCTTTCCAATAGAAGGCATCTTTTTTCAATAAATTTGTCAATGGGGCAGCAATGGAACCATACCCTTTGACAAATTTCCTGTAGTAACCAGTTAGACCAAGAAATCCTCTTAATGACTTAAGGGATTTTGGTAGAGGCCTCTCAAGCATTGCCTTGATCTTTGCTAGATCTGCTCTGACACTCTGTGCAGAGACTAAGTGTCCCAAATATTCGATCTCCCCACAAGCAAACCTGCACTTACTCTTTTTTGCAAAAAGAGTGTTTGCTGCCAATGTATCCAATACCACAGAAAGATGTGCTATATGTTCATCTATTGATTTACTATAGATCAAAATATCATAAAAAAAAACAATAACAAACTTTCTTAACAAAGGTTGAAAGATCTCATTCATCAAGGATTGAAAAGTGGCTGGAGCATTGGTTAAACCAAAGGGCATAACCAGAAATTCATACTGCCCTTGGTGTGTTCTAAATGCAGTTTTTTCAATATCCTCCTCCTTCACATGAATCTGGTGGTACCCAGATCTAAGATCTAATTTAGAAAAAATTGAGGCTCCATGCAGTTCATCCAAGAGTTCATCAATGACAGGGATATGGAATTTGTGTTTAACTGTTTCCCTATTTAAACCCCTATAATCTATACACATACGCCATGATCCATCAGATTTTCTCACCAAGAGGACAGGTGATGAGAAGGGGGATTGACTGCTCCTTATTACTCCAGCATCCAATAATACCTTAACTATTTTTTATATTTCAGATTTTTGGAAAAAAGGATACCTGTGAGGTCGAGCAGATATTGGCATGGTCCCCTCCTTGAGGGTTATTTGGTGATCTTTAGTTCTTCTTGGAGGCAAGCCTTTTGGTTCAGCAAAGACATGGTTGTATTTAGCCAACACTGCCTCAATATCAGCAGCATATATGCCCACCTCATGGTCTGTCTACTTAGCAACAAGCTGAAGTAGCATGCCCTTTCTCTCTACCATAGTGAGTTGGCAAATCTGAACATCTTTCACAAACTCAGGCTTGCTGGAACTCAAGCCCCTAAGTGTGACAGAACTCTTGCCATTGGTGAATGTCATGGTTAGGTTAGTAAAATCCCACAAGACAGGACCTAAGGTTCGTAACCATTGCATACCAACCACCACATCACAGTCTCCCAATAGTAGTAAGAAGAAATCAGTGTTGAAATGGTGGCCTTGCATTTGAAATTGTAAATTCTGGACCAGACCTTCACCATTCATTCTTTCCCCATTGGCTACCCTTACTTCAATTTGTCCACTATGCTTGACAGCTAACCCCACCTTCCTTGCTATCATAGGGTCAAGGAAATTGTGTGTACTGCCAGTGTCAACAAGGACTATCACTGAGCAGTTCTTAACCTTGCCATGAACTCTCATAGTTTTCGGGCTTATACAACCTTCAATTGCATGGAATGAAATTTCAGGCACCTTAGTGTCTATTCCCACAAGTTCATTAGTTTCCTGTGAATCTTGTTGATTTCCTTCTTCCCTCTCAGCATCTTGTAACCATTCCAATCCTGCCATTTCAAAGAGCTTGGGTTTAGTACACTTATGACCAGGCTGCCACTTATCCTCACAGAAGTAGCAAACCCCTTTGTCCCTTTTTACTTTCATCTCTACTGGTGTAAGTCTCTGAAATGGAGCTGAGGTTTTGAAGCCATTAGGCTTTGGGCCAGAAAACCCTTCTTTCCTCATTGAATTAGCAAGAACTGAATTACTACTCTCACTAGGAACAGAAACAAAAGAGGAGTGGAACCTGTTGTTTCCCCGAGTGCTATTGATATATTCTTCTTGGATCTTGGCTAATCCAAAAGCAGTATTCAAGGTCTGAGGGTGCAACATTCTTACAGGAAGTCGGATCTCATCCCTAAGGCCACTCAAGAAGCAAGAAAGTTTATAATTTTCAGACAAGCCTTTCAATCTATTTGAAAGGACCTCAAACTGAGTTTTGTATGCACCAACTGTAGAAGTTTGCCTCAACCTTGTAATGGCCTCCATAGGGTCATCATAAGAACAACTCCCAAACCTTAACTGAACTGCCTCAACAAAGGAATTCCAAGAATGGAAAGAATTAGTCTCCTCAGCATCTTGAAACCAAACTAAGGCATTCCCCTCCATATAAAACGAGGCCATCATGATCTTCTGTCCATCTGGCATGGGGTGTAAGGCAAAATAATGATTTGCCTTATAGATCCATCCAGATGGATTGCCACCATTAAATCTTGGAAAATCTAACTTGATGCTACGAAACAGCATACCAGAATTCAGAGATGAGTTCTCCATGTGAACCCCATCAGCATTCTTGCCATTCCCATTCCGAGCAGTTCTTCCTCCATTCATGGCTTCCAACAAAAGGTCCATCTTTGAATTCAAACCCTCCAAAGCACTCTGATGATCTGCAACTCGCTTCTCTTGTAGTTCTTGATTTTGCTTCAACCCCAGAACAATCTTCTCCAGTTCTTTGAACCTTGTGCCTTCTGCCATTGTAAGATAAAAGAAAAGAAAATTTTGTGCCCAGAATTCGAAGGGCTCTGATGCCAATTGTAGCAGCAGACTAGAATAAAAAGAAAATTAACTTGCTGATCTTCGAGGAATCAGAAACCTCCAATACTTTTTTATTAACTTGTTCAATGCTTTAAACAATAAGAGACTTCAGTATTTATAGAAGTCTTATGAACGTTAATGACCGTTACAACAGGGTTAGTATAGTAATTCTAAGCAAGTAAGTAAGGACCTAAACGTATATTAAGGCTTGAATCAACACGTGCGCATCACATGACTAACTAACAGTTTAACCAACAGATTACATCCTCATGCTCCTTTCCTTTTATACTTCGAGCTTCTCTTTTGATATAAATTGATCATAACAAGCTAGCTAGCTTATGATGGATGCAGTGACTCTTATCAGCAACAAATAACCCGTTAGAAGAAATAAAGAATGAAAAGAATAGCCGTCTGCTTAAAATGTGGCAGTCTAAACTAGAGATGATCGTTCTTGATGGGGATAGCCCCCCAAAACCAAACCCTTAAACAATATCTTATATATTGTTACCGTGGGTACAATTCTTGATGCCAATAACTATATCTTCGGCTTGATAATCTAGCTTGCAAAAAAGACATCAGTTTTGTTAAATGTCCAGTGTGAGATAGTCTTCAATTGAGTGAGCTTTAAGGGTGATAAAAGTATCTGAAAAGTTTATCTTTGTGTCTTAGGCTACTTATGGTAGAACCTTGGTTACTGCTTAAGAAGGGTCTTTGTGGGCTAAATTGAGGAGAGTTATCTCCAGTCTCTTAAATTGGCGTGTATCGCATTTCTTCAGCAAATGAGGAACACTTTGATAATAAAATAATAAAGATATGAGTGGGTAAAAACAAAAAGCCCAATACAGGGCCCAACTACCAGACCTCATTATGAGTGGAGGACATGAAGGCAGGTGACAGGCTTCAGAGCATCAACATGAGTGGCGCAAGTGGGAATGGATGGCTTCCTTACACACGCAATGACGGGCACGCGCAAATAGATATATAAAAAGGCCTTCAGCTAGATGACCAGGGAGGATCTTCTTCTTCAGTTCTTCTTCTCTTCTCCTTCAACCTCGAGACAGGGAGTTCAAGTGAATGTCTTTTCTCCAGTAAAGTTATATTCCGAAGCCACCATTTATACAGTGAGGAATGAGCGACTGTAAATAAGAATATTATAGTGGATTTCTCATCTCTAAACGCCTGTGGACGTAGGCATTATGACGAATCGCATAAACCTATGTGTTCATCTCTTTTATTTCTCATCTCTAAACGTCCGACGTCCGACGATCACCACGCGCCCTACTGTAGGTTTCCCAATGCGCCGATCCTTTAGACGGGTGAAGAATTTTGCCAAACGACATTGCACATGAGCCACATGCGTGGTCCAAAGTGGGCGTGTGAAATTCACGCGCCATCGCCAATGGTGCTCTTCTACTGCCACGTGTGACCTTTTTGGGTCTAGGGCCACTGGTTACTTTAGACTTGACTGACTGCCATACTCCCAAGGTGGCGCGCCATCACAGTCACTTTATTTTTTTTCTTCTAAGGTTGGAAATGCCGTTTTATATCTTTTAAAGATATAATTAATTTTTTCTCATGTATCTTTAATTATGTTATGTCTCTTTATTTTAGAAAAATAAAAACAAAAAACACAGTCTCTTGGACTTTTGTCCATAAAGTGTGTCTCTTGAACTTTTGTCCATAGAGTGTATCCTCTACTCTGTTTTCGACAGAGTATGAGATTTGTAAACTCTGTCTTGATACAGAGTTGTGGTGTCTCTCAGACGGTGGTCTATAGAAGTTTGCATAATGGATTAGACCATGTCAGTTACAGTTGTTTACTGGGAGCTATTAAGGTTGTAGTTGGCTTAAGCACTCCCAATAGTTTATGTATCATATCCTTTAAAATACATTACCAAAACTCATTTTTTTTTTTACATACTGACTTTTACAATATACCATATATCAGTTTATCTATTTTTTCTTTATATCATTTAAATATTATATTATTTAATAGTTTGTTGGAAAAAAAGTACAAGGAGAGAGAAACTGTTGTGGAAGACAAAGTACATGAAAAGATAAAAAATAATTTTTTTTTTTTTTTTACATTTGTGTATAGTTCACTCTACATGTAGGTGAACACTATAGCAAAATAAAAAATAGATTTGAAAATATATGATTCGTTGGAGGCAGTTTTGCGCTACTTTTTTTTTTTCAAATTTTATATAAAAATGGGTTTTACAAAATCCATTGGGAGTGCTCTTATGTATGTTTTAGATCAAAATTGTAATGTTTATTATTAATGAATGTAGTATGTTTTATAAAAAAAGTATAAAAGATTTGAATTAAAGTAAAAAATATTAATATTTTAATATATAATAGTAATTGAGATGTAAAATACTTGGTAGTGTTTCATTTTCCTTTTTCTAATGTTTAAGGAAAATGCTATTTTGACACTTAAATTTGACACATCTTTTATTTTATTTTTTTTTTTAAATTTTTTTACTTAATAATAGTTAAGGAAATAACTATTATTGTATTAATTTTTTATTTTTTATATTTTTTAAAAATATTTAAAATGATAAAAAATATAAATAAAAAAATTGAAAAAAAAAAAAAAGCCCACTGGCGGTCACTTGAAGCGGTGCTGCTCCGCAGAGGAGCACCGCTCAATGTTTAAACTCTTTTAAAAGCAGTAGCGCACGCAACGCACCCGCAGCCTAGTGGGCGAACGAGAGCGACGAGATCCCTTTCGCATCCTCTTCCTCCGTTTCTGCACTCTCACGCACATTCGCAGAGGTTCTCTCTCTGTCTTTCTCTGGGGCTAAATCGACGAGACTCAGAATTCTCGGAGACGTCAAGGTACGATCGGTTCCAGATCTCAAACTTCCGTTTCAAATCTTATGATTTTTTTGTTTATGCTTCGACGTTCATAATCGTGCCTTGTTGAGGAAATTTTCCAGCAAAGTCTTTCACTTTCATGATTTATGTATGTGGGTTGGATGGTATAGTTCCACTATGCATTGGTTGGAGTGATTTGTAACTTGGATTCGCGATGAAGCTCAGGTTTTGTCGGTTAAATTAGGTTCAATTTAGTGATCAGACAGAATCGGTTGCCTGCTTTAGAGATCGTTTCATTTCGAAATGGAGTGTTATATTTCAACAGTAAGTTTAATAATGTCCGAGTTGGTATTGCCGGCCTCTTTGAAAGCTCTCTCTATTTTTTTTCCTCTTCTTTTCATCCCACTCTTGATCTCTGTATTGTCTTCTTGGAATTATGAGTCGATTGTTACCAAATACTTGACGAGAAGCAGAAGTATGAGTCGATTCCGTGCTTGGATTTCTACACTGTTCTGGCTGGTGGGGTTGTGCATCCGGGGTATACTCCCCTTGTTGCGTCTGAAGGGCCCTTCATTGGTGAGGTCCCATGTCATAAAAAAAAAATTCATGGAAAGTAAATCACTTTAATGTAGAATATAGAGAAATGTAAATTGCTAAGTATTTTGGGTGTGTGGGTGCGTGTATGTCTTTTAAATTTTGTCTGCATGACCTTGAAATGTAAGAACTTGGGTGATTTCACTTCTTTATTGTCAACTTGGTTTTCAGAGAACGTGTATTAATCAAGCTGATTGACTTTGTTTATAGAACAATGAAATATAAGTAACGGGGCCAGAGTAAGGGTAGGAAGCCAAATAAGAGATGGAAGGAGTTGTGCTTACTTGGGGTTGGTTGCCTGATTGATTCTTGGAGCAACGTCAAACAATAGACAGCAGAATCATGAGAAGCTTGCATCCAGATATTTATGTTACATAAATTGTCATTGTCTTTTAGTTATTTTTTTATGGGCATTACAATACTACCACACGATGACTTATCAAAACAGAACTACCATACCTAGACAAATTTAGAAGAGGAATCTTATCTGTGACTAAAATTATGTATAAAAAAAAAGTATCTTGTTTGCATCCCAATTTGCTTGTTTGGGGAACATGAACTTGTTTGGTTTTTATGTATACCACTGAATCAACTATGATGATGAATGATTTGGGGTTGGGTTGTTCTGTCATGTTAAAAATTTATCTCTTAGAATTGCTTTGTAGGAATATCTTGTTTTTAAATTTCTTTCCTTTCATTATTGGTTTACAAGCTTGGTAAATGCCACTCATTTCCATAGAATAGCTTCAGTTTTTATCTTCAAGCCAGCTAATTGATTGCTCATGGTAGGTGTGGATGTCTGATTCCACACCTAGGGGTATAATTGAATGATAAGGGTGCAAAAGAGGCATGGTTGTTGAGTTCCAAACATTTTGGTTCTCTCGTTTCATTGCAGCTGATTTTCTTTTAAAACCCCTAGGGGTTGGCTCAAGTGGTAAAGGCCTTGGGCTTGGGGTATGCTCCTCCCAAGTCCAAGGTTCAAATCCCCTTGGGTGCAAACAATCTCTAGGGGCCACACCCCGTGGTGAAGAGCGAACAATTTAACTAGTTCCGTGTAGGAAAACTTCTGAGGGTGTGGTGCACGAGACCGGGATTTACTCTGCAGGAGTGGGTCTGAAGGGCTCTGCCTTGGAGAGGTTCCCCGACATGATAATAATGAAAAAAAAACTTTTAAAATGAAGTTGATGATTTATCAACAGCATCTACTTTAGTCTTAGGTAGGTGAATATTTGATGCTTGTAGATCCCTCTTTTGCAGCATATTGGAAATTATTTATATTCCTAAATGGAACTAGTTTTTGAAAGTTTTTATCTTCTTCCAATATGAGCTCTTTCCAGAACATCTACACAGTTGTTAATTAAGGCAAATGGTGGAGCAATCATTAGGGCATATCAGTTTGTAGGATTGTTAAGTTGTTAAGTTGAATGATTAGATGTGAGTTTGTGCACCTTTGCTTTTCTTTAAAAATGATAACAGAGCATCTATAGTAAAAATCACCTAAGGCTTTAGGAAAATTGAAATTATAAGTTGTAATTAATAAAGGACAGGATTTTCCTCCAAACTGGGTTATGAAAATGATGTGTCAATTAAGCATGTGAGAAGCGCATGTTTTTTAATGAAGGGACTTAAAAAGCATGTGCTTCTCACATGCTCAAAAGACACATCAGTTTTTTAAATGGGTTGGAGGAAAACTTTGTTCATTAATAAATATGCTGTCTCAGAAAAAATAAGTTATTTTTTTATCATTGGGTGTATTCGACCTTTTCTATTTCTCTTATGGTAGTGGTTGAGAAGAACCAAAGACTTACCATGATCTAACAATTAGACAAGCTTAGCTACTATGCTGGAGGTTTAGGCTTTCTTTTATGTGGGAAATCTAGAATTTGGAGATTCTAGCTTTGATATTGTTTCTGAGGTTAAAAATCTAGCTTAATGAGGTCCTTGTGGGTACACCTATAATTTTAGAAAAATTAACATATTATGGTGCATTTTTTTCAACTTAAAATGGGGAATATTAGAGTGGAGCATGTTGGTCATCACTGAAAGGAGTCGAAGGGTAATATCTAAGCTGGTTTTGGGTTTAACAACAGTACAGTGGCTGGCCAAGGCCATGGAAGCATGCACAAAAGATGAGAAACAAGATTTTTTCTCTATTGTTCGGGAAGCTAGATGTAGTTTCACTACGCATCGTTGCTCGAATGCTCGAGGACGTTATATGTTGGTGGAGGAGTATGGAGGTGGAGGGAGGAGTATGGAGGTGGAGGGAGGAGGAATTTTATTTTCATTCCTGAGGAGGGGAGCAGTGGCTGGAGAAGGATGGTGGAGGTGTTGCCTGATTTTTCCTTCGGCAAGAGAGGGAGTGACGGTTTGGAAGGACAAGGTGCTGTAGGACATGGCTCTGTCAGGGAGCCGCGTAGCATACATGTGGCGAGGCGATCCTATGCAGCAGCTCTAAAGACGGGTCAGGCTTCGGGGGTTCAGAGTGAGGAGGGTCTGCAAATTATGCCTCAAGACTAGCTTGTCGAGATGCACAATTCTTTAAAAGAGATGGAAACCCAACTTGGCGAGTTGAAGGCAGCGATAACTATATTGTCTACGAAAATAGATCGGTTTTCAGTTGGAGGCAACAAGGTTGTAAGTAACAAGATATGCCCGAATCCTTTAAACTCAGAAAAAGGAAAATGGAATATCGGATTCGGCCATGTCCCTATAACCAGATCCAGGAGAGTATGGTGGGTCAAAAGGAAATCTAGGTTATTTGAAGTAGGGTCTACATTAGTGGAATGCCATTCGCCTCATGTAACACAGGATAGACCGATAGTCGGTATTACACCCTTGGTCCCCAAAGAAACTATAGCTCCCTCGTCAGAGTTGAAGGAAAATTGTACTGCCGAGGTTTGAAGGAGATGTAGGATCCGCTATCACCCCAGAGGTGAAGGGACTTGCTGTCACTCCAGATCTCCAATGGAGAGAACCAATGGAGTTGCTGGAGAACCTATGGATTTGGCATTGGTGCCTTGTGTAGAGTCGAGAGTGCAGTTGGATACTGTGTCCGGGGATAACGTTGCTCCCCTGGTCTCTTTTCCTCCAATGGCAGATTGGATTTTGCCTAAAGTTAATGAGATTCAGCAGTTTGTGGGAATCTCACATGGAGGATGTGAAGATCAATTTAAAGAACTAATCACTGCGATTGAGGCAAGCCACGTGCTTGAAACCAAATCAACTTTCAAGAAAAGCAGAGAGTTACAGTGTCTTTCTTGGGCAATCAACTACGACGTTAAGGGTGGTAGCTCAACTAGAGGGAAGTCTAAAGGGGGGACATTGTGAAGACGGGAATCAAGGGGTTGGGGTTGGGTGTTCAGGTAGAGTTTTAGTTCTAGGGGAAACAAGGGGTTGGTGTTGGGTCTGGTGTATTTTAGGTTGTTTCTCCATGGGCTTTTTGGGTCATTAGGGGCTTTTTGGATCATTTTGGGCAATGTGTTTTCTTGTATACATTCAGTATACTTGGTTTCTCCTTTTGATATATATAATTTTTTACTTATAAAAAAAAATATTAGAAAATATTTAGATCTGAAAATGTTCTATGAGAAAACTATTAGTTTCCTAAGTTTGGATGACACTGAAAATGATTCTGAAAGCAATTTGTGGTGTGCGACTAACAACCAAAACATGTTGAAAATAATGTGTTGTTTTATCCAAACATATGGGATGGGGTGATTGAAAAAATTGAAAGGAGGTTAGCTGGTTGGAAGCGGATCTACTTATCTAAGGGGGGAAGATTAACTCTTATAAAAAGTACTTTGTCCAACCTGCCCACCTATTTCCTTTTTCTTTTTCCTCTTCCGGCAATGGTTGAAAAGAGAATCAGGAGTTTATTTTGAAACTTTTTATGGGGTGGCAATGGTGAGGAAAAGAAGTTTCATTTGGTTAGTTGGAAGAAGGTTTGTCAACCATTGGATTGTGGTGGTTTGGGGATTAAAGATTTAAGGGTTTTTAATAGAGCTTTACTTGGGAAATGGCTTTGGAGATATCAATTGGAGAGTAAAGCTCTATGGAAAAATGTGATAGATGTGAAATATGAACGTTTGTGGGGAGGTTGGTGTCCTAAAGAATCTAGTGGAGCTTATGGGGTTAATTTGTGGAAATTTATTTGAAAAGGATGGGATTCCTTCTCCAATAATTTCAGATTGAAGGTGGGAGATGGAAAGAGGATACTCTTTTGGCATGATTTGTGGTGTGGGGATACTGCTCTTAAGCTGGAATTTCCTGCTCTATTCAGAATTGCAAGGGATCAAAATGCAGCTGTTTGTGATTAGTAATAATAAGGTTGAATGGAATGCCATTTTTAATAGGGATGTTAATGACTGGGAAATGGATGAAGTTAAGGCTTTGCTGGTTAAACTCTACAGCTCAAAGTTGGTGCTAGAAAGAGAGGATAGCATGGTGTGGATTCCTACTGGAAATGCCAAGTTTTCAGTTTCATCTTATTACAGAATTTTGTCAAGCCATAGTAGTTGTGTATTCCCTTGGAAAAGTATTTGGAAAGTGAAAGTTCCTTCTAAGGTTGCTTTTTTCTGTTGGGTGGCTTCTTTGGGCAAAGTATTGACAAATGATAGTCTTAGAAGGGGAGTTTTGTTTATTGCTGATTGGTGTGTTATGTGCAAAAGGGATGGAGAATCAGTAAATCATCTTTTTCTTCACTGTGAAGTGACAAGATTCTTGTGGAACCAGGCTTTGAGTTGGACAGGATTACATTGGGTAATGCCCAGAGAAGTGGTGATTTATTGGTAGGGTGGAAGGGTTTGAAGGGCTGTAAGAAGGCGGCGAGTGTTTGGAAGATGATTCCTCCTTGTCTTATGTGGTGCATATTGCTCGAATGAAATGGGAGATGCTTCGAAGATAAAGAACGCTCTTTGGGAGATCTTAGGGATTTTTTCTTGAGTACTTTGAGTTCTTGGGCTAAAGCTTATGTAATGGTGGATAATTTTCTGAAGCTGTTTTAGTTTTCTGGTGTTAGTTTCTTTTTGTTTCTGGAAGTTGTTGGTATTTTCTTTGTATACGTCCTGTGTACTTGGGCTTATGCCTATTTCTTTGAATAAAATTATTACTTACAAAAAAAAAAAGTGTTGTTTTTCTTGCATCGAAAAACCATGAATAGTTTGTGTAATTTCATATAAGAAAATTTATTAATAGGAATATATTATTGAATAATTGGAAAATCAGTAGAATTTTTATCTCTTATTTTTTGAAGCTTGGCAGACAGCATATTTTTTTTTTTGAAAAAATATCTTAAAATAGTTGAAGCTTGACAGACCACATATTCTACCTAGACTTCATATAGATTGGATTTATTTATTTCTTTCTTTTGAAAGCCTAGTGGCTAAATTTTTTCTTTGTGCCCGTTCATGCTTTGTTGACCTTGCCAAAATGGGGCAAAACTCTACCAGCATTTCTGTCAAGATTTCTATCTGATGGAATGTTGAATCCTTATTTTGCATATATATATATATATATATATATTGATGACCGTTGAATCGAAATTCATAGGGTCTTATTTCTGTTTGTCGCTCCTATCAGATACTTGATATTAGTGAAGCAATTAGTAATGTGTGTGAGTCACCCCTTTTCGTTATTTTACAATTTTAACCATGTGTAGCACTGTGAGTCTTTGCACTTCTTGGAGTCTCAAGCGTCAAGTAATCAGGTGGAAGAAGAAGAATACCTTTTGGATTTTTCCAGCCAAAACCTTGCTCCTTGATTGCCTTCACATAAGAGTTTTGTTAGAGTCTAGAGTTCTTTGTGAAGAAAAACCGGTAGTGTAGAGTCCCACTCACATACACATAGAAAAACACTGGGAAAATAACTTACTCTCCTAAAAGAGGGTAAGTTAATTTATGCCTCAACCCTCTTATTTTCAATTGACCAACTTTTAGCTTTTCTTTTGACCAATGTTTTCAGCCCCACTCAAACACAAACTCTAGAAAATATTTTCATCCTAAACAAACACATCCTAAATTGGTATGACTTGTCCTTTTGGATGTCTCAATTTAAGTTTCCAGAATGAGCTACAGTTAATTTGGGCTAACAAGTGTCAGTGAATGCTGTTGGTTGATTGAAACTTGGGTTGTGATTATGATGATGAAAATAAAATCACTTCTAGTTTTTTGGTATCGTTTGTTCACTCCTTATTTTTTTCTTTTTTTATAAGTAATTCCTTATCCTTGTTTCTTTGCTATGTCTAAACCTTGACCCTATTATTGGTTAAAATTCCAGTGTGTGCATTTCTTCAAGATGTGATTACTTGTGCTCTACTTTTCAGAAATTAGTTACGGATGCACATCTGGAAATGAGATTCCCTTCGATTTTGGACTATTAATGCTGATTGTTTGTGGCATGTGCCATTCTGCTTATGGCTGGTAACACATACATGGATCAAATGTTTGTGTCTGACTGTATATTATACTTCTGTTTGTGCTATATGTAGTGTTTACTGTGGGTATGTCTGTGCTGATTATTGCTATTATTATTTATATATATATATATATATATTTTTATCACGTTTTATAGGTTTTTTTAGAAACATTTCCTATGCAGGGTGGATCATGCATTTAAACCTACAGCCACTTAATTCATGGACTCTGTTAAAGCCCGTGGGCAGGTTTACTATATATTAGCTGCCATCCAGTACATGTACATGGGTTGGGGAGGGTTAGGGAGGAGTGAGGGTATATGACAAGGTAAGGGTGCTGACCACCCTAAAGCATCTAGGTTTCTGTAGGAAACTGCATCTATGTGCTTCAATTTTTTTATTTTTTATTTTTTTGACAAGTAAGAGTAATTTTATTGATACGAATGAAATATGCATAGCCCATGTACACAAAAAGTATACAAAAGAACACCTAAATACATACTAAGATCAAGAGATTAAAGACGAAGTCATGCGCATTGTTTCCATCAAGTACAATGGCTAAAAACCAAAGCATTAAAGTGTGTACGAAAAACTTCTGCAACTTTGCCATTGTACACTCCCTATCTTCAAAACTCCGCCGCTGTGCTTCAAATTGATCTAACTTTCTTTTTATCAGTTCTTTGTTCTGAGGCAATTTGTTTGATGGTGCGTATCCCCAATAGTGTACAGCGTTTGGAAAATCTGATTGTTTACCTTTTACAGTCTCACAGTACTCCATTTTGCCTTAATAATCCTGTAATGTTGTTCTTGTTGGATGTCATTACCTTTTTGTGTATTGTATAAATCTTTATTTTTATTTTTCCAACATTTTCTCTTATAAATCAGAATGTCTAATTAGCTTATTAAATGAGATTCGTTTCTTGTATTGGATGTCACCAAATATTCGGGTTATAAATCATAGGAAACTAGGATGGCACCTAAACTAATTTAGACAGGTACGACTTGTTGGGAAATGTACTTCAAGGTCAGCATGCTCTCACTTAGTTATAACTCTGTTGTGTACCTAACTCCTCAAGGTTTTATTGGGATAGGTGATAAACTAATTTTGTTTAAATGTATAATAGTGAAGCTCTTTACGACAATTTCAAAATGCCTGTGCTAAGAGGTTGAATTCAACGAAAAGATCATTTAGATGCTATTAGAATGAAAAAGTCATCTTTCATTTGTAATGGCCAAAGTTATTCTGTCAGCATGTCTGATCTCTGTCTCCCCTTCCTTTCCCCTTGCTGGCAAATGAATTTCAGGTTTATTTTTTAAATGGGTAAAGTTAGCAATGTGCGACGAAAGACTTACTCCCGCAATCACCAGGCTACCCTGCATCCATTCCCAGCTTGCTCTCGGAATGTTTTTAAAGATGTTATCCTTAAGAAGAGCCGTTCAAAAGCATCAGAGAAGAAAGATTGGAAACATGCAACCTGCTCAGTTTGTTTGGAGTACCCTCACAATGCTGTCCTCCTACTTTGTTCCTCTTATGACAAGGGTTGCCGCCCTTATATGTGTTCTACTAGCCATCGCTATTCCAACTGTCTTGAGCAATACAAGAAAGCCTACACAAAGATGACGCCAGTTCCAAGTTCTCAGCATTTAGCCGGGATGATGGAAAGCTCAAGTTCTGGTCTGGGCCATTGCAACAAAAAGATCGAGGTGGAGCTTTTATGCCCTTTATGTCGCGGGCAAGTGAAGGGTTGGACTGTGGTTGAGCCAGCAAGAAAGTATCTGAATGCAAAGAAGAGAGCCTGCATGCAGAATGATTGTTCATTTGTTGGAAGTTACAAGGAACTCAGAAAACATGTTAGGGCAAAGCACCCATTAGCATGCCCAAGGGCAGTGGATCCTATTCTTGAAGAAAAATGGAAGAGATTTGAGTGTGAGAGGGAGCAAAACGATGTGATCAGCACAATTATTTCATCAATACCTGGGGCTGTGGTGCTGGGGATTACGTGATAGAGCCTAACCATGGTGGCAGTTATAGTGATTATGATTCTGATTTGGATGACTATTCGGATGACTCTTTTTTCCCCTTTGCGTCATTAAATCATGGACAGAATCGTGGCATTTCTTCGCAGAGTAGATATAACAGGGACCGTGAGTTTGTCAACTATTTTGGGAGACGTCGTGCTACTGCTTTTCGTTCTGATGCTTCATATGGACGAAGTTCAATGCAACACCCATTTGTTGACTTTTTAGGGAGGCCCCGTACTGCTGCTTTTCGTTCTGATCCTTCGTATGGACGTAGTTTCCTGGTTGCACGGTCAAGGAGGCAATGGAGGCATTGAAGAGCAAACTGTCTGTTACAATACAGAGAAGTGGTGGTGAGAACTGGATTCAACTCTTCAATGGTTTGGTTTCTATATTCATAAGCAATTGGTGCGACATGGTGCCTGTGTATTGGTGTGCTAGAGCACTGTCCTCATCATCGATGAGAGTAGCAGTTGATGCAACTATATGGTTTAGTAGGTGACGGATAGCTAGTTTCAGCACACTGCAGGGGTTAGGTTAGGAAACAATTGTAGGAGGCGCCATTGCCTCCTGATTTTTAGTTGTCTAGAAAAGAAGCAAAACATTTTAGTTAGGTCCCTTGTAGTTGTGCGAATTTGCCGTCATTATTTAGCGATGCATATTGGCCATTTGAGTACAGGGTGATGATAATGGCTAAAAGAAAAAGACTTCTATCAAATGTTTAGCTTTAAATTTGTACCGTCATTGTGTCCATGATGCTCCACATGGACATCATTCCCAACAGCTTGACTCCATGTAAAAAACTTGTTTATTCTTATGTGGATGACTGTCTGGTTCAAGCTGCTCATTAAGAAAAAAAGAATGGTTTGCTTTTTTTATGATGTTTCCAATATTATATGGACATCCTCATTGATATTTTTATTGTGGTTTCCTTTTCTCAGCAGAAGCGCTCTTGTATTTCTTTCATTTTAATATTGATTAGCAGGCCACAAAGACTTTGTTCGAATTATTAAGTTTGGAGTAAATAGATGCAAGATCAAGTGGGTCTTACAATTTTTACTATTGTATGTGCGAATCTCCGAGAGCAATATTAGTGCTGACTAAACATTTTGGAGTTCACTATGTATCTATATATCTTCCACATGAGGCTTAGGTCCCGTTTGGATAGTAATTTGAGATGAGATTAGTTGAGATGATTTATGAATAATAGTGAGATTGTTGAATTGAGATAAAATGAGATGGTTTTTGAAAATTTTGTGTATTTGGATTTAGAAGTGAGATGTGATAGTTTTAGCTTTTTAGAGATTTGATAGATGAGGATCTCATCAATCATTGCATAGTATTTATAATAATTTCATTTTATTTATAAATAAGTAATAGTAATTAATAACCAGCATGACATTGTCAGAATATTATCCCTCTAGAAAGTTATTCGTGATAGATTATTGCCCAGCAAAGTGACAAATAATTCTGTACAAGATTACGTGTTCTGTACTATGTTTGTTTTTAGTGACGGCTGACACTGTTCTTGTCTTTAATGTCGGCCAGTACTGTGTTTGTCTTTAGCGTCGGCTGATACTGTTCTTATAACGGCCGGTACTGTTCATGTATTATTAGGGTTACTGTTTTAGTGTCTATATAAAGGGGTTCACGAGGCAAGAAGGGCATTCAGAATGCTAATATGATATCCCTTCCTCTCTCGCCCAAACCTCTCCAGTCTAGTCCTGTCCTCCTCTCTTTGTAAATCTTTCAATCGTCCTTCCCTCATGTCTTCAGCTTCCAACTCCTCTGAGAATTAATCTCTTTGTAAGTATTATATTCTTAATGAAGAAGTTTATTTCATATCTCTTTTATTCAATTTTTATTTCCTCATGCATATGGTCGGTTATACCGTCTGCCTTCTTTGCTATCATGCATATAGCCGGTCTTACCGCCTTTAAATTTTATTAATACGTTATTATTCTACCTGGGGGATATATGCCTTTGGTATCAGAGCTATTGGTGATAGTATTGTTATTGCTATATTTAGTATTGTTATTGCTATTGTTATTGTTATTGTTATATCTTATTTTTCCTGCTATTTTCAATTCAATGGATTTCTATTATGCTCATAGTACTGGCTTTCGCGATTTGTATGAGTTAAAATGCACAGAATATAATTTAAGAATGGAATTACAAATCTTGATGGATAATATAAAAGATCTTAAAAGACAACAACAATTAATGAGGCAAAATTATACATTAATGATGTCTAAATATCATGTATATCAAAGTAGACAATCTGCGATATAATACTATGAAGCTGATTACGCTTTCCTAAGAAACGAAATTAATAGTATAAGAAACCATTTGAAGATACTTGCTTTATAAAAAAAAGGAAAAAAAAAGAGTAAAGAATCACTGATACAAATTTTACAAAGATAACCCATAACTAAAGAGAATAATGTATATTGGGAACCTTGTGTTGGTAAGCCAAGAAAAACCGATGGTCAGCTCATTCAAGCCAGAAGGCTCTAAGGGTGGTCCCGGTGGTATTCCCTCAAGTTCTTAATCTACTTATTTCTCTTTGGAAATAGGAAATTTTTGTTTAAAATCTGTTTCAATGAATTCTTTATTCAAACCTAATGAATCTACCACTAGCATCCCTATAAAATCTGATAATATTAATCAAGAAAACTACAGTATATTAGATATAGAAATAAATCTACAAGACTGGACAATTCCTGATGTTCCAAAAAATCAAATATACAAAATCTCTACTTTTTCTTCTAAATTATCATTCCTTACAAATTATACAATTAAAACAGTAGAGAAAACTATTAGTTTAAATAATGACTATGAATCATTACAACTCTCGACAAAAAAGGCTATTGATCATCATAAAAAATAAAATTATTCTTTTATTCATATTGGACTAGTACAAGTAGCTATAAAGCCACTTACTCGAAATGGCTTAAATACATCAGTATTACTTTGTTTAAGAGACGGAAGACATTATAACTTTCATGATTCATTACTCGGAATGGTAGAATCTAGCTTGTTCCAAGGACCGGTCTATTTTAATTGTTATCCCAATTATTCTTTATCATTATTTGATGGTAATATTTTACACGCCTTAATATTAAATATTAAGACAAATGGCTATCAAATGATGAAAGGGTCACATGCTTTAACAGTAGTTTATAGGATTCATTATAAATTGATGAAAACAACATTAGAACCATAAGCTTTAATTACTAGCCCTAAAGGATATACATTATTATTACAATCCAGTACACAAAATTCTAGTATACAAATTCCTAAACAAATCAATTGGAATCAAGTCACACTTCCTAATGAATGGCAATTAGAGAATATTACTCCAACATCCAAGATAGAAAATAATTTTAAAGATAATCTCGAATATATAGATAAAAAAACGGATGGGACGGTTCAAATAGCTTTTCAGCCTTTTAGAAGATCTTTTTCACATTATTCCTCTCCAGCACCTTCCAGTTATCATACACCCAGATCTATTCTTACATCAATTTCTAGAAATAAATCTCAAAATTTTGACACTAGATCTTTTGATACTAGATCCCAAAATCTTGACACCCAGATTCGAGGAATCATTCCTGGAAACATTATTGATACGCTAGTATATGCTATTAGCCATCCTGATAAAGCATCTACATCTCATAATCCTGAAAAAGAACCCTCTTCTCCGACGTATTTTCAAGTAGTTGGAGATGATGCCCAAATATATACCCTGAATAAAGAAGAATTTAAAATTAATAAAGAATATCTCAAACAAGATTATATGAAAAAAGAAAATAGTCACAAAAGAATAACATTTTTCTCAACCTTTACAAAAATAGAAAGAGATTATATTCAAGAAAAATATTACGAAGATTTAGAAAAAATACAGATCAATATACCTTTTATTACATGGTTTGAGATATATAAATCAAATCAATTATCTACCATAAACAGTACTACTAATCAATGAATTAAAGGAGAAAATAACTAAATTATTTATGAAGAATATCCCCATTTTGAATCTATCAAGTACAATCAGAGGAATACTCAAATTTTGACTACACCAATAAAAAAACATAATATTGTAAATACTGAAAAAAAACCTTGATAATATAATACAACAAAATAATTATACTAATTTATATTCAAAAATCATGGGTCAATAATTAGAAAGGATTGAAACCCAAATATCTCCTATAAAACCCACTATTAAAGAAATAGAAGAAACTCTCTTATTCGTTCCCCACGAAATTCCATCCCATTTAAAATCGATTTTTTCCAAAAACAAAAATAATTTATTGGAACAGATCTCTAGTAAATTAGAAAAATTAACTATTAGTAACACTGCTACCACCTCAAAACAACCACATATTAATGTATTAAGCAAAATAGACTCACCCGTAATATCTGACTCTGAAATTAGTAATATTGAAAATCAATTTAAAAATCTAGATCTACAAATAAACAAGATTAGAGGAGATTATGTTAATAATTTTTCGGCTAGAGATTTAAAACAGCATGTCTCTATTACTCGTAATTGGTATCCCAGACCTACTCCACCGGATATACAATTCGAGGAAAGAGAACATATAGTAAGATCAGCCTTTGCACCAGATGTATTATACGAATGGAATATAGACGGATTATCTGAATATGAAATACTAAATCATTTTCAGGAAATGATTATGGTAGCCAACGTCTATAAAAGTAACAGAAAACTGATCATTAGGTAGCACACATTATTGTTACAGGATTTACTGGCCAACTAAAGGGTTGGTGGGATCATTATCTTTCATATGATGAAAGGTCACGAATATTAACAGCTTATAAATATGATGAAAATATGTAAGTAATTAAAACAGAAAATGATTTACTCTTAGAAGATGTTGTCAACACATTAATATATGCATTAACTAAACACTTTGTTGGTGATCCCGTTCAATTTAAAGAAAGAACTAGTGATTTATTGATTAATCTTAAATGCCCTCAATTATCTGATTTCCGTTGGTATAAAGATGTATTTCTAACTAAAGTTATGATCAGAAATGATTGCCAACAGCCATACTGGAAGGAAAAGTTCATAGCCGGACTTCCATATTACTTCGCCCAAAAGGTACGAGAATCATTATTAAGATCAGACGGTACTATTGATTTTCATAATCTCACATATGGTGATATAATAAGTAAGATTAACAGAACTGGATTAACTATGTGCAATGATTTAAGATTAAAAAAGCAAATGGAGAAAGAAAAGAAGTTTGCTAGAAATGAATTAGGTACTTTTTGTGAACAATTTGGTTATACTCCTTTATTAGCCCCCTCAAGAAGACACAAAAAAGGGAAAATAGTTTATAAGAATTATTCCAATAAAAAACGAAAATACAGAAAACTTTATAAAAAGATAAAAAGACAAACCAACATATAATAAGCCACTAAAAAGTCCTAAAAAGACTAATAAAAAGAAAAAGTAAATTGTTTGCTATAAATGCGAAAAAGTAGGACATTATAAATCAAACTGTAAAGTCAAACAACAAATTAATGAATTAGATATATCCGAAACATTAAAAGACAAATTAATGGACATTTTTATAATACATTCAAATGAAGATGAGGTTAGTTCTTCAGAAGAAGAAGAAATTTATCAATTAAAAAAATTAAGTTTTTCAGAACAATCTTTCGATAGTGAATTAGAAGAAGATGAAGTACATATTTGTAATTGTCTAAATAAGGATAATTGTATTTGTAACAAAATCAATAATGTACTTTCAAAATAAGAAGACATTATACTAGAATTAATAGACAAAATCAACATCCCTCAAGAAAGAAAAGATTATTTAGAAAAATTACAAGATACATTTAATAATTAAAATACTACAATAACTTCATCCTCAACGCCTTACAATTTTTCAGAAATAATAGGAAGATTTAAAACTAACAAACAGAAAATTACGATTTAAGATATACAACAAGAAATCAATGAGATAAAACAAGAAATTAGAAATTTAAAAACATCTAATCTTAAATTAGAAGTTTCAAATGAACAATTATTACAAGAAATCATATTATTAAAAATAGAGAAAAATGGGAAAAATCTTCATGAAGAAAAACATAATGTTGAACAGGGAGAATGTTCAACATTAGATGAAATAGACAATTTCATTAATATTCTTAATAAGATAAATTTTCAAAAATGGTATGTTGAAGTAACAGTTTCAATTAATCAAGAATTTTCTTTTACTACAATTGCCCTATTAGATACAGGAGCGGATCTAAATTGTATACAAGAGGGATTAATACCTTCTAAATATTTTGAAAAAATAAAAGAAACATTATCCCAAGCCAATGGAACAAAATAGAATATAAATTATAAATTATCTAATGCACATATCTGTAATAATGGACTTTGCTTTAAAACAACATTCATTTTAGTAAAAAATATTAACACCAAAGTAATATTAGGAAATCTCTTTCTTGCATTACTTTACCCTTTCTCTGTAACAGAAGAAGGAATTTCTATTAAAATGCTTAGACAAGAGATACAATTTAAATTCATATTTCTCCCGATACCAAAAGAAATTAACTCTTTAAAGAAAATTTCATTAACCAGAGATAAATTTTTTAACAAAAAATAGAATTAGAAGAAAGGAAAACTAAATAAACTTCTTAAAACAAGAATTAAAATATAAAAGAATTCGAGAACAGTTAAAAGACTCATTATTAACTCAAAAAATTGATAATTTCAAAATTACAATTGAAAATGAAATATGCTCTAACCTGCCTAATGCCTTCTGGAACAGAAAACAACACATAGTAGAATTACCCTATGAAAAAGAATTTTCTGAGAAAAATATTCTAACTAAGACTAGACCTATCCAAATGAATAACGAATTACTAGAATATTGTAAAAAAGAAATTAATGATTTAAAAACAAAAGGATTAATAAGGAAAAGTAAATCACCATGGAGTTGTGCTGCCTTTTATGTCCAAAAACAGGCAGAATTAGAAAGAGGAGTTCCTCGTTTAGTAATAAATTATAAACCTTTAAATAAGGTACTACAATGGATTAGATACACAATTCCTAATAAAAAAAGATTTATTATCCCGATTATATAATGCTACAGTATTATCAAAATTCGACATGAAAAGTGGTTTTTGGTAAATCCAAATTGCTGAAAAGGATCGATATAAAACAGTCTTCACAGTCCCCTTTGGACATTTTGAATGGAATGTTATGCCATTTGGATTAAAAAATGCCCATAGTGAATTTCAAAATATTATGAACGAAATATTTACTCCTTTCACTTATTTTTCAATAGTTTATATAGATGATGTACTAATATTTTCTTCATCTATTGAACAACATTGGAAACATTTAAATATTTTTATTCAAGTTATCAAACAAAATGGATTAGTTGTCTCATCATCAAAAATAAAACTATTTCAAGAAAAAATTAGATTCTTTGGGCATGTAATTTATCAAGGAACTATTACACCAATTAGTAGAGCAATAGAATTTTCTGATAAATTTTCAGATGAAATAAAAGACAAAAATTAATTACAGAGATTTCTAAGAAGTCTCAACTATGTTGCAGATTTTTACCAATCTCTCAGACCATTATGTAAATCATTATTTAAAAGATTAAAAAAGAATCCACTTCTTTGGACAGAAAAACATACTAATATCATAAAACAAATTAAAGCCCATCTTAAGAAATTACCATGCTTAGGGCTTTCATCTCCTCATATTTTTAAAATTGTTGAAACAGATGCATCTGATATTGGATACGGAGGAATTATGAAACAAAAATTATCATCCAACTCGGAGCAGATAGTTCGATTCCATTTAGGATGTTGGAATCCTACTCAAAAGAATTATAGTACCATTAAAAAAGAAATTTTATCTATTGTATTATGTATTTCCAAATTTCAAGATGATTTGTTGAATCAAAAGTTTTTACTTAGAATAGATTGCAAATTAGCCAAGGAAGTTTTAATTAAAGATATGAAAAACCTGGCTGCTAAGCAAATATTTGCCAGATGGCAAGCTATATTAAGTATTTTTGATTTTGATATTGAGCATATTAAAGGAGAATCTAATTCTCTTCCTGATTTTCTATCCCGAGAATTCTTACAGGGAGAATCATGTCATCTTCAAAGTCCAAAATAAAGTCCAAATCCTCATACGCATGGCCGCCATCTCCTCCTTATCCTTCACCTTGTCCTTCTGCAACTCCAAGACCTTATACGGTATTGGGGTTATTATCACAAAATATTAGACCTTCTTACAATCCATTTTCACCATTAGCCTCTCCAAAATTACCAACTTATTCCAAAGTTGTTTCTCATTTTTCTCATTCTCCTTCCCAAATTATTAATCCCCCATTATTATCTCAACCTTCTTCATCTCCTATTATTATCAAATCTCATTGGCATCCAGTCTTTCCTATTGAATCTGAAATTTAACATCTGTCTGACCCTCAGAATTACTTGATGCCTTTCTCCTAACAAAACCCAGCATTTTTATGAATTTATATTAGTAGATACTGACTCAATTATTCTCTCATAAATTTTTTGTTCTCTTCAAACTCAATCTTCTCCACCTGCGTTTCTAATTATCGCTTTTCATAAAGTCACTATCAAACAAGTTCTCACTCTGGAACAATGGGAAAAAAATTCCTATTTAACAAGAAAATTCTCTCATCCCTTTGATTCTACTTATTATGATTATTACGATTACCAGCAAGCATGGACAAAAATATTTTTAAAACAAAACAAAAATTTGTGTTATTCATGGTTCCTTCATTTTGATAAACTACAAGAAATTAAAACACTCCCGAAATGGTTCTCATTATGGTGGGAATATTATGGACCCGAGCCTCTTCTCCTTCCTCTTCCCCTTCAGGAAAGTCTCCAAAATTTCATTTCACAAAATGACAGCCTACCAGCATTAAACTATTGCTCACCCCTTTTGTTCTTCTTTCTTAAAACAAAATTAAATTGGATTATGAAATGAGAATACGTTATCAAACCTCATCCCTCTCTCAAAACCATTATGTTCCTAGCTCGTCAAGTTTCCATCAAATGATGGGAAAAATACAATTTTGATAATGTATTGAAGATGTTTTCAAAAGTTACCAAAACTTCGGAAGTCCTAGTCCAAAGGAGCAGATTTCAAGCACAATTAGCATCCATTACAAGCAAGAAGGATTTGAAAAAATTAGCTGAAGTAATGTCACAAATATCAGATAGTGACGATGAAGAAGAAGCACAACCCAGATTATCTCCATTACAGGAACCCGAATTATCACCAGCCCATCAGGCTTCTCCCTCTCAACAGGCCTCTCAATTTCAGGATACCCAAGCTGCATCTCCTTCTCAAGATTATTCGCCTTATCATCCGGTACAACTGATAGATTTTTAAGATCCGTTTGAACTGGAATTAGCAAATTATGATCCTCAGAATATGTGATTCAAAAAGATTATTATCTAACCAACCAGCATGACATTGTCAGAATTTTATCCCTCTAGAAAGTTATTCGTGACAGATTATTGCCCAGCAAAGTGACAAATAATTCTGTACAAGATTACGTGTTCTGTACTGATTACGTGTTCTGTACTGATTACGTGTTCTGTACTATGTTTGTTTTTAGTGACGGCTGACACTGTTCTTGTCTTTAATGTCGGCCGGTACTGTGTTTGTCTTTAGCGTCGGCCGATACTGTTCTTATAACGACCGGTACTGTTCATGTATTATTAGGGTTATTGTTTTGGTGTCTATATAAAGGGGTTCACGACGCAAGAAGGGCATTCAGAATTCTAATCTGATATCCCTTCCTCTCTCGCCCAAACCTCTCCAGTCTAGTCCTGTCCTCCTCTCTTTGTAAATCTTTCAATCGTCATTCCCTCATGTCTTCAGCTTCTAACTCATTTGAGAATTAATCTCCTTGTAAGTATTATATTCTTAATGAAGAAGTTTATTTCATATCTCTTTTCTTCAATTTTTATTTCTTCATGCATATGGTCGGTTATACTGCATGCCTTCTTCAAGTATTGACACTCTGTACGGAAATCGGCAGACCTTGCTTCTTGGGTTGCAAGTTGGTTCAAATATGTGCTTGTAAACTCGCAATTTCTATAGGTGATATGGGGAGTTAGGTGAGAAATGTGATATGTGGTTGGCCTTGGATGGATTGTGAAAGATGCAGCGATGTTCGTGAGGGGAAGGTGCTCGAAAGAAAAACTGAAAAAGCCAAAGACGATAAGATGGTTTTCTACGGCCCTTTTTTTCAAGAATCTAACAAAGCACAAATGCGTTGACAGTACTTTATCTTTATGTCAAACACAATTGAAACGATCTCAACAATCTTAAAATAAGCGTTTGGATACAAAAGTAATTGTCTATACAATCAAAGTTGAGATGGTTTCATCTCACGTCTGTATCCAAACTGCACCTAAAGTTCGGATTAGGATATTGATTTGGCCAAATGTGCCGCATAAACTCTTGGGCATGTTGTTTTTTCCTGGTAAAAATCTTAGGCTTGGTTTGGATAGTAAGAATACCTGAGAAGTGTTGAGAATGTTTGTGAATAATAATAAAAAAGTAATAATAAAATATTGAATAGTAGTAAAAAGTAGGTGAAAAGTAATAATAAAATAAAGAATAGTAATGAGAGTATCTCAAGTACTCTCACTACTCAAACACTTAAGAGCATCCGCATCGGTCTCGCTAAAACTCTTAAAAAGCTAAATTATGAACTTCATGGTGTTTGAGCCCGCTGCATTGGACTCGGTAAAACAGAAAGTTCAAACTTTCAGCTACAGTAACTCCATCATTTTCTCCAAACATGGCGAGGTACTATTCATCGCCAAACTATTATTTTATTCTAAAATCACATCTCCTCAACCGAAACATCCTATTTCTCTCGTGAATTCGTTCTCTCTTCGCTTTCTCTCCCTTTCTCCCTCGACGAACACCCCCTTCATTTTTTTTTCTTCCTGTTTCTCTCTTCCCTTCTTTTGTTTCTTCTGTTGTCTCTTTGGCCCGACACTCCCTCTCTTCCCTTCTCTCCATTTTTTCTATTTTTTTCCAATTCTCTTGTTGTTTTCATTACTCCAGGGCCGTCGAAGTTGGGAATTTGGTACTAGGAGAAGGAGCCGTCGATTTGCTAGAGAGAATCAATTTTAATCAACTGGTCATGCCTCTATTAGGGTTCTATTGTGCTTCACAAAAGGTAAGCAACTCCCATTCTCTTGTTTTTTTCGATTTGTAATTTTATTGTTTAGTTTTGGTTTGACTTGATCTAGTCTACATCATGTTTGGTTGTGATGGGGTCTTAAATCATGCTTGATATCAATGGTTGGGTGGTCAATGGGTTTCCCATGACAGAGTCCCATGGAATTAGAATCCTAGGTAAATAAAGAACGAAAATTGCCGAGAAATCGGCAAAAGTTTAATATTTGTGACTGGGAAACGAACTCTAGAGCACCAGTGAAAGTCTGGGAAATGAAATTCAGAAATTTGAAGCTCAAAAAATCTCAAAAAATTGGTAAAAAAATTTATATTCAAGTTAGAGGATATGATCATTCAACCCAGAAATGATCAGCAATGAATTTCCAGAAAACCAAATTCTAGAGGGAAAAAGAGAAACCCAAGAAGGGAAATTAATAAGAAAAGCACCTAACTTTTGTCGGCTAAAACAACAAATCAATGCAAGAGAGGAAAAACCATGAAGACTCACCAAAACAATAAGTTATAGCTGAAGCAGAGGAGGAAATGATAGTAGAAAACCAAACCAAACCAAAAAAATCCAATAAAAAATTCAGAGAGAGATAGAGAGAGAAGTGAGCAAAGATGCTTAACAGAGGTTGCAACGAAAGAAGAAAAAGAACAAACCCCCAAACCTCATTTTTCTCTCTTTATGTAAGCTATTTTATGTTTTTCCTTTCCTTTTTTCTTGCTCCTGGTTTTGTTTGTGGAAAATATCAACTTTATTAGAGGCTGGATGAGCCTGTTCTTCCCTGTTAATAATGGAACTATGGAAGTGGGGTTGCCTTTGGATCCTTCCAGCTTGTCCTTATTGATCCCAATAAAAAATGAAGAAAGAAAGGATAGATGTATTTGCATTTCCATTATTTGCTACCATTGTAACTTGTATTGGCTAGTTAAATCATTGGGAAACCCATTGATCACCAAGCTTGAAGTAATTGGCAAGTTAACCCACTGTTCCAGACCAAGTCAAAACCATTTTAGTCTTCTTGAGGTAAGCTTTTAGGCCTGCAGTGTATATATAACTGCATCCAAGCTGCCAACAAATGCTTCACAAGGAAAGATGTCTTCAAGAAATAGGGTATGTGTTTTGAGTTAGAGTTACAGAGTGGAAACAGTCCTCATCTCAGAGTACTGATTTTGAGTCTGATTTTGCCATCCCCTTTCAGTGAAGATGTTCAAAAATAGTGATCCAACTTTCATCGATTTTCATCAGTTTAACAAGTTAGAAAACATGATTGCCTACATGATTTTTTGCGTCATTTGGTTACTGGCCGACGTTCCCATTGCATTATAGACTCTGAGACAGTGGATTCCTTTAGGCTAAAGCCCCCTGAGGATGAGCAAGGTAAAGCAAATTGATTCCATTGATTCTTGATAGCTTTGAGCCACTGTTATGGCATTGTCATTTTCATATTTCTAATTAATTCAGTGCCAGAGCACTTTGGTCAGAATTTTCAAATGTCTTGGGATAGTTTGGGTTATGCCCTTGGGAAGGGTGGAGCTGAAAGGGAAAGTAGTAATCTTTGTCGCCTAGCTGTGTGGTGAATGATTCCATTATGCTTGTCTCTCTATGTTTGGACAATGGCATATGATAACTTTAGCTTACTGCTTGTAGATTTGCCACCTGTGTACAGTGGCCATACCTTTAATAAATTATCTATTACCCATTTAAAAAAAATCAAAGACATGGTATTGCTTCCACTCTGAAATATTCTCTATATCCCTCCCTAATCCTCCACTGCCACTGTACTAATCCATAACTACCTCCTCATTCTATCAGATATTTATCTACCAACTCCTCATTTGAGCTTCTTGTCTTGATTAAGAAAGTTCTTTCAAAGGTTTAACAACTAGGCCTTGTTAACAAGCACTTTTCTATTGTTCTTGTTAACCCTCCATATATATTGAAGCATGATGATCATGCTCACTGTGCAGGTTGAGGCTCTCAATGATCCTGACATGAAGGTGCAGCCACCAAGTGATGCACGGCAGACACCAGGGAATGCACAATGCATCATATATCATTCTTTACCAAAGGACCACTCTATTTTGGCTTGTTGCTTGTAAATAAATTTATGTTAGTGTCATTTTTAGTATTTTTAGTAGGTCTGATTTTAAGTGTAGTGGACAGTACAGTCGAGTGCTAGGTAGAAGATAACATTTGTATTTTTTTTTTCCTTTTCATGAATGAGAATAGAGTTTCTGATTTGTTCTTTATGCTTAGGTCTCTATCTCTCTCTCACACAATTTTGATATCCATATCTACATGATTCATTGTGAGATTTGATTACACTTGCAATTTTATTAGAAGTGATATTATATAGTAATATAGGTGGTTCACCCATGCATCTGTTTGTATATTAGTATTATAGTATTCTAATAGATGTGGTTAAATACCTTAGTTAATATTAGTATGAAATGTTAATATTAGGTTAAAGCTATAGCTAAAACTTAAAATTCTAGCCAAAGTTTGGACTTGGCAATAACTAGGTCATTGCCAATGCTCTAAGCTTGGGTGCTCTTTACTTAAAAAGCGTTGTGCATATATCTTCTTGAGAAACGGTAGACTGACAACCAGATAACAATTTATTTACAACTGTGTAATAAATTTTAAATTTTATTTTGACTTTTACTTTTGATTGGGGTTTAAATTTAATAAAAAATATTATTTTATTTAAGTTGTCTTATAAATTGTGAAAGAGTTGTTAGCTCAAACTATGACAAATATTGCTCAGACACATATAGAAACAATAACAGGTGTAATATTACTCCCTAAGAGCACTAATATTGGCCTAATCAAATGCCAGTAAAATCTCAATTTTAACATTTTTTGAGTTAAAACTCATGCATTGTTTTAGCTAAAAGTATATTTGTCGAACTTTGAGCTAGAGTAATTGAGGGCCCTAGTCATATTTGGAGAGTCACTATAGAAGGACCAAATTGATATTTTATAATTTTTCCATCCAACTACCCTCTCTCTTTCCCTCGCTTTTCTCTCTCTCTCTCTCTTGCTTCCATCCAATTTTATTCTCCAGGGTACGTTTCACACCTCAACTCAAACATTGTTTCCTCCAGACTTTGTTGTAATTTGGTGTTTGCAAAATCGGTATTCCGTATAATGTGTGGATTAAATATTAAATTTAAATATTAATATAAGTTACACCAATAACAAATGCTCGTGTTGCTAAACTGGTAACTTTTGGCTGGTACTAGTTTGTGCGAAAGCTCAACCTTGCAGAGCTGGAGGCATGTCGTTTGGGCCAAATGACTACGTGGGCTAGCTGATCTAATCAAACAGTTGTTCAAAGGTTTGGATTAAGCAAGCGATCTTTGTTACTCATCATTTCATATACTATACATTATACTTATTTTTATTTTTAATTTTTTTTATTGCTCCTAAACTAATTGAGTTGTTATACTAATCATCCGTATACCACACATTTGATAAATGCAACAAAATAAAAAAAATCATGTATAGTGTATAATGTGGAGATGATAAATAAAATTTTTCTAAGCACAAAGGTCATGTTGGGATCAATCCATATTGTCATTATTTTATGAAAAAATAGGTAAATTTGGGATCCATATGAAAAAATTATTTTTTTCAATAGTGACTTCACACTCCAAGACTGTATATAATATTACTCTTTTTATAATTAGTAGAGGGATAGATATAATATGTGAATTTGACCGTATTAAGTTAATATCAAGTACTATGAAGCTCACATAATGTATCTATCTCTCTCCTTTTTGTTTTCACTCTCCTTTTTATTGAAAACATTGAACCAAAAGAAAAAAAAAAAAAAAAATCTAACGTACACATGCATTTTTTGGAAACCTTTAGAGGCAATTATAGCATTTCCATTCCTTATCAATTAGAATTATGGGAATCAATTTTAATTTGTTGGTAGGACCTGTGGATTCTATATATTGATGGGAAATCAGAGGCAAAAGAGAGAAAAAAAACCAAACAGAAAAAAGAGAGAAGATGATCATCTATAGGTTTAAATAGAATAGAAATCTAAACACATTGAAATGAAAAATCCAAAATAAATGCAGTGTTGACAAAACAGGAACAAAAATTACTTGTTTGAATGAATGCCTATCCAAGCAATGCCTTATATCTGATTTATGTACTTGAATTGTACTATCTTTTACATTTGCATGACCTAAAGATTGTGTTGTGGGAATCATATATAGCCCAGACAAATCACAATCGCTAGATTCCTACCCTAATGAAGTTGTTTCGACTCCAAAAATATTATTTAGAAACGATGTTTACAATCACAGAGTGTGTAAACATTGTGTATTCCTTTAAAAAAATTAAATAAATATGAGACTTACATAAAAAAATAATTTTTTTAATAATAGATCACCACACTCTTTTTTAAAATTAGTGGTATTAGGTGTTCCTGAAAAAATTTCGAATAATTTGAAGGTACACAAACTCTCAAAAAAGAGTTTTTCCATTACATCCAATAATACCCAAGCCTCAGCCTAGACTGTGGCGCCCCCAATCTCCCTTATATAAATACACAGGGATCGAGACGTCAGGATGGTGACAACACGGTCACACATCCCAACGAAGTGCCAGTGTGTGTACATACAACAGTGTACAAATAAAATAACGCAGCGGATAGTCAACTAAGTACCAGAATTTATTTACAATCAAACATCAATAAAAATTTAAATAGCAGTTATACAGTCATCCATAAAAATATAATACAATAGTTTTCAAATAAACAAACGAGTGATCCCAGATCACTCCTCAGGCGGAGCCGTCTCCTCAGGCTCGCCCTCCTCCTCCTCATCTGCATCAAAATCTGCGTTACCACAAAATGGTATCGCAGGTAAGTATAACCCAAATAATCCTCAAGAATAAAATGCATTTAATGCAACCAACATGCATGCATATGATGAAATATGCATTTTACTCAACACATTATTTTTCCCGAAAATAATTATTTCAACACACGCCAAAATCCCATTTTGGCCCAAAATATCCGTAAAACATTTTCCCAGAAAATGATTTACCCAAAAATCCAACTCGCACTATTTTCCCAGAAAATAGTGCATTAACTCCATATGCACCATGCATTAATTCCATATGCACCATGGCCTCTCCTATGGACCACCCGCACGTCCTGGCTTCCTAGCAGTGCTCAGTTCCACGCCCGGCGCGTACATGGCCAAGCACCCACACTACGCAACGAGCGATGCCCAGTTCCGCGCCCAGCGCGTACGTGGCCAGACATCCTCTAGTCCCCGCCAGCAGAAGGACCACAGAGTCGGCACGAATCTCTCGTCCGATCCCATTGTAGCCCGGCGACAATCCAGGGGACGTTACTCAGTATATTCCGCTCCCGAGTAACCAAAGGAGCTCCACCGAGATAATGCCCCATCTTGGCTTGGGGTCGTGATACACACGCACCCAAATTCCATACTCACTTGAAAACCCAGTTTTCATAAACATATGAACATGAATGCAATACACGAAAACCCAATTTTCCTTTACAAACATGATCATGCGTGCCAAATGCAATGTACATGAACCAACACAATATCCAAACCAACAATTACCAATCCAATCAAATCCAACCAAACAACTCCAATCACCAATCCATCTGACCCCCGTACTCCTCGGACTCAGTCCGGCAAAACCAATCAACAGTTCAAATACAGTGAAATGTGTTAGTGCAAAAATACATTAAATTCACAAGAATTCTTTGAAGAAATACTTACAGCGCTATAAAGCAATTTCCGAAGGATCAGGAAGCTGCAAGAAGTGAAATAACAGCTACAGAATAGTGTAAAATATACTGTGGCCGTGGGTCATAGATACCCACTTTTCAACGGAGACAAACGAAGACCCAAAAATGATAGGGTAGGGCCTAGGGAGGTCGGTGAAGCTAGTGGTGGTGAAGGTTGGCCGTGGGTGGCGGCGCAATGGGCGGTAGAAGACCAAAATACCCAAATCGGAAAAGTGGATGGTGGAGCTTCACCGATGGTGGATCGGAGCTGGGGTTGGGTCCAATGGGTTGCCAAGAGGTCAAGGATGAAGTGGTGTGAAGATGGTGGCCAATGGTGGTGCGACGGCGGCGCAGCGGCGAAAAGAATGCCGCGGCTTCAGTGGGCTCGTGGTGGCTAACGGCAGCGCGAATGGAGTTGAGATCGGAGGGGTAGCGTCGCCGGTAGTTGGGGAAGCTAGGGAGCCGGGAGGTGTCGACCACCGCCGGCGCACGGCGGCGGGCTGGGGAGGAGAAGAACGGACGGAGAGAGAGAGAGGGAGCTGGACGCGCACGGGAAGGGAAGAACCAGGAAAAGAAAAAGAAAAGAAAGAAGAAAAAGAAAAAGGAAGAAAAAGAAAAGAGGAAAGAGAAAATGCAGAGAAAGAAATGAGGTCTAATCCTCACATCTTGATTCACAAAAATGATCCAACGGAAAAGATTTTAAAACAGCAAGTTAAATAAAATAATTTAAACGTAATGGTAAAGTCAAATTGAAATAATTAAATCCCACAGTAATTAATTAAATATGAAAAATAATTTAAATGTACAACAATAAATAAATATTAAGAAAGCACATAAAAATTAATTTTCACCAATTAAAAATCCTAAAAATAATCCAATTAAAATCCAATAATTTTAAAACAAGAGAATAATTTTGAATAAAATAAAAATAATCATTCAATAAAAATACACTAAAATACGGGGTGTTACATGGACCTAGGTCCAGACGAATCCCAGCTTGAAGACCAAAACGGCACCGTTCGGTAAGTTGCCTTAGTTCGGTTTTAAGGGAAAACTGAAACCGACCGACACCACTTAAATGGGGTGGCAAACCGGCTGAAACTTACTATGGAAGGGGGTAGAACTAGATAGTTCGGTTGTTGGCCGGTCCACAGTCGGTTTAACGGTTTGGGCCATTCCTTTTGGGCGTTTTAAAAATCCAATTCAACCTCTTTTTGGACTCAAGATCATCAACATTTTGGACTTTTTTTGCTGAATTTTTAAAATTAATTTTAAATATTCAATTTCAATTTCATTAATACTACTTATACTTTATAGTCTTGTTATCTTATATACTAATTAGTAGATAACTAAAAATAAATAAATAAACTCCACTAGATGTTCAATACATATTACAAACAAAACCAAATTGTCTTAAGCAAGTAAGCAACAATTGTTCTTGAATAAAATTTCACAAATCTTCATTCTTCAAGATTCCAAATAAATTCCCAATGCAGTCTTCGACTCTTCAATAATCAAATAGATCCCTAAAAATGAAAATGACATTCAGAGCCAAACAAATGACACACAGATTCATATTATATTTTAGCAAGAGCCATACAAATGACATTCGGAGCTATCAATGAAATATGTTGTAGGTTATATATTGATGAAATTCGAAATAATAAAATTCTCATCACTAAAATCTTCAAAATCATACGGATTCATACCTAAAAAAAAACATCCTGGAGGTTGGGCGTGGGATGCGACATTTGCCGGAGGGACATGGAGGTTGGGCCGCTACACTTGTCAATGCCGCTACGGTTGGAGAGTGGAGACTGAGAGAAGGGATGCGCCACTGCGAACGCTAGAAGGGATGAATTGATGAAATGAGAGCAGTGCTGAGGGCTTAAAATGAGAAGAGTGCAAGATTGTTTAAACCCTAGGTAGAAATGACACCATTCCTTTTTTTTTTTTCCCTTTTTTAATTGCATAAGCAAAACGACGTCGTTTCACCTATTTAAGTGAAACTGCGTCATTTTAGAATGGATTATATATATATAAATTGGTTTAAGACATTGGCCGGTTCAACGGTTTTCTCCTGGTTCGAACCGAGACCGAACTGGCCGACGCTGGTTTTGATAAAATACTATAGCCAGCTGACTGGTTCCCAACCGGTTTTGACCGGTTTCAAACTTGGCCGGCCGGTCTGAGTCGATCTCGGTCGATTCTTCGGTTTCTTGTATAGCCCTACCCTGTTATCCCTTTTCCCCGATACAAACTCCCCACTCCCTTATCAGTTTTCTTTTTCCTCCATGATTTTCTCTTCCCCGAATCCCACCTTCCCCCATGCCTTTTCAATTAGCTCCCCATTTCTACCAAAACCTCTTGACAAACTCACTCTCTCTCCCTTTCCCTCCCTCAAGAAATTTTGTGATTAAGAGTGTTACTGTTCGTGGGTCTACTAGGATCGGTGTTGCCATCTAATCTCCTCGCCGGAATGCCATCAAACGACGGTAAGTCCTTCCCCTATTCCTCTCACTCACTTCATCCTCTGTATCACTATGTCCTTTCACAAAAATTGTTCTCTCTTTCTCGCGTAGGTCATTCCCTCCCATCACCATGCCGTGCACCTCTACTCTCCACATCATCGCCGATTGACTCTCCTCACGCCAATAAGCTCACTTTTCTCTTCCTCTTCCTCTAAACATCCAAATCTCTCTCTGTCTCTCTCTGTCTCTCTCTCTCTCTCTCTCTG